>NC_137810.1:22873438-23243438 GCF_963921795.1 Nannobrachium achirus | reverse complement strand
TCTCTGCTCTCAGTTAACTCTTTACAGTGCCAGACTCTGACATCACTACAGTCTTAATTCTCAACCTTCAGGTAATGAGGGTGGATAAAGTGTCCCAGAGTTGCACTTGCCCTGAAAGTAAAGCTGGAATTAAACCTGATAGTGTTCCTCTAGAAAACCTAACAAGGTCGGTAATGTTCTAATTACTCTTAACGAGCCTAAAAATATCTGTAATGTTAAGAGCCATAATGAGGCTAACAATATCTGTGTGATGTAGTCATGCAATGGGCTGGCCATTAGAGTGGGAAAACCTATCCGATCTGCGTTTTTCCCAGAGACATCGTGTATTCAGTGTGTACCCTCACAAAGGAAAACATGTCATTAACCACATGAAGCCTATTCTAGTGCATGTGAACCTTTGGCAAAAGAATAGAGCCCTGTGAGACTATATAAGACTAGGCATGCATACCCCTTCTGCACCATCATTTCTTAAGTTATTCTACATCTCTCGATTGTGGTCCAAAATGGAATGAACTCTTCTGTGTAGCCTTTTGATCATTTCAAGTTGAATGAAAACCCATCTTATTTGCCCCTGATTTTGACATTCATTTGGACCTTTGATCTTTTTGACTCAAATGTTCATCATAATCCCTACCAAGTTTCATGAAAGTCTGATGATCCATTCTCAAGTTAGTTGGCCCTACAGTCAGACCGTGACCTTGAATATGAACTTGAATATGACCTTGAACATTGACCTTTTGAGCAACATACAGACAGGCCAGAGAACAATACTACCTTGCTTATTATTTGTAAGTCACTCTGGTTCAAGAGCATCTGCTAAATGACTAAACTGTAAACTGTAAACTGTTGTGCATAATATGCACACTCCCAGATTGGACAGTAACCTTCAAGTTAACTGGATGATATGTCAGCTGCCACCCCAGTAGGATTCAAAACCACACAATACCAACAAGCCATTACAGATTTTAATCAGTCTAGAATTGCCTGTTGTACAGAGAATTAGTTAATGTCATTATAATTTGGAATATATGTCGAGATGAATTTACATTCAGAGTCATTAGAGTTTCCTTTACATCACCTCTCTTGTATAGGATCTATCATGTTTTGCAACAATGGTGGTGGTGGGGTAATTGTGGCTTTAGGTCCACATCCATCCCTGTTCTAAACATTGGCTATAGGGTTGCTTATGTTTTGGGGTAAAACTGGGCTAAATTATAATAATTTCTGATTTCATATCTTTCCAGTGGTGGCAATTGTCTGTCCCAAACCATGTGGTTTTGCCTGTGTGGTTGTGAAAACTCGATCCACTCTCCACTGTTCTACTCAGACTACTGTGTTTTCTAATGAGCTCTCTTCTGTATTTCTATGTTAGCGTTATAACCATGTGATTATGGCCTAACTCTCTAGCCCAAACCATATGCCGTAAAGTCATTCCATGGCTTGTGTTTATGAATGTGCTGTTTCTATACCGTGCTATAGTATCTCTACTGTACTGTTAACAATATATGTGTTGTGTCTTTCCTAGATAGGATTGTATTATTAGCAAAAGCCTGAGTTGTTGTGCATCATGATGTTGCACATCGGAAATTGTAGTTACAAGCTTGTGTGAGTACTGGCACACAATTAAGAATATCAGCCATACTTTCTCAGACTCTCGCAATATAAAAAAGAAATGGAAGGAAAGAATGAATGAAAGAAAGAAAGATACTAGAAAGAAAGATACTAGAAAGAAAGATACTAGAAAGAAAGAAAGAAAGAAAGAAAGAAAGAAAGAAATGTTAGAATAGTACAGTAAGTCACTTTTTCATTTAATTTCAATCTCAGAATATGATAACATTTCACAACAGAACACAACACTAGAGTTCTCAACAGGCCTGAAAATGAAGGCCCGGCCCTAACTGGGCCCTAACTGGGCAGGCCCGAGGCCCGGCTGCCCGAGGCCCGGCCCGATATACTTTGCATATACATTTTAGGCCCTACCCTACCTGGCCTGAAAACGTAAAAGTAATAAAATAATGTTTTCATTGAGCCCGAGGCCCTACCCGACTAATTAGCATACATTTTAGGCCCTACCCTACCCTAAATGTCGTGTCGGGTTCGGGTATGGTCGAGTTCTGGCAGAATTTGAGAACTCTACACAACACAACCGTTGCAACAGGTAAAGTACCATGAGTCAAACCTATAGGTGACCACAGGATACTCGTGAAAAATAATGCACACTATGTTTGATGTTGTACAGTGTAAGTAAGAGGTACTGTATGGAGAGCCTTCACAAGGGTAGAGTCAGTTCTACATTGTTTACTGAGTCGTGTCTGTCTGGTGTGCACACAAGTCTGAATTTTGAGCAACAATGATGGTATTGTGAATAGTTGAAGAGATGAGCTAAAGTTTCTTTTTCTAAACAAAAATCATGGTTTTGTTTGTCCTTGAAACACAGCCTTGGCCACATCTTTCTCCTGGTACAGTACCAAAACAAATGCATGACTGCCTGCATGCGTCACTAAAGAATGTCTCCTTTCCTGAAAAAGACAAGAGAGGGATGTCTGTATGGAAGACAACCACCTGTTCCGGCACACACACTGTATATTCTTTGCATACAAAGATCAAGGGTCTTCTGATTGCCTTGTGGAGAAACAAGCTAATTCCCACATTCACACATACAGGCACTAATGCTCTCACACAAACATGGCCATGAAGACACAGGTCATGGTTGAGTGATAGTCCTACCTCATCCTCTAGACAAGATAAACAAAGCTGGCTGATGATGATAAATGGTACTTGTTACATGTGTGCAAGTGACACATGCAATACACATACGCGCGCGCGCACATAAGCACACACATCACACACACAAGCACACACGCATTCATGGATGCACTTACACATGCACACACAGACACTAGACACACACACACACGCACAGGCGCACGCACATGCGGGCACACGCACGCACGCACGCACGCACGCACACACACACACACAGGCATGCCACTAAACATGTAGGCCTGTATACCCGCATGTACACTCTCTCTTGTGCTCTCGCTTACATCGTTTCCATAACTAGATAGGTTTGCTCCATGGAAAAATAACTTCTTATGATGGTTGTCTTTCAACTGAATTTCATATGAAAAGGTGTGTGTGTGCGCGCGTGCATGCGCGTGTGCGAGAGAGAGATCATTGACATACTGCTGAATGTGATGGCTTTCACTGCAGTGTTATCATCAGACTATGAATCACACTTTGGCTGCTCTGTGGAAACATGGTTTACTGTGTTCTTAGAACTCTTACTAATACCTCCATAGCGACGTGTCAGACTGGACGTCTTACATGGATTATATGCATTAACATTTGAGAGATAGGAAGTGTGGAGGTTTGTGACAGAATCTCTGATAAACTACTCATCTGCATGTTTTACCATGCATTCTTAATTGCAGATACTGCACAGCTTGTATACATTCAGATGTTGTCTGACTGTACATAATAATTTTTGATATATCCATTTCAAAATGTCAAGTGGTATTCAAAACTGGACAATAAGTATAACAGCTTGGTGAAGCAGAACTGAATTTCTTGCTTCTTTCATTCCAAGCATTGCTTCCAGTGTATAGAGGCCGAACCAGGCCCACCAGGAGAGGAGGCAGGAGACAGAGACAATATGGTCAGAAGGAACATTAATTTTGAAGGACCAGAATTGAATGGCCACGCATTCTACTGTCCAAGAGATTCCATCTTCATCCTCATATCCGGAGTCGGGTCATGGAGGTAACATTTCCAGCAGAGAACCCCAGACTTTCCTTTCCCGGGACACATTAGTCAGCTCTGACTGGGGGATTCCGAGGAGTTCCCAGGCCAGTGTGGAGATATAATCCCCCCACCTGTCCCCGGTCTGCCCCCTGCCCCATGGCCTCTTTCCAGCTGGACATGCCTGGAAAACCTCCAGGCATGTCCGACCAGGAGCCATCCTTACCAGATACCCATTGCCCAAACCACCTCCAGAGGCTCCTTTCTATGAAAAGGATCAGCGGCTCTTTCACTGATGACTGAGCTTCTTGGGATATCCCTAAAGGAGATGCCAGCCACCCTCCTGAGAAAAGCCATTTCGTCCACTTGTATCTGTGATCTTGTTCTTTCAGTCATGACTCATGACTCACATTACATAGATAAAGAATATAGGAATGAAGACTGACTGTAGATTGAGAACTTTGCCTTCTGGCCCAGCTCTCTTTTTAGCACAACAGTGCAGTACAGTGAAATATACGTATCCCATCTACATGAAATCTGAAGTTTATTCTCTGCATCAGCATTTTCTTTCATTTGTATGAAGTAATATGTACAAGGTGAAAAATTAAGGTCATCAGGTGGAATAACATGCAAGTACATATGTAATTAAAATGCTGTCAGATAGACCATGAGCATAAGAGTTTGATCAGAAACAGATGTCAAATCATCTGTGGCAGTAATGCAATATAGGCCAAGAAATTAACAGCTTACGCTGCCAAGAGACTGACGTCACAAGTGGTACAATAGATCAGGGGTTCCCAAACTTATACTCCTACATTATATTCATAATCTTCACTCCCAGCACCTCATATTTATAGCATATTTTAGTGATTATGTTGCGAGGAAAACGTTGAGATAATAGACATTTTGTCTGGAACTGACAGAAAATAACGTTTTAGTTCAAGTTCAAGTTTAAATTGATACTAAATATTGTGTCCAAATAAATTCCAAAAAATATCAAATTATCCCGCGGCACCCCTGGACTGCCGTCACGGCACCCCAGGGTGCCCCGTCACCCACTTTGAAAACACCTGCAATAGATACCGGTAAACCTAAACCAAGATAAGAAATGACTTAAGAAATTAATTTTTTATCAGTTTTGTTTGTTTTTTCTCTAAAATAATTGTTTTCAATATTCACATATCTGATGTTAGAAATATTGAAATAATATGATGCTAAAAATGTTTCTTTTGCTTTCTTTATGTTGTCTATCATAATGTCTTCATGGCTAATGTTTTGTGTAAAGCACTTTAAAATGTGTTGTTGTAATGTCATATAGCCTACTGTACAAGTAAATGTGTCCTCCATTGCCTTCAGGGAGTTCTTTAGCCTGCATGGACCGTGTGAGGGTGTGAGAGGTAGGTTTGTGAGGAACACATAAAAGGATGAGTGAATAGATAAAGTGGTGGCAATCATGTATTCCTTCCATGGAAGCTACGGTATGCAGGTGTTTTTCAGTTCAGGTTGACAAACTTGACAGGATAGGTCACTGGAGTTTGTTCTGGAAGACATTTAAGTAGCTTTTTGAAAATATGCCAACTAGCAGGCCACACACCAACACCAACATGTCTTGAAATTATGCCCTTGAAAGACAAGATCATCAAGCCATGTACAGTACTAACAATGTTAAGAATTGTCTTTAAACGGTGAGGTTCTCTTATAGTTATAAGCCCTCCTATGGTTTTATTTCTTACAGCACAACTGTCATCTTTCCTATACTATGCATATTGCATATGAAAATGTATTCTGTTGTTCAAATCAAATACATCAAATCAAGTCTCTTAACACAAACAATGTATCTTTTTGCCTGTCTACAGTAAATAAATAAAACATAAAATAAAATAAAAAAACTAGCAACAAATTGCACATCCCCCATTGCATGTGTTTTTTCTTTACATAAGTTAGAAGGTGTGTCATGCCTGTACTTTTAAACCTTTTCCTATCTTTATCTGATTTTGTTTCTTATTTACATGTATATTCTTTACAATCCACTAATTAGCTATGTATTGATGTTGTTACTGTAGCATAGTCTTGCAGAACACTAACATGTTGCTGCTTGTACCTGTATGAGTAAGTGACAAATAAATAAGGGATAAGGGATATACGGATAAGGGATAACGTTTCGCCCAACAGGGCGTTCTCAAGAGAAAGCCCTGCTGGGCGAAACGTTGTTTGTTGGTTGAAAATAAAGAAAAGACGGGAGAGCATTATAATGTGTGCGGACATTATCCCTTATTAATTCACTATTTCCTGGATCCAGCACCGTATACAAGTTAGGGGATGTGCATTATGCTATTCCTTTGGTCTGAGTGACAAAACCCAGATTCCTGATGTGTATATGTTACAAATTGCACCATCAATAAACTGTCAATTCTGCAACTTTAACTCATATCAGAAATGTGTCTTTTATTGAAGGAATGTTAGGTAGTATTGACAACAATAACTATGCTGATAAGTGTCAGTATAGCCTATACAGCTAAAGTGGGAAGTGAATTATGAAGGGGTTTGCCTAATAAAACCACATTCAAACAGATAAAGCAGTAGAATTAGTGCAACAGCACCACTAGTCTGCTTTTATTCTGCTCCTGAGATTCAGTGGCAAAGGTTGGACACAGCTGGAAAATAACCTCAAGTCAGACGAGTAACGGTAGAGACGTGATGAAAGAAACGGTGACAGGTTGACAGATGTGTCACCAATTACCGTAACTTTCTCAAAAATGTAAACAAACAATTCTCCTCATTTTGTCTTTACCAGCAAACAGTTGCCATGGTGAAGTGCAAATATTGTCATCTGACTTTTATTTGTTTTTGAGGTAATGAAAAGATGAAGACACAGCCATACAAGATGGATGGATAGATGGAAGAGGACTATGATGATGAAGGGATGGTACATGCCAACATTATATATATATTTTTGGAGCCGTGTGCAAAGCACATGAGCTCCCAGTAAGTGGCTTTCGGTTTTTGTCTCGTCTAGTGGTTTTTGTCTCGTCTAGTGGGAAAAAATTGTGTCGTTCAGTTCGAACAGGATCTGCGCATGCGTGACTTTACTGCGCACACACCGATTGCACACACACACACACACACACACACACACACACACACACACACACACACACGCAGTGAGTGCAGCCTCTGTGTCGTGTATAGGCAAGCGCATCACTCACTCCCCAAGCCTGCACTTTAACGTGCGATTAATGCAGTGATGTTGGAGCCTCGGTAAGGAAGCAAATGCACTGACAACAGACAGTCAGTGTGAGATGCTGCTAGCAGCAGGGCTAGTAGTATGAGACCCCATGTATGAGACAGACAAAACGGCAGAGATTTAGAAAACAACGGTGACTAACACTTTATTTTGTGGCGGGCTCCAAATATCTGCATAGGAAATCCTGTGACCAAGTGTTTCCAGGACCTCATTAAGGGAATGTTTTTTTTGTTTTTTTTTGCATACACATGTGTGTGTGTGTGTGTGTGTGTGTGTGTGTGTGTGTGTGTGTGTGTGTGTGTGTGCGCATGCGCGTGCCATGCAGTTGTTTAGACTGAAGTCACATTAAATCTGTGATGGAGTCCTGACCCTGACACTTTACCACAACGTGCACAGTCTGCACACACATAAACATGCCCATGCTATTCTGCAGCACATAATGTAGATGAGCATCAATCCACAGATGCACATACAGCAATGACGGCACATGCACACACATGCATGCACACTGTGGTAGAGCCTAACGTGCAGCCTTATCCAAACAAACGGAGTCTGTCTGACAAACAAGCTACTAACAGTTGGTTTGCTTGTTTCTTTTGGGTAACACTGAGCAGGCAAGCTGCCCCCATGTGTCTATTTTCACTTTATTTAGACTGCTAGAAAAGTCTAACGGCTTATGAAAGAGACCCGAATTGGTTTACCATCGGTGTGATTTAATCAGAAGCTCAGGAGGTAGAGTGGCTCGTGGCTGCTTGGGAATCCCAGGTTTCCCAGTCTGACGATCCCCAGCTCCTCCTGGGCCTGGCTTATACTTATGTTATGCTCACACACACTTACTGTATGTAAATATACAATATGATATATAAACATCAGGAATCTGGGTTTATTTGTCACTCAATCATACAGGTACAATCAGCAAAATGTTAGTGTTCTGCAAGACTATGCTACAGTAACAACATCAATACATAGCTAATTAGTGGATTGTAAAGAAATACCTGAATATAAGAAACAAAATCAGATTATTAGTTATATAAGAAAAGGTTTAAAAGTACAGGCAGACCCTCTAACTTATGTAACGAAAAACTGCATGCAATGGGGGATGTGCAAAAAAGGGGATAATTCAATCAGGTATATGTACCGGTACGGCGGTACGTGATCTCTATACATCAGTATACATGCACACACATGCACGCACGCATGCACACACATACTGTATATACTGTATAAGAAATTATGAAGAAAGCACACAGACAGATGTGGAAAGGTGTCATAACTTAGGTTATCTTTATTGAATAGTCTGGATAATACACTTATTAGCATCATATAACATCCATGCCATATTATAACATACCATTTATTATACATGTACAGTCTCTCTTTTGGCACCACCTAGTTTAATAAATAACAGCTTGCCTATCTGAATAAATAAATATAACTTATTATTACTCTGTGGTTTATGGGTCATAAATACTCGTGCTGCTGTCACACAGGCAGAGACTGGGTTTACAAGGGCAGCAAAGATCTAGTTTCTTAGTCTTTATGGCCCAGATCTGATGTTCTCGAAAAGAAAATCCTTCCCTGTTTAGAAAGCCATCAGATCTGGGCCACATTCAAACATCATACATTCTGTTCCCATATAAATGCAGCCTTGGAGGACAGGCCGATGCAAATATACCTATATACAAATGTCTAGAGCGTGTCCCCCACCTATGGGATGGCCCGTCCGTGAGAGTCTGAGTACTGTATCTAGAGCTCTAGAGAGCACTCTGGTCTGACCTGCTATGTTTGAACATACCATCTGTGATGAAGGATGTGGCTCTTGTACTGTAAGTGCAGTAGTCCCTCTGACTATTCACAATAGAAACATTATCATGTTGTCAAGTGATAAACAGCATCTCACATGGCACATGGCACACATACGTACCACAGATTGCTTCTGCTTACCTCCCAGTATATGGTAGGGTAGGCCCTAGCTTTGGGCTATGGGCCAGCCAGTACCATGAACACAGCACAACTGTCACATCCAGTAATGCAGTGGTTCTCAAACTTTCAAATTTCAAGTTCTCTGACAGTGTACAAATGGAACCAAATGAATTTGTACACTGTCGGAGTTACAGACTTGTATGGGTCAATTTAGATCCCCCTAAAAGAACCCACAGTGTCCCTGGAATTCACTTTGAGAACCACTGCAGTAATGCCCTCCAGTAATGTTTTTCTATTTGCACTATATTCTCACAGGGCACGCTCCAGATTGTGTTGTCTATGTGCAGATGCTTGTTCGATACACACATCCAAAAGCACATGGCTGTGTAAAGCTGAGTTGTGTTATACTTTTGATTGTCACAAGGTTTCATGGAAACATAACGCTACTGGCCAAAATGTCCACATGCTGACCATCCGGTTCTTTTCTTTCTTTCTTTTTTTGGTCGGCATTTTACCTAATTTCCTGGATTTCCAGGATTTCCTGACTCTAAGCTCCTCTTCAGGCTCTTCTCTCTCAGCTGCTCACCACCTCCCAAACCACAGATGCTTCACCCTATAGCTGATTAGACAGCCAATTGATCAGTATTAGCCAAATTTGTCTCACATTGACTGCCGTAATATGTTGGCCGCATGTCAAAGTGAGGGGGAGAGCTGGCTTGTTTATTGACACATAACAGCATGATTCCTCTTGTTCGTCAGCCTGATTATGGATGGTGCCCACCCGTCATAATCCTTGGTCCAGTGAAATATTATGTTGTTTAGCAGATGGCTAGCAAGGTAAGAGAACAGAGGTGAGAGGCATATGAATCCACAGTGTTGAACAAAGCACTCCTGCAGCTCTGGCCTTTGGTAGAATATTATGATTGCACGCATTGCTTTACCAACAGTCCAGAGAGGAATCATTATGTCATATCCACGTTGGTGAGATGACTGCCACCTTAGTTGCTGGTAGTGGTCAGCTACACTTTGGTATGATAGCCATGTCCCAAGGTCCTCTATGGTTCTGTGTGGCAGCACATGGTAGTTTCTGTATTCCACGCATACAATCCAACAATATTTAGCACTAGCCTTGCCTTGCAGTAGCGCTAGTGCATTATGTCACAGCTGACATAAGCTGACAAGCTGTCATGTTTTTGTAACAATTCTTGGTCCTTCCCATTAATCCTTTATCATTTTTTGTTTGGGGGCTCAAAACAGTGTATGTTTTAATGATAAAATAGTATGTCATACACAGTCACATGCCTGTGCAGAATAATTATTTAATGTCTGAAATTTATTGTTAATGTCAAACACCACAATGTTCTCGTATTTGATTGGCCGACAGCAGGGGGCGCGGTCCCTCCGTGACACGCCCCTACCTGTCCATTTCTTCATGATGAGGTCGTACAAGCGGCGCTTTGAATGACACGTTCCACTGCAGTAGTGGAAAGGGATGGTCTCGTCGCTAAGGTACCCAAGGCCCAGTTCACTGACAGTTAGCTGTGCCTCTCGTAGAGCACATAGCTTCTGACCCTACGAGGAGAAAGCAAGATGTCAGACTGCAGGGAAGTACAGAACCCACACACTCATAAGCTGTTGTTGAAGTTATTCAACAACAGCATGTTAAACTCAGTTTGATGTTTCAAATGAATTCACCCTTTGTCCCAAGTCCCACCCGTTGTCCCGCCCCTCTTCACTTGGTTTCAGTAAAATGGAGTGTCAGTATAGTGACTCAGCATGTTTTTAAATGTTTTTATTTCTTTAACAAATAAAATATTTTAGCAAATTCAACATAAAAAAGGCAGAACCAGGGCGGGACAAGGCAGATAGAGCCTGCTGGTTGGTCAGTCAGGGACCAACCAGAAGGCTAACAAAGGGTGAATTGTGTTGGATGTGTGGGTTTTGTCGTTCTCTATGTTAACCCAGCACCCCAAAATCAATCAGTCAGCAAGAGGTCAGTCCATTGAACCAGTGGGACTGTGTCTGTTGAGCTTTTCCTATCATTATTCAGCTATGTAACAATTACCTTCTTGGTCTTGCCACGGCCGCCAGCACGCTTAGGCCGGCGCCCAGCCTGTTGAGCCTCACGACGCTGCTTCCTCGCAATGAGTCTGTCAATCAGACTTTTTAACTCTGCCTCGGTGAAGGACTGGAACATCTGCATGACTGTGGAGAGAGGAAAGGCTGAAAAAATTGGTAAATCTAGACTATAAATCAAATCTATAAATCTCATACTGTAGTTAGAGCTGATGCTGGTCACTCACGCACTCACTCACTCACTCACGCACGCACAAGCATGCGCACGCACACACAGACATTTTCTCTGTCTCCAACTTTTGCCAGAGTGTGAGGTCAGCCTATAAAGCACTATAAATATGAGCTGTGACCTATAAACACACACTAAGCGAGAGCTCCACAGCCAACATTTTGTATGTGTGAATAAGTACTGATTGAGGGTTGAATTACATGAGTCTGATGAGCTAAGTGATTCTGCTGGAAGTTTTGGGACCACTGACCAGCCTGAAGCTACAACAGAGGCACATTATAATTGCACACTAAACTGTTGTTAAGGGTCATCTTGATGAAGAAAGCTAAATTATAACAAATGGACATTAATAATAATAAACCAATTGGTTTGTGAATTGTCCAGTGTATATGAGGTAAATCGTTAGAGTCAAGATCTGGAGTATTTGTTTGTTCTCTCACAGCTGTCTAGACAGGGAAAGAAGCCATGAGATTATCAGAATGAAATGAAAGCCAGAACCTTTTATACCTGTGTAAATGCAAGCCCCAATGTTTAGTCCCATTAATGCATTTCTTGTGGCACTAACCAGGCAGACAAAATTAAACAAATCTAAGCTAAGCTAAATGGAATCAAACTATAAAGCAAGCACAGTAGATCAAAGGAAACAAAACACTTAGACGTTCACATTCACATGGATGACATCACTGTCTTCATGATCGTGTGTGTGTGTGTGTGTGTGTGTGTGTGTGTGTGTGTGTGTGTGTGTGTGTGTGTGTGTGTGTGTGTGTGTGTGTGTAAGTGGTTTGTGCACAAGTTCGTTCGTTCATTCATTCGTTTATTTGTGTGTATGTGTACGTATGTGCATGTGTATGTACAGTATAGTATGTCTCAGGGCAAAATCCATTAGTTAACACCATTCTATTCTAATATTAATGTACTCCTTTATCTTTAATAGGATATAAGATGACAGTACATTCTATCTAGTATCCTGTTTTTAATGTGACCTCAGTCAGTCATGAATGTTACAGCTGAATGCACACTGGAACCTTCAATGAGAGACAGAGAAATAATTGACCTCGGCAGCAGTTAAAGGAGAATAAGAAAGCAAGATTTCAAACCAGCAGTGATTCTGACTAATATTGCTTGACATTCATTTACTTCAGTGATGTGACAATTCACTTCACTTCATGTAACAAAACAAAAAGATCAACCCCCTAAATGAGGTGGAAGGAGATGGTAAATCCATGACTTACATTCTGTCAACATGGAGCTCAGACCTCCTGCAGAGCGCACCCTGCGCCTCCGTAATGCCCTCACTGAGGAGGAGGAGGATGAGGGAAAAGAGGATGATAATGAAGGTGATGAGGATGATGATGACGATGCTGCTGCTGCTGATGATGATAACAACGATTCCCAAGAGGGGAGGAGACTGTGATTCCTGGTTGTGGTAAAGGGGCTTCTAGGCAGGAGGCAGCAGAGGGCGGCACCACATATCACCAAAGAGATGACTGACAGCTTCCATAACCTCATCTTAGAAGGCTGGGGGACATGGACACTCTGAAACCACAGGGAGAAACGAATACTGGATCAGAACACAATGACGTACATGGTGACAGAGACCTTTGAACTGTGGTCATCATGTGATGTGTTATCATGACAAGCTATATTAACATTTGCCTTTGGCCTCATTCAAGCAACTTATAATCCTCTACTTGGCTTGCACCATCACCACCTTCAACTCAAAGTTATTCGTGTATACAGTCGCTGCACCACAAGGCACAAGGATCAGATTCAAATAAGGTAGGGACATTCCAACGCCACAGGAAAATCCTCATTGTCAGTGTAACATATCTTTGGGGAGGCGCAATGGCAGATTGACAGTTTCAGGAGGCAAAGTGGTATGTTTTTTCCCGCCTGTGTGTGCGGTATACTTTCGATCGCCGGTGGGAGGTCAGGTGCAGTGTTGGGAGTTTACAAAGCTGCAGCGCACTGCAATTTCGGGGTCAATGAGGAGGACCAGGCGATGTCCACTGGCCACCTGCTTGGAACAGGTTTACTGGTGTATAGTGAGGTACGCATTATGTCCATTGCTAATTTCAGCACACTTTAGTTGGCAGGGATGCTATCCCGACATTTACCAAAATCCCACATACATTTATATTATGTTATTGTTATGGTTGTCTGTTTCACTTTGGTATATCCCTTAAGCTGGAAAAATCATTTTAGCATTTTCTTAATGCATTCTAACCCACACGTGACAATGGTTAAATGCTCGTGACCTCAAAAAACTGTTGTGCGTCATCATGACGCATATGCACAGAGAATGTTGAAGGCATAATATCCTCTGCTTTTTGGACTTGGCTTGATGATTGGTCAGTTTGGCTCATTGCTGGACATCATCAAACCATTTTTAAGGTGCTTAACTGTATGTACAGAGGGGTGGGGGTGGGGGCTGAGGGCCCCTTTTGCCCCTGATGTCCATGCACTTAGTAAAAAGAAAAAACATTTTCACCCCCACCTGACACAGTGATGTCACGTTCCCTCCAACCTTTATGCTTTGCAGCTGCAACCACCATGTGCAGCCAAGCACTCAGCGTTTAGATGGTGAGTTCTGAGTTTCACTTGTATGATTGATACTCCCTCCCCCATCCATAAATTGTTGCTATTAAACTTCAAGTTTTGTGCAGATTAAACAAACGAGATGCATGTTAATTTGTGAGCTTTTATCTCCGCCACGCCAGGAGGTGGAAATTATGTTTCGCCCCTGTCTGTGTCCATCTATGTGCAGCTTATGTCGGACACTGCCGGGCCGAACACCGTCAAACCTTTCATGCACATTCCCAGTAGCCCTAATGTATGTTCCATCAGCATCTATTATTATTTTCCACATACAGATTAGGCCCTACTACAGTATTATGTTTCCTATGTTTCCTCATGAAACATTTCCATCACAAATTACAGTATAATTGCTTTGGTCTATGCCTTGGTATGGTCTATTTTACAAAAGAAAAGGCCAAGATCATGAACGCATTGTCAGATTGACCCCGGAGAGGACTATAAACCATGCAGAGCCAAAAGCCATTTCACTAATGCTACTTTTTCTTGCAGAAACCAAATTAGGTACAAAAGGCTTAGGGAGCTATGTGACAATGAAAATGAGCGTCAAACAGGGTTTTGATATGCCACTCTGTTGTTCCATTCAGCCTGTAATTGGCTTCCATTATTAGTGGGAGGGCTGTATTTAAAAATAAAAAGAGCCACATGTCATGACATCCAATCAATTCCAAATTGGAATCACATGTTGAGGGGCCGCTAAGGAGCACAATTCCAACAGCACTTTCACTTCTGCATATAAAAGGGCCACCGCAAATGTTAAAATGTTGCACCGTAGTAGCCTATGGGCCCTATTTTCGTCCATGCCTTAACCCTCATCCCTAAACTTCTTTGCCATTTTTTTTTCTAAATAGTTTAAATAGCTGATCTACAAGCTCACAATGTGTCAATGTAGATCGGCTATTTGAAGTACTAGAAGCTGGGCCGCCCTTCCAGCGTCTAGTCGGCGACCTGGCCAACTCGGAACAATGTAAATAGGGAATGAATGCCCCGCCCATTAATGCAAACCCCATTATACCTGTTTTCATAGGACCCGTTTTGACCATCTGTCTGCCTGTGTCCATTTATGCCCATATATGGAGTTATCTGTATCTGTCTGTCTGTATGTCGCTGTCCATTTTATGTCCATATATGGAGATCACTGCAGTTATAGTTCTGGGTCCATTTTATGCCCATATATGGAGATATCTGTCTATCTGCGTCCATTTTATGCCCATATATGGAGTATCTGTCTGTGCCTCCAACTGTGTTGCAGACACAGTGCCGGTTCCCCCTTTAATGCAAACCTCATTATACCTGTTGTCATAGGACCCGTTTTGAACATCTGTTTGCCTGTGTCCATTTATGCCCATATATGGAGATATCTGTATCTGTCTGTCTGCGTCCATTTTATGCCCATATATGGAGATCTTTGACCATCTGTTTGCCTCTGTCCATTTATGTCCATATATGGAGATATCTGTATCTGTCTGTCTGCAATCCATTTTATGCCCATATATGGGGGCATTCATTTTATGCCCATATATGGAGAACGCGCGTGCCCGTGGGACGAACGGTTCTCGAGATACGCGGATTACATACATACATACATACACACTCACAGAGATTTTTTGTTGACTCATGTGGCGTACGTGATGTCAGAGCCTTTTATGAAGTGATGTCACAATGAGTCAGAGCTTTCGCCGATTTCCTCCGGAACAGCCTGATGTCAACAATCAACCAAATAAACCAACAATCAAATAAGGAGATTCCGAACGTTTCGCGCCGGTTCGGGAAAACCGCGCGTCGGGTCGGGTCGAGACCCGGCACTGCACTCCGTGCCGCGGCGGGGAACGCGCGTGCCGAATCTGAAGCCGGTGGGACGAACGGTTCTCGAGATACGCGGATTACAGACACACAGACAGACAGACAGACAGACAGACACGCAGAGACTTCTCGCATTTATAGCTAGATATTCAAACAGTAAAAAAAAAGGCAAAGAAGGGGTAAGGCATAATATTATCCCAAAATATAGCTCTAAGTCTATTTCCCCCCACAGCTTTCTATAGTGTCTTGAACTGAAAAGATTAACTTAGGACCCCTCTAAAGGTCGATTCATACTCCACTTTTAGAGCCTAATTTATTTCGGTTCGGCTCTGTCTAATCTATGATATGGCGTCATTCGGAGCCGAATTAATGACGTTACCCGTGCCCCCGATCCTCTGAATGACGCCATATCATAGTTTAGACAGAGCCGAACCGAAATAAATTAGGCTCTAAAAGTGGAGTATGAATCGACCCTAATGGTCTCTGCACGGGCCTATAGTGTACAATGTAAACTCCTCAGTGTTAATTTAACTGAGAGTTACAAATGGATAAACACTGGGGATTCCTCTCTTTTCAGCTGTTCTTGTTTCTCTTTGCATTGTTCTTTTTCTTTCTCTCCCTCCCTCAGAATAATTTCCAATAAAGGCAAAACTACCAATAGAACAAAGTACATTTGTTTTGCTAAAGCGGAAAATTTGTATTAACACAGGATTCTGCAGTGTAGTCTGACTATAATAGATATAAATAATGCTGGAGGACATAAAGGCCTGGGCAACATCATCGTTAACACTGGATTCATCCAGCCAGAACAAAACACTGTGTAGTTGGCTCCTCAACGTCTACTTAGGGTCCGATTAATCTGGGATCAATTATGAGCAAATAGAGATCGGTTACATTTACACAAAACAGAGCAATCTGACTTCTAATATTTTGCGACAAAGTCCTGATGTCAAAATGGGGAGAAACCACATGGAATCCGATTTTCCAGGGGAACTCGGTTTTATACAATACATTAACAAACTTGTAATAGTTATTGTAACAATAACGAATACATGAAGGGGAATATTGCTTAGAGAGATGGCATTCTAATCTACTTGCTTTGTGAATTACTGAATAAATGCACCCTGTAAACAATAAAAAGTAGTCCGTGTTTGCTCCAGTGCCTTCCTTCCACATAAATGTATATGAATCTTGGAATTACTAACATAACTGTTTTAATTTTCCAAGTTGGAGGGAGTTTGGATGGAAATTTTGGGTGTGGTATATTTTTTTCAGTTCCATTTTCTATATCTTCCTTTGATAATAAATCAAAGGAATACTAGTGCTTTGGAATACTGTGGACAGGAAAATACAGGATATATTTGTAATATATCATTTGAACCATGTCAATACTGGGGATCTCGCTGCATGTGAACAGTGAACGATCCCAGAACAGACCTCAACTAACAGTTGATACAAAAAAGAAAAAGGTGATCCAGGCACTCAAGTTTAAAAAGGAGGAACAGATTTATTTCATATTAAAAAGCCAAGCCAAGGCTTTTTAATATGAAATAAAGCTATTCCTCCTTTTTAAACTTGAGTGCCTGGATCACCTTTTTCTTTTTTGATGACTTGATCCCGTAGATCCAAGAGCACCATTATACTCGTTTTTACTATTATACTCTCTGACGAGCACCTGGTTTCTCTCTATCTCTGAATAACAGTTGATACAGTTTATAATTTATAGCAGACACAAAGATGAGATTTTGTCATTTTGTACCTTACTAAATGATTACTAGATTATTGAATAATTGATTGCATAAAAGTTCTCCCCTTTTATTACTTT
This sequence comes from Nannobrachium achirus, assembly GCF_963921795.1. Lineage (NCBI taxonomy): Eukaryota > Metazoa > Chordata > Actinopteri > Myctophiformes > Myctophidae > Nannobrachium > Nannobrachium achirus. Next base: position 23,226,002 of record NC_137810.1, on the reverse strand, counting down.
CCCTTATCATCTTATATAGTATTTTTCTATGTGAAATGTGTATAGTGTGCACACGTGTACTTCATATTGTATGTGATTTTAACACATTTCGTGTTATTTTTTGTATCTGTTAAATTGAGGTTGTTTTTTTTGGTACTTTGCACAGAGATTGTACAAGGTTGGATAATGTGGTTGTGGACAACAGAGGTGTGTATCCCACATGTATTATGTGTATGTGTGTTAAGATGTTTTCCAGATTAGGAAGCAGTACATTGACATCTGCTGAACACTCAGGCTCAGCCTATGAGAGAGAGATGCAGTATAATGTACTGGTATGTATATGTAATTACATGGAGCAAGGAAGTCAGAGAAAGCAAGAGAAATGTAGCAAAATGTTATGTATTAGTAGTTGTATTTTGTAGGAGATATTTTCACTTCAGATGTTATTGAAAAACATTCTGCTGAATTCAATAAAACAGCATTTTGACACTAAAATGGCACTAAACATTTGACAGTTCAGTTTGACAGTTTTAAACTCACTCATTCTGTTATTCATTACTGGCAGGAATTGAATAGTATTATTGAAGTGTGATAGTTTATTTTAATTAGCTTAGTACAACACTTCTATACAGCATTTTCTTTTAAGATGCTGGCTTGTGTGTGCGTGTGTGCGCACACGCATGTTGCGCCTGTGTGTGCACTGTGCATGTGTGTGTCAGATGTTTTTCTTTTTTCACATATGACACTGATAAGTGGTCTCCTGTTCTGCCTGTCTCTGTGTTTACATGTATTTCCTTGCAAACACAGTTTACATTCAATCACGGCTCATGTGTTTCTTTTTGTTTAGATTGTTGTTAAAGCAAATTTGTCCCATAAATGGTTAAAGACCAGATATATTGAAGCTTGAGGAAAACCAGCCTCTCTCTCTCTCTCTCTCTCTCTCTCTCTCTCTCTCTCTCTCTCTCTCGCTCTGTCTTTTCTCTTTCTCCCTCCCTCTTCATCTCCACTCTCTCCCTCTTCATCTCCAATATTGCTCTCGTTCTCTCTCTGTGTGTGCCTCAAAGAGTTAAGGATTTATGTGCTGATGTCAGCGTTTCAGAGTAAATGTACTGACAACCCAGGTATTATGTTGTGCTTTTCTTTCTTGCCATCAGGGTATTTGTCTTTTTCTGTCCAGGTCTCTCTATATTACAGTCACAAATAGATGATGTTGTTGTTCACCCACATATAATCAAATAAATACACACATAAATAAATAATAAAATACACACATACACCCATTGTCAGGATTTGTAAAAAGAAAAAATGCATTTCCACTTGCAGGAAATGGAATAAATCACCTTGATTGGTATTTATAAAAGCAGAGTCTGGGGGGGGGGGGGGGGGGTTCACTTGTGTTTGTGTGTGTGTGTGTGTGTGTGTGTGTGTGTGTGTGTGTGTGTGCGTGCGTGCGTGCGTGCGTGCGTGCGTGTGTGTGTGTGAGAGAGAGAGAGTGTAATTTCACATGAGTGTATGTGAGATAGAGACAGCTTGACAATAGCCCTGAGAGCAGAGTGTTCCGGAGGACTCCAAGGGTTCCGCTGTAAAACTGCAGTCGGCGTTCCGCTATAGAAACTTTCTCAGACCTCAAGAACAATGGACACTAACTCTCAACATCTGTCTGTCTGTCTCTCGCTCTGTCCGTCTGTCAAAATTGTATGAACCACACAAGCAGTCCCCGAAATGGACGCAAAGGGGAATGCTAATTGTAAATAAACAATAGTGATTTACTCATAAACATCTCAGGCTAAAACAGCCCCATTAAAATGTGTGTGACTCACTAAAAGCCGTTCCATTAGCACTATTTACTATTTAATAGAGACAAATATTTGACATGAATATGGAATTCTTTGTGAATAGCCCCAGTAAGACCTGTTATACAAATACTGTTGCAATAAACTTTCCCTCACCTCAGTGTTATTTATACCAACAAGATACTGTATCAATGGTGGTTCCGTTTCAAACATCCAAATTGAAAACAGAACCCCATAGCCTGTTTTTTAACCTCTATCTGTCTGGTGGAGATTTGAAGAACATGAATGTTATATTTATTCTGCCACAGTCTTAGAAGTTTACTCCTCAGTGATGCATCAAATAACACACTGAACACCTATTTATACACCTAACCTTCACTATCACTGACTATACCAACATCAGGGTTTCAATAAGGAAATATTCATGATAAGTGCTAAGTTGTGTACTGTTTTGGACCACACACAAACAGATACAATAGACAGACATATTGGAGTAAATTGTTCACTATACGCGTTTTTGTCCTCCCTTGTGTTTTGTGGTTTGTCCGTTTTGTTTTGTTTAATTATGTTCATGCTGGGAGAGCAGGATAAAAATTGTGTATAAGTAATTTGACCATTATGGGTAAGCTGTTTCTGAGCTGTTTGATGATTAAAAAATCACAGCCAATGTGAAGTGAGCCGTGGTCGTGCTTGCATAACGTCTTCAGATTAGGATTTGAGTCTAGGATGTACAGGGTATGCTACACACACACGTTTTGCTATGGCAAAACGCTGAGAAAAAAGGCTACAGACACACGCACAGCCACATATAGGAGCGGTTTACCACCGCTCAAAAATAATAATCAAACAAAGTGAAAAATAAGAATGACATACAGACTGAAGAATACTGTACTGTAACTCTGCTGCACTAGTTTTATAAACTGTATACTGTATACGTCTTTGTGGGACAGACGTACCTCATTAAGCACTTTCTCCTCATTATCTTGCCTTCTTGTGAAGTTTAAGAGACGCTCCTCAAAACCGAGGGCTCTCGTAGCTCTGTAAATATACTTTCAATTATGTGAAGGGCCTCATCGTGATGAGGAAGTGCAGCAATGGAACCCTTTCACGGATGGGTAAACATAAGGAGGGGGTGCGGCTGTAGCAATAAGATTCATTCTGTGTGATGTTAACTGTACAGGAGATATCCATTCTGGTACACACTGATATGAACTAGAAAGACGCAATTGGTTGCTGTGATGCGAGTCACACTTGCAAATGAATTTCGTCTTCTTAACATTTGAATTTTTCCCATTCAAGCCAATGGGGAAAATTAATTCACTAATACATTAATGGCCATATATGGAGATCTATGTGTCAGTCCTTGTCCCCTTTATGCCCATATATGGAGATCCCTGATCAACACTAAGCCCATATCTTGGAATCCCATATATGGACATACTGTGTCAGCATGTAATCTATGATGTCAGACATCTATGATGTCAGTCATCTCCATATTTTGGAAAAGTTTAATTAAAGTCAATGGAGAATCTAAGAGGAGAAAGAAAGATGGAAAGATAGATGGATGGAATAAAGTAGGACAAGTAGGCTACTATTGTTTGGTTGCCCTGGTTGCAATTACCCATCTGTTGTGTAGGAGGAGGATAAAGGCAAGATAGGAAAACGTTTTTTTTTGTAATAATGTCAAGTTAAGTCTGCATTTTCTTGTTACAGTATGTGTATCAACCAGGAGCATAGTTCCGCCGATTTAAAATGATTCCAATACGGAACTAAAACTTCCTATATTGGCCGCTAGTTTCCCCCCCCGGCCGATCGCAAAAAGAATTGTTCTCCATTGGACCCCATTCATTTTCCCCTTTCGTTTTCTAACCTTAATTAACATTTTCATAAATACTTTATGGTTCCTATCGCTAGTTCAAAATTGCCTTTCAATCACGATGATATGCGTTTTGTGAAAATAAGGTCCCATTTATGTAAAAATTGATGATAAAGTTGCGGGGGGCGTGGCCAACTAAACTGATACCAGCCGGCTGTGTTCTTCGTGTGCTGTATTTCGGGAGGCTCCGACCACATTCTCCCATGTATCTCTGCGGTTGCATGTGACCGTTGGCAGCCAATAGCATCCTCTGGTGCTTTTACAATCTATGATGGCGACACCCATGCCAAGGACCCAAAATGCGTAATTTGCGCTGCATAGAAACCAATGGCTTCGCTTTGTCCATATATTTTACAGTCTATGGTATCAACAAGATACCTCAACAAAACATAAGTCTTAACGAGTCATAAACATGTGGCCCCAGGGCTATAAAGAGGTGACAAAGAGGACAAGGTGGTAAAAACGAGTCATAAATGCAGCCTTCAGAGATCCATGTATGTCTATTTTAAGTTTCCAGTCTACTTTTGGTAGTTTTCTAACATTCACACACCAAATGATTTACATTGACCACACAAGTGCAGATGGTTTGGCTTTAAAAATTAAAATAATAATAATAAATCTAAATGGCTCTTTGTCCGAAGCTTCAAATGTTCTCAGCCTAAAAATAACAACAACAAAACATAACAATATCCCTATTATATTCCGCTGCCTGTGTGTCTCACTAAGCCATTCTTCACATGAAGGGTCTCTTTAGGGGATTCAATAAGGCATTAGTCAACGGTGAATGGTCTGTAAACAGGAGATGAAGGGGAGGCAGGAAGAAGCAGAAAAGGCGAGGCTGTCAATAGTCAAGGGGATGCTTGAGGAGGAGGTATTGTTGTATCAATTCAATCATTCATTTAGTATTCCTTTGGTCTTGAAAAGCCTCTCTGGAAATCCTCCATGATCCGCATGGGTACGGTAACTAGCACAGCGTCTTCAAGTACCAATTATCACACGTTTGGAAGTAAAACCAGAAGCCTCCTCAACCACAGATAATCTAAACATTACAGAGGTAACATTGCTGGTTTTTCTGGATATCCCATCCTGCCGAGCTCCTGTCTTTATGCATTACGCTCCAGATGGCCAGTTAGTTAGCTACTGTTTTGACCCTATAAGACACCTCTGACACGCATGCACGCACACGCACGCACACGCACACACACACACACACACACACACACACACACACACACACACACACACACACACACACACACACACACACACACACACACACACGGATGACCCATAACCTGCAGACTGAGGGATTGAACCTATGGGAACATCCTGGCATTTCCTGTTTCCTCTGCTCTGCACCAATCACATTGGAAGGAGGAGAGAAGATGATCTTAATTATGTTATGGCAAAGACCATCAACGTTTATGTATAACACTACAGAGGCTTTAAGTAAAGATTAATTTACACCGTTTGCAAATATGGGATGTGCTGTGTAGGTGATCAAGGCCAGCTGATGGCAGAATCGTCATCATACTTTGTCAGTGTTTTATAAACTGTGGTGCATCAGCTGTTGTGACAGTATGTACTGTAGGTGCACATTTTGATTGCATTTTAGTACAGAATGAAGTTGAATACTAGTTCTTACTAACTAGGGGTTGTGAGACATAGGTTGTGTGGTTAAGCTTTTGTATCCCATATCATGTTGTTTTCATTAGTCCGAGAGACATCTATTAATGTGTTAATATGATATACAGTATGGGGACCACACATTTTGGTCAATGAGCCTGGGTTCCAACGTTGGAGTCTACATGGATACTGTTATATGAAGAATTAGGACCTTTGTGCTGTTCTTTTACTATATGGGAACCAAACGTCAAAATACATTTCTCCCTTTCTACCTTGTATGTGAAAGACATTTTCTAACTTAACTGGATATTAGCAATATTTTACTAGGAGCAAAAACGATAATGGAGACATTATCATCTTTAATTGTTTTGAACAGAAACATTACTTTGAAATCACCATGGTTAAATAATGTTATTCTTTTGGATCATAACAAGCCAAACATTTCTGAAAAACTTGTACCTTCATTGGCAGGGACGTGTAGAGAATGTTAGAGATAGGGGATGAAATTTCTAAAAGGGCCTTTTGGTGAAAATATCGAAAATAGCAGACCTCCAAGCTCACAGCTTGGAGGTCGGCTATTTTCGGTGCTTGATACTGTATACCACACTGAACTAAGTATAATCAAGTGAATACTGGAGTTGTGGCGTACAACATGGATTTCTACACAGAGAGGGCAATTCTTTCAACATAAGATGCTGCATTCAAGTTCAGGAGAGTTTGGACAAGGCAATTCTCTTGAACGCTGCCTTCAGATATGGCATGGAAAGGGAGTATTTGCATTTCTTTCACTGTAGTAAAAACTGCATTTGTGATCTGGAGAGGGCACCTTTTCCAGACGGATAAAAGGGCAGGGGCTCAAGCCCCATTTGATGTCCATGTGTGCACGTGCCTGTTCATTGTATCAGTGCTCTTATTAGAGGACAGGTGTGACAGGATTTTGCCAAAGAAATAAGCCCAACAGAAGCAACTAGTCTCAGTTTTACTACCGGTACGTTACATTATAGCAGATCAGCAAGCTCACAATGTGTCACATTGCGACACATTGTGAGTTTCTATATTTGCTATTAAAAAAATATTGAGGAAATACCGGTATAAAATATTTTGAGTATTTTTGAAACATTTTAACAACATGAATCTGTGTGGAGGTCCCTGGCACCACATATTTTCAGGTGGGGGTCTGCGACTGTGGACAAATATGTTAATCTGGGGTCCTTGATATGAAAGGATTTGGGAACCACTGGTTTAAAAAATATTAGAAAGTAAGGCAGCCCAATAAGCAACTACACAATTTTTTTTAAAGACACAAATTGCTTATTATAAGCAGACATGGCAACACAGGTTAATTCAGAGCCCAGAACGCCAACTACTGACACTTTAATGCAAGGACACAGGAAACCAAATTATGTTTTTCAGGCCAGCTTTTTCAGCCCCCGCCTCTTTATTTCAGGATATGAACAGGAAGCCAGGGGCGGGGCCAGGAATATGGTGAATACTCTTGGGCTAGGCCCACAGACATAAAAAGGTAGACGCCTCTTCCGGCTCTCTGGTACCCGTCTTGCATTGATAGGCATTTTTGATTGACAGTCTTGGAATTCTTCCACGTGTGTAACAGACACGGAAGGTCGGTAGGCAAATCAGAGTTTTTTTGAGTGGCAGCCTGCCCTCGACACTTCCGCTTTTCTGCCTATCAAGTTGGACGGGTCGCTCCAATCAACTGCAGCGGTGGACGAGGTATCTAGCTTTTTATATCTGTGGGCTAGGCCTATCCCTCTATGTCTAATGTTAAATAACGTTGTAATGAGCTCCAGCTAAGCAGATGTTTTCTATGTTATTTAAACGCACAATAGTCTAGTCTGTCAAGTTGCAGGGTCTGTGCACATTCCTGTGGATTTTTATATCCTTAACTGCTGTTTGATGTTTCACTTTTTCACACCAACCACTAACCAAATCCACAAAAGATGTTAGTTATGATGCTGAAATCCTGCACCAGATGTACAGTAGTCCTGTTAACAAGTGGTACCTGCTGTTTTGAATGCCGTTTCCGCAAGAATTCAACAAGCTATTCCAGCAGGACTGGGGCAGTCCATTCAAAACGCTGGAATGTCTGCCTCTTTTGATGTGGAGTGGTGAGGCCTGGAATTAATCCCTCACCATATGAACAACTTTTATTTTTATTTAGGTGATTACTGAAATGCTTTTCCGCTGGATTTCTTTGCTCATGCCTCATCTCCTCATCATCAGGCCATGCCCATTTAAATCTAAAAGATTGTTTTTGTTCAAATCATGTTTTTTCCGCTACTCCTTTAAAGTCTGAGCAATCAGCATCAAATATGGCACATGGAATAACTGGACCTTAGCTGAAATATCTAGTTTGGTGGTTCTCAACCTGTCGTACATGTACCTCTGGTGGTAATCAGAGGAGTCTCCCAAAAAAGCAGAAAAAATACACAAGTGGAGTGAAATATTATATATTCTACAGTAGAATTGTTCAGATTTACGTTTAATTTTCCAACACAGAATGAAATGACATTTTACATAAAACGGTTTGGGCCCTTTCTTGTGCGGCACCTTATCCCTTATTATGTCTAATCCTTTAGTATTTTGAAAATCTTTTTTAAAATAATGAAAATCTACAATACAAAAATGAATACAAGAAATACCTAATTTCTACAAACTGTACAAATATCACCGTCCTCCACAAGTGAACATGATTGTTATATTCCTTGTCTCGTATTGGGGTGGAATGCAATATCCTTGAACCTTTTGGTTCTGCCAACTGGTTGGAAAAAAATACTGTTTTATAAGCCCTGCTTTTAATACTACAGTTTATTTACAAAAACAAACATGGTGGTTAAGGTTTGGTCAGGGTAAGGATTTCCTGTTTTTGTATGGTAAGGTTATGTTAAGACACAAAAAGAAAAACCACATCAGGCACTGACTTTGTAAGTAGGCATCAGTTTGTTAGAGTTGGAGAAATAATGAAGGTTGCAATAAAACAGCATGGTTCACATGGGGCTGGGTTCTCACCATTTAATCACCTACAAAGAGTTTGTGCCTATTCGAAGCCATCTTGTCACAAATCATGAGATCATGTTTCACAGCTCTTAATTGTTTCTTAATAAGCCCTCGTTTTTGTGTTCCCCTTTTAGCACCATTGTATAATAGTACCACTTTACTATTTGCAAACTGTTAATAAAGTATTCAATCAATCAAACAATGGCAAATTGCTTTTACATTTTCAAATGACCATGAAACCAGGCTGGAATAAAATAAAGTCAAAATTGCGAAGTTCCCAACATTGTTCTTGTCCTCAGATAAGCTCATCATCTACGTTAGAAATTATTATAGGATGATCTTGTCCAGAGCAACCCAACTAATGAATGCAACAGAATTTGGCATCCATGAATAAACATCCCTGCAGCCTGGTTAAGAAAAAGAGAATACCTACATTATGCAGTGATAAACAGTAGGACTGTGACAGACAGTGGAATGATGTTTTTGGACATATTGCACATATTTGCTTTCCACAAATGGTTTTCAGATGAGTTCCTGTGGTGAGAATCAAGATGATCTGGCGATAAATATAATGTATTCCTTTGTTTTAAACAATGCATGCAGACATACTAGACACACACACACACACACACACACACACACACACACACACACACACACACACACACACACACACACACACACACACACACACACACACACACACACACTAAGCATGCACTTTATCCTGTCATTTCAAACACAAACGTGGACATCGCAGGGGGTGGTTGTCATGGCATTCTTTCATCTTTGACATTGTAGAAAGGAAAATTCATATCTGGAAGCTTTACAGTGTGTGTTTCTTGTTTCACAACTCAATTTCCTCTCCAGAAATAGACAATACTCATAAAAAACATCTCCTTCTGTTCTCCTGACAGAAAATACAAGGAACACCTTCCTTGTTTTGAGATGGACCCTGTTTTGCTAAAGCCCTAAAGTAAAAGGCTCATTTATCTCCCCTCCATGAATGAAATGTGTTTAATTGCGACCGTAGGTCGCAGTTTCAGAACCGTCACATCTTGTCCGTATCTGTCTATCTGTATGGACGGGTTTCTGGTCCACGTTACACTGATAAGAAGTAGATGCGTGTGCAGGTTCGGTACCAAAATTAGCCAATGAAACCAGCGCTCCCCAAAACAACAGGTTTGGGGATTGGTGGGAATTGATTACATGATACATTCAGCTGTGCATTTAGTCTCAATGTTTGTAAACAAGAAACCCGTCCATAGGTAACGCTTGTCTTTTTTGTTGATTGACTCTCACACATCTGACATCACGCTCTGACATCACTGTGATGTCAGGGGAACCAAATCCCTTTTATGCCCATATACCGGTATGGAGATCCCTGTGATGCCAGGGGAACCAAAACCGTTGTATGCCCATATTATGTAGATCCCTAATGTCATCAATATTAACTGGTTCGATATACTCACTGGCCAGATGGCCAAGACATGGCGCGAGGTCGCTTTTTTCCCTTAGGTGTCTTACTGGTATAATAACAAATGATACGTAACCTGCGAAGTTAGTTCAGGCAGGTATACTCGAGAGGATACATTGCATTGCAGTTGTATAAGGACACTAATACACACTATTATGCCAGACCCTACGTCATTGGCCGACGTGGCAGTCAGCTGATCATTTGCCAACTACTTAAGTCCGTCCAGTCTGTCATTCTCCCTGCTGCTCTTGCCCGGACTGTTGCTTGTGTTTGCTTGCCCCCACCGCCTGCCCAGCACCACCGTCCGTCCAGTATGTCATTCTCCCTGCTGCTCTTGCCCGGACTGTTGCTTGTGTTTGCTTGCCCCCACCGCCTCCCCAGCACCACCAGTAGGCTCTGCTAACTCCATTCCCCATGGGGGGATGTTTATATACTGTATATATATCTCCCTGCTCATTATGGTTAATGATGTTCTTCTTCTGTGCTGCTTGCTGCCAGTGTTACCAGATGGGAAATGTTGAATTATCGTACCGGAGGCTCAGAATTATCGTATTTGACATGAAACTATCGTACACGGCCAAAAAAGAGAAATCACTCGCGTAAAAACGTAATTTCACCAAAAAATGCGTCTTTAGTGTAAGAAACGACCTCGTTTTAGACTCCTGCGTGACAAAAACGCATCAGATTTGCTGTGTGGAGGCAGGCAACTTCTTGGAGCTTACACAAATAAAAGCCTGAAACTGGTCTGGAAAGATGCAACCAGTGTTTTTAATGCCTCCAAGTACAGATCTAGGGTCAGATTGACTGATTTCCTGGCTTATTTTGAGAAGCCAAACCAGATCCCAGATCAGCAGCCAGGGAAAATAGTGAATTCACGCTCTTTTTGATGATATGCCGAAATTATCGTACATTTGGGCATTTTTGGAATTATTGATCGTACATCGTACAGAGGGTCAAATTATCGTACAAATACGATAATTATCGTACGTCTGGCAACACTGCTTGCTGCTGAGCAGGGAGAAAAATTAGCAGAGCCAAACGCCAAATTAAATGTGACATTCACACTTGTATACTCATTAATAATAAACATTGTTCAATATATCGTGAGTTACCTGACGGAACTATAGTAGTTCACACAAATTTCACCAACATTTATGTGTGACTTACTGTTAATGTAATCAAGTTAACTACAGTTTAAAGGAGGAAGGCCCTAGGTCCTCCCGGTGGGGTCTCTTCAACACACAGAAATGTGTGTGGAGGCCCGAACGGCTGACAGCGTGTTGTGGGTTCGAATCACGATCCCGACAATCTTTGCTGCGTGTCACCCCCCATCTCTCTTCCCATTTCCTAATAATCTACCGTAAGTCTATCAATATTATAGGCAGAAAAGGCACCCAAAGAAATCTTCAAAAGAAAGTGTGTTGGGAGGAATTAATTGACAGTTACATTAGGGAGGAAAAAGGTCTAAAAAATGATTGGCTACTCTATAAATGCCAGATACTGTACATCTACAGTATTTGATGTAAAGGACACATGATTCAACATAGTAATTTCATCACTACAGTATGCTCTTGCTCATGCTTACATGTTGCCTTCTGTTCTTTGGTTTAGCTGTCACTGTCTTGTGGAAACTTCCCCCATTAGCATAGGACCCATTTATTCAGCATTGATAATGACTAGATGTTGCTGAGTGTTGCAACTGAGCTTTGAATTCCATCTTTTTCAAATTATTGTAGACCAGGGATCTGTATTCCATCACAATGCAGGTTCTGAGGATCAAAGCTTTGACTTCACTGTCAAAACATTATATTTAGCATGCTACATTGTTCACTGCCAAAAGCCCATGACTAATAAATCATCATTAATGTCAGTGTAGAGCATTGTTTTAATCATCCTGTAATAACACTAGGGCCTTAACAGTATCATCTGCAGAAAGACACAAACAAATTAAGTAGACAAATTTGACAGGTACACGGTTCTTCTTGGTGCAGGTGATGGCAGGAGACACAAATATTCACTGCACACAATAAGGCTGACATGTTTCCTCTAGATTACTTCCCCTTGGGCTTGGAGGAATAGCCTACTCTCTATCCAAATTATACATTAAATTGATCTAATTACGGTAGATGTACTCTGGGAAATGTATTTGCGTATGTTGCTATTATTTTTCTTCACAATTGCTTCTAATTCCTATTAAGAATAACTACATAATTGTCTCCACCAGCCGAAGGCTTGGGGGAGAGTATGTTTTCCCCTTCGTCCGTCCGTCCGTGCGTCCGTCCGTCCGTGCGTCCGTCCGTCCGTGCGTCCGTCCGTCCGTGCGTCCGTCCGTGTGTCCTCACAGTTTGTGTGCAGCTAATCTCAGTCGCCGTTGGCCCGGTCGCTGCCAAAGTGAGCACACACATTCCCTGGATGCCAATCTAGAACCTCTGCCCTAAATTTTTCAAATGGGCCTTTTCTAGCGCCACCTAGTGGCCGATGTTCACAAAACACATTTCTGTGCATTACTCTTACAGATTTTGTCAGAAAATCCTACAAATCGGTAGGCAGCATCTCGACAGTCATGTGATCGACACAGATCTGTCCGATTTTGCATATTCCATCCGGATTGGCTAAGATTGGCTTCCAAAGTTTGTAGGATTGAGCCGTTTTGAACAAAATGCCTCAAATCCCAAACGCAAAGTGCAATTATCATGAAATCGCGCACACACGTTCCCACTAGGCCGAGGAAGAAAAGCCACTTATTTTTTTTTAAATCAGCCTCATGGTGGCGCTATAACAGGCCGATTTGTGGTTTTACCTATAACTCCACCGATTAGTTTCAAACTTTGTAAGCGCACTCCCTAGAGGCTAAGGATAAACCTTTGCCCTGCATTTTTCACACCAGCCTTTTATAGCGCCACCTTTGGACCGACTTATGTAAAACACATTTTTGGATATTACTCCTTGAGATTTTATCCAAAAATCACGCAAATCGGTACACAGTATCTCTATAGTCATGTGATCAAGTCCGATCCGTCTGATATTTCATATTCCATCCTGATTGGCTAATATTAGCTTCCAAAGTTTGCAGGATTGCTCCGTTTTTGAACAAAATGCTTCAAATCATCAACGCAGCTTGCGATTACCGTGAAATTTGCCACACATATTCCCACTAGGTCAAGGAACAAAAGCTACCTTTTTTCACATTGGCCTGTTATAGCGCCACCAACAGGTAGCCTTTAGCAAAACAAATTTTTGGAACACAATGCTTCAAATCATGCATGCAGCGTCCGATTTCCATGAAAGATCTATGGTGAAGAACATATGCCACCCTTTTTACATTGGCCTATTATACAGTAGCACCACCAGGACACACAGCCTGGTGGAGACCTGTGCTCGGAAGAGCACTGCTTCTAGTTTGGTACTGTAAAATCCATAAATCCATTGGTGGACCATGAATGAACCACACTTGAATGACCTCTGCCTGTTTTCTGAATAAACACACTGGAATCCTACAGTGGCCTACACTAATGTTGTGAGGAATATATCATCTGCCATTACATACTAGCTGATCTATTAATGTCATATTAGTCTCATCAGGGAGACGTTATCAGCAGCTCTGCGCTACAGGACAGCAAATTGAGTAATCAGTGATTGTTTAACCACATACAGTACAGTACAGTATGGTGATAGATTCATAGTCCCATCCAGAGGGATTTGATGTTTTTCACAGCTTTCTTGGGCCATTATACTTGTCACCACATGCAGCACATTTCAGGAGGAGTACTCATTTTTATTAATGACCCTACCCACTGTAAAATCCTGGCTGTTAATATAAGTTTACAGATGGAACCAAACTGACCCATACAGGCCTTTTGGTTTCATCTGTAGACTTCACAGTTAAATGAACACGATTTTATTGTGTATGGGTCTCAGGTTAAGGGCTTATATTTCACAACTAAGGCTCTTTAGAAGATTTTAAACAAGTGTTAATAAACCTTGATCCAAGGGTAACCGACTGTATTTACTTAACCATATGAACCCTATAGCGTCCCTATTCTGGGGCGAACATTTGGCAGAAATAGCCGATCTACATAAGCTCACAACGCGTCGCAAAGCATTGATCTGCTATTTTTGGTGAAGAGATTTAGTGGAGGAAAAATTTGATATATAGCCTCAACAAAGTGTTTAGCATTTAAGTGGTTAAGTGAATCCCATATGTCAAGAGTACAGCATGTTTTAATGAACCTGTGCCCCAGGGTAATTGACCTGGTTTGGCCGCCCAGATAACGTAAGTATGATAGTCTTAATGAGCCTGGGTCCTGGGGTGTCAGAATGAGGGTTTGAGAATAATTATTAAGAACTGGTCCGTGGAAAGACATTACACATCCCTTTGTTGAGCAATAACTGGATTGGACCGCCCCTGTACAGCTTAACTCAGTTCAGATTGTCCATGCGTTTCTTGTAGAGCTCTGCTGGTTCTCCATCATTTTCACTTTCAACGCCTAAACTAAACAGGATATATACTGACCACACCCGGACATGGACGTGCGTCTGGAGTTGAGATGTTGTACCTTGTTGTGGTTTCCATTTTCTATTTATTTCCCCTTTGGAGCTTGTTTCCCTTGATTCATTACCCAGTGAAGACCCGCAGGCCATAAATATTCATAATTTCACAACCTCGTTGCAAGAGGAGACCCGGCAACTAGAAATTGTTAGGAGTATTCCAATACCTCAAAGAGAGCAGTCTGGGATTTTTGTAATCATGAAATACCTTCTTTTTTACGTGACTTTGATAAAACACTGAACTACAAGCCACAACCACTTAAGCCCTATATACTTAATTGTTCAACAATTATTGAAAATAGCTGATCTACAAGCTCACAACACGTTGCATACTGATGCGTTGTGCGCTTGCAGATATATCAGACAGTCTACTGTACATTTCCCCAAAAGGAAATGGTCACTGTCGGGCAGAAACCTCGTATCTCCAAGTTTCAAATGTGTGCGTTTTTTGGCAAAGCAAAGCCCAGCTGCTTCATCATACAAGACCGTCGCACAAAACTAGTGAAAACAGCAGATCTACAAGCACACAACGCCTCGCGAAATTCTTTAGATGATAAATACAAAACGAACGGTTTTGGACATACAAGGTTTCCATCCGACAACGACGAAATGCCTGTAATTAATTCAGTCTGACCAGCAGATAAAACACATCCCCACTGGCGATAAAACCACCAGAGGGGGGATATCAAAAGCACCCCCCCGATCTCCCTTGCAAATGGAAACCTGGAGCCATCAATCGGACTGCAACATCCAGATGGATCCACACATTTCCCCAATATATCGTCGTTGTCGGGTGGAAACCTTGTATGCCCAAAACCGTTTGTTTTGTATTCACCATTTTAAAAATGATTTAAACTAGTGAAAATAGCAGATCTACAAGCACACAACGCCTTGCGTGCTTGTGGATCTGCTATTTTCACTAGTTTTGTGCGACACTTTTGTATGATGAACTAGAGCTTCAATTTACCAAAAAAACGTACACATTTGAAACTTGGAGATACAAGATTTCTGCCATACAATTGACAGCAGTCATTTCCCCCTGTCAGGTTCATCTCTAGATTCTAGCGGCTTTCTCAGAAGTACAGTAAGAGCCTGGCTCTTGACCAACTTGTTCCATCCAAACTAATGGAAACCATGTACATATGTACACCACACCACAGGAAACACACTTTTTCTTTTACTGAATGACTGGCCACATTGACAGACGAATTACAAAATGTATACCAGCAGTTTGCATTAGTTTGCTCCTGAATCCTCTAAAGGTTAAGCCATGTATTTCAATATACTATATTAATACACGTACAGTATATTTGAGATGAAAGGTTGTCTTGTTCCCAACACAGTGTTGCCAACACAAGCAAAATAAAGGTTTGGCAGCATGTGCACTGAAATAGCAATGCATGAACATGCAGCGCCATTTATCACCGAACAAAATGTGAAACTTCGAAAGCCTCTGCTATTTCTGCATTGGGAAAAAGAGAAAGGTTTTCTTCCCGCTCTCTATTTTAGCTGATCCAACAGATGTGTTTCAAGACAAATTAGCCCTATAACTTTTGTGTGTGAGATATTAATGTCACTGTCTTCCCACATCACTGCTCAGAATCTGCTGTGTGTACTGGCATAAGAAACCCTAACGCAACAAGATGCACTTCCAGCTCAGAACCCTACCCAGAGTGGAGAGACAGGTAGACAGACTTGCATATTGGTGTCAACATTAATGTTGATGTTCTTCAAATGCTCAGAACTTGGGCGCAGCAGTAGCTCAAGAGGTAGAGTAGCCACCTGGGAACGGGAATCGAACATGGAACCTCCATGTTCGATTTCCGTCTCCTCATGGCTTCATGTCGAAGTGTCCTTGACACTGACACCCGTAACTGCTCCTGATGAGCATGGTGTGTGTGTGTGTGGTGCAGTGCGTAAGGTGCTTAGAAATGCAGACCATTTAACTTGAGAGTATACAGAAAGCGAGGATAACATGACCCTTACATTTATGACGCTGAATACAAGGCCAGCGGAATTGTGTGGATGAGAATGCACTGTCATCTGCATATTGTAGGTCACAGAGAGGATAGATGGTGGCTTTAGTGGGTGGTTGCTTGTTGCCACAGTATGTAAAATAAGTCTTTGACTGAAACTGAAAAATATGACCACTTAAACCCTACACTTAGTTGACATATTCCCATGGGCCCTATAGTTGATCGTATTCCCATGGGCCCTATACCTAGTTGATCGTATTCCCATGCCATCATTAAGTTCGGTGCTACCGAGATGTTGTGACTCCTCGAACCGAACAGATTTAAATGCATCGGCCCTTGGACATAAAGTATATCAGGTTAAGATCTTGGTTCTTCTGTGATTCACATTTTCTCAACCTGTAAAGCAGTGAAGGTCATATATGCTGTGCCTAATCAACAGTAGCACTTTAGGTAAGCAAAGAATTTGCCTCTGACTCAGTGTAGAGAGACAAGCATCTACACTAAAATAGTTGAATGATAGATGAATAGAGATTACAGTTATTGTCCAAAAACGCGGGCGCACGCACACACACACACTCACACACACACACACACACACACACACACACACACACACACACACACACACACACACACACATTTAGAGTTTTTCAGGTGAAGTGTTTATTTTAGATGTCGGTACTAGCTGTTAGCACATACTGTAGCGCCATCGGTCACACTGGTGTGTATACACTCTATGAGGGTTTGACCCAGGCTGGCCAGCCTAATTAGATGTTTGTGTAAATGTCTGTCGCAGGCTGGCGGGGACAATCACACTAATAGCAGCTAGTTAACAAATCACTATCTCTATTGCCTTTGGCTGTGTTCATACACAGTGAGAGGTTATGCCATGTGTCTTCTAAAGGACAACATACTTTTCAACACAGCGTATGTTGTAGCTGGGTTAGCGGCACACGTTGACACACGCGTATTATGAAACATCGCTTTAAGAGTGGAAATATAGGTGTCATTGTAGAGGAGTTGACAAATGAACCATAATATTTGTTTCGAAGAGGTGGTGACATTTCAAGACTAACAGAAGGCCGGACTCCCCCGGTCTTTAGGATGTAGTTAAGGGACTGGGTGAAGGTTTTTTTCCCTAACAAAAAAGGTCCAAACCTATCCACCTGTTTCCGCGGGAGTTTACTGGAGATTATTTGGACCACACTTCCGGTTTAACAGCAGACATACAAGCTCACGTCACGTCGCAGATGCAGCCCGTTGTGAGCTTGTAAATCACACTCGGCTGCGGCGCCGGAAGCTCAGTACAGCGTCTGCGCAATGCACTATGGGGCGTTGGAAACCCGTGGATAGGGTTTCCCTATAGGTAAGAGATAACGAATAAACTGGTCTTCTCTTGTGAGTGGTTGAAACAAGTTGCATCTCATCCTGCGGGGGAAAACATCTGAACGTGAATCCCATGTTAGAGAGTGTATGATGGCATGAAAATAGCCTGTAGCACTGTTTGTGATTTATGAAGCTGCAAATTCCCACCATTAAACAGTAACGACGGAATACCCTTTTGAAAGAAGATATCTCTCAAATCTTGTTTTGTCATGTGTGGTGAATTCCTCATTAATGACAAATGTTTAGATGGCTGATAACACTGACAAAGATTCTTGGGAACTGTCAAGGAAACAAAACCCAAGAGCATACTGTATGTGAACAAATCTTCTGGTCTGGGTTGTTAATGTTAGACTTGATATAAGCTCTGTCCTGAATTAATACAACATAACTAGCACATCTGCAGTGGTTGGAGGTGGTCTCCCTACTCTGCATTGACACATTTAGACCCTCTTAAGGACTCCTACTGGTTGACAATGTCAATAAAGTTATAGTTATTTGAGCAGACAGTACAGTGGATTGGACACAATGCACCACCATCACTGTTGTAGTTTGGACATCATTGCAATTACCTGTATCCGTCGGAAGAGGGAGAACAACGGAAATGAACTTATTTATTAACAAAATGTATTTTCCACCTTTACACTAAAAACGTTATCTGAATGTTGTACAACTTCCCCAGTCTGGGAGAAGCCATGTGGAATTAAAATGTCGTACAACTTCTCTGTGGTGTAGTCTGGGAGAGGCCATATGGAATAAAACATTCCCCCATACTGACAGACATTAAAAAGATCAGATGCAGATCATAAACAGTTAAAAGTCGGATTTGCTTGTCTTGTGTAAATACATCGTACGGTGCTTAAAGATGGAAACCAAGTCAAGGTCAGCCATGTGGGCATTCGTCCTAAAGAGCAATCACTTCCTGGGGCCTCTCAAAAAGACAGAAGAGGAAGTAGCAAGGAAATGCATGGAAGAGGGAGAGCATACATAGCATAAATGGAAAAGCATTTATTTTGGTCTGCAGCTGGAATACACATAAGAGAGCATCAGACGTTTGCCCTGTGACCATCCATATGTTATAATATAGCTTCCTAGACTGTTTGACAGACTGACTGACTGACTAACCGACTGACTCATAACCAAATCAACAAACCAAATGACTGACTGACTGACTCATAACCAAATCAACAAACCAAATGACTGACTGACTGACTGACTGACTGACTGACTGACTGACTGACTGACCGACCGAACCACTATACCCAAACCTTTTCATGTCAAGGACCCCCAAATGAATGTGTGTAACGGACTGATTTATCTAAATCTGCTGTATAGAAAGATGTGAAACTATACCCATTCTTGGTTTAGAAGTCATTATATTATGAACTTCAGCTAGGTTTTCCCAGAAGTAAACATGTCCACGCACTGAAACAGACCGCTAAAACGTATAGTAAAATCATTCCAAGCATGTCATTCTTCTGTTCTATTGTGCGTCTTTGATATTTAATCGAAAACAGTTGAGTTGGTCTCAACCAAAGGAATTCTTGTTCCATGCTTGCTAGGCTTCCTTGTTGAGATGGCAGGGTGGTCCAGTCCTGTTTCTACAGAAAGGACAATACATTCATGACTACCATCATGTTATTGATACTGATTTCTTTCTAGAACCAATCCGCATCCATGCTGAATCAGTGTTGCCTCTACAGAAGGGGCCTTCAACATTTTTTTCAGACCAAGGACCTCTTAGCGGAGAGTTAGACGAAGCAGGCACACCCACATATATTCAATATATTAATATTAAACTTTCTCCAGTGATCATATGCATTTTCAGACATTTAACCACTTAAACACTCAATACTTTGTCTGCTCTTTATTCCCTCTGCACCAAATCTTTTATTTTATTTCATCTATAGCAGATCTACAAGCTCGCGACATGTCGCAGTGGCCATTTCCAAATGTTCCCCCAGGAATAGGGCATTAACCACTAGGGTTCAAGTGGTTAATGTAACAACTTGAACCCCCCTGTTCAAGACCCATGCTCTTGACTAGAGTCCAAATGTTACCTCAAGACCTCAAGAGCTGTCATTGATGCGACTTAGTGTTTAACCACTTAAACCCTATACAATATAGTACTTAGTTTACTGGAATCCTCCCAGTGGTCTTTACTAGACCCCCTCCAAATCTCGTTGCTGAAAACAGCCGATCTGCTATTTATGCAGAATATTCACAGCAGCATGTAGGGACACTAGGATTCATGTGATTACTTTTTGCACAAGGTTCAAGAGTTTAATGTTTGTGTGTGTGCATTTGTGCAACTATGTTGTGCATGTGTGTGTGTGTGTGTGTGTGTGTGTGTGTGTGTGTGTGTGTGTGTGTGTGTGTGTGTGTGCTTGCAGCTCACATGACATGCATGCTTGGTAGTCAGTTATGCCAGGACTCCCTACAACATGTTCACCACTCCTTCACCACCACTCTATTCCTCACTTCCTTCTCCACTCGTCTCCCCTCCAGGCCTGTCACATTTTTGAGCGGTGGTCACAACGCTCCTATACGTGGCCGTGTGTGTGGGTCTGTCTGTCTGTCTGTCTGCGTGCGTGTCTGTCTGTCTGTCTGTCTGTCTGTAGCCTGCAGTAACCTTTTCTGACCACACATGTTAAGGGAGGGGCGCTGTTGTTCAGGCCAGGCCAGACCAGGCACACACACACACACACACGCACACACACACACACACACACACACACACACACACACACACACACACACACACACACACACACAGGGGGGGGGAACCACCGCTCAGTTCACATGGGTGTGATTTTTTCAATCTGTTCAAACAAATATCATCGCTGTTGGGTGGAAACCTTGTATGTCCAAAACTGTTACTTTTCAGGAAATGGAAAAATCCAATGTAGTTATCATTTAGTGACAAAGTTTTTGTCCTACAGACACACTTAACCCTGTTCAATTTCACTTTTAAAATGCTTAGAAATGGCAGATCTACAAGATCACAAAATGCCGTAGGCCTAGTACGACGCGTTGTGAGCTTGTAGATTGTCTGTTTTCGAAACCTTTGTGCGACACTCTTGTACAATGAAGGAGGACATTCATTTACGAAATAAACAATTGAAAGGTGGAGATACAAGGTTTCTGCCCAACAGCAACGTTATGCAACAGCTGATCATAACAGAATAACAAAATACTAATACATCTAGGTTTGGGCACGCATCCCTGTGATGCCGGGGGTACAAATCCCTTTTATACCCATATATGGAGACCCCTGATGGCCACATCACTGTCACATCACTGTGACTCTGTTCCTTTTATGCCCATATATCGACATCCCTGATGTCCACATCACTGTGACATCACTGACTCAGTGCCACTCTGACCAGATGGCCAAGACAGTGATGTGTCAGGGGAACCACAGTGTCAGGCGTTACCCGTCCGTTTACGGACAAGCTGTGTCGGTTCTGACAGTAAACTGCGACCTACGGTTACAATTAAACAGTGTAACAGCGCATGCCCAAATAATGTCTGTCTGACATGATGAAACAAGTGACCAAATTTGGAGATGACTGACATCACTGACTGACATCACTACAGTGTCCAAATTTAGAGATGACATCAGAATGGCCTGGACACGGAACACCATATATGGGAATAAAAGAGAGCCAGACAGACGGATACAATGGGTATTGCACAACTGGACGTCAATGGTGACTATTCTGCCCCCACTATGACAGCAAAAAGGATTATTAAACACCACTAGTTTGATGTCAAATGCTGTAACAATTCTGCTGAAGTGTCTGCAATGTCCTCTCCTGCAGTCGTTCTCAACCTTTTCTGGATCAGGGCCCATTTGAAAATCTTGAAAGCCTTTGCGGCCCACCCATCTGACCACTTAAGACGGGCCGCTTGCATTTTCAGAAAGTGTTTATTTGAATGATCGATCAACCAATTGTGTTCCGGCTTGGCTTCACCAACGTAGTATACGTTAAGGTAGCCTGGCGTTGCTCATACTAATTCCTCACACTACCAACAGGGGGTGGTGTTGTGCAGTCTGGTTTATTAACCAGGCTAACGTTAAGGTCCTATACTATATACTGACTTTGACTCATATTTCTTCTCTACACCTGATCAATGAAACCCATACAGTTTGTGATAACATGTGCCATATTACTGTACATCCTGGACTCGTAAAACCGGGTACTGAGCCTGGTGGCTCAGACAGTTTGCTCCGACCCCTGTCTTGTCTCGTATGTCTCTCCTCTCTCTCTGACCTTGATTCCCGGTCTCTCTACACTACACTATCAATAGAGTAAAGGCTTTAAAAATACCCCAAATAAATCATAATAATAAACTATATGTAATCCTGGTTTTGCTGTGGGGATGAGAGAGGTGAAAGGAGTTTAGCCTTCTATCAGACCTAATGCACACACACACACACACACACACACACACACACACACACACACACACACACACACACACACACACACACACACACACACACACACACACACACACACACACACACACACACACAAACACACACACAGTTAGTTACCCAAACTGTTGCATATGCTCTGCGGTTGGTCTTCCTTTTTTGGCAGACTAACGGCGTGTTTGTGTCATCCAGAGCCATAGATAGTCAGAGTTTGTCTAAATTGTGTTATGGAGTCAACGGCCAACATGTGCATGCAGTAACTCCTCACCGACGCAGACGGTGGCCCAGGCCGTGTCCTCTGCAGGCCAGCACTCAAAACAAACTGTAACAAGTTTCACCGTTGCCAAACCTCAAGCTCCACCACAGCCTTATTACGACATCAGAAGAGAAGAAACAACTACTGGTGCATGATGCTACACTATTCTCCTCGGCCCTCAGGTCTGTGGAACATTGGCACACCAAATATCCAAATATCGTCTTCTATTCCCTTTATACGCATTGAATCAAAACAACAGGATGGTTTTCTGCTCTCAGGGCCTTCAGGCACTTCATCCCCACACAAGACTAACTCTGTAGGGGACTTCACCGACGATGACATCTTTATAGCCCCTAATGGAGCTAGGCCACCCCACCAGTTCTGTGTGTGTGTGTGTGTGTGTGTGTGTGTGTGTGTGTGTGTGTGTGTGTGTGTGTGTGTGTGTGTGTGTGTGTGTGTGTGTGTGTGTGTGTGTGTGTGTGTGTGTGTGTGTGTGTGCGTGCATGCGTGCGTGCGTGTGTGTGCGTGCAATGTACACTGGTTGCCCCCTGCCTCCCTGCCTTTGCCTTCTGTGTTGAAGGGCTGGAATTGATTTGATTTCAAATGAATACAAAATGGAAGCGGATTCTATTCAGCAGACATAAGCCATCTATTTTCAAATATTTTTCATAGTTTCAACATGACGTCCTTCTCATGTCAAAAGTGCTTGAGTTGTGAGGTGCCTCCGGTGTTGAATTGTCTAGGATACATTAAAGTAATTGACCCCAGCCCTGCTACGTCTGTTCATAATGTTATAGGTTTGTGCAGTCAGTTAAAATAGTTGATGAAAAGGCAAATTAAAATTAGCTGTGGTAACTGCTTTAGGGACACACATGTCAATACTTTAAAGCTATAGAGAAGGCTACAGTGGCTTTTGGAGGAATGTGGATTGGTAAAATGCAGTGGTTCTCAAACATTTTCTTCAAGGAAAATAATATCTAATTAGCTGCGGACCCCCATCTGAAAATATGTTGTGCCAGGGAGAGATCCTCATACAAGATTTTCACATCGAGCTTTTAGAGCAGCTATTTTCAAGCCGATGCATTTAGCCGTTAAATGGTTAAACTGATTTTTATGCTATATTAAAGAGAATTCCGGACTAGCCGCTTTATTACGTTAATCTGATGTTATCCCAGAGCGATCTGTAAATTAGTATTATTCTTTTTTTTTGTTCAGCTCGAGTCCAAGGCTGCTCCGACCGCGAGCGGTGGAACATTACGTTAAATCGTCTATTTGTATCGAGATGTCTCCACAGAAGCTGCCGTAAAAAGGCGAAAGGCCACTAGATCGCATCCCCCCCTAGAAATGGATTTTTTTTCCTTTTTGTTGCCTCTACGACTGGTTAATGTACTACAGTATATGGAATAACGGTAAGAAAAGCACTAGTCCGGAATTCTCCTTTAACAAATTGGCTGGGGACCGCCTTGAACGCCCTCAAGGGCCCCTTGGGGTCCCCGGAGCCCACTTTGAGAACCACTGGTAAAATGAACAAAAGAAGTATGATAATAATGAGCTAAACATAGTGTGAAGTACGGTATAAAGCTTGGAACACCCACTTCCATCCCCTCAACATTTAGCCCATGTGTGATTGCATTTAGAGTTATTAATGTAGGAACACTGTCTAAACAAAGCCATTCATATGCTGTGTTTGTACGACCGTTGGGTCTTCCCTGTCTAATCCATAACTTCACATTATAAACAAATGGAAAGCCGTCAAGGGCAGTAATGTGTTTTTTGTTATTGGTATTAAATATTTCTGTGAAAGTTTCAATGGCCCCATCAGTGTGTCTTTCATGTGGTAGTGCTGCGTCTAAAGGATGTATTATGTGTCCTGCGTAGTGTGGCTTGTTTATACAATGAATTGTTGCTGCCAAGCAATCTGATTGGTCAAAGACGTGTTCCAGCCTACTGCAGCTAATTCCCATGAAGCATAACGTGCCAACTTGTGGTCTCTTGTTGGAGCTAATTAGTGATCATTGTCGTTTTCTTCTATTTTTCACTGTTTTTTTTTTATCTTCACCAGGTCAAATGCAGGGCGAAGAATCTTGTGTTTGCCCCTGTCCCTCTGTTTCAGTCTGTCTGTCTCTCTCTGCTGGCCTGGAATCCAGACTGATTCACTCAGTTCGGTGGATAAAATGTATGAACTTCAAATCTAGACCAATCAGTGTCATGTTCTTTTATATTTTTTCTGCATGCTGACAGCAAGCCAAAAAACATAATCCCTGAATAGTAAAAAATGTAATTCATGACAATATTTTGGCATATCTGCTGATGAATATAAGTGTATCTGCACTAATAATGTCCTTGATGACGTTTATTCTGATTCACTGTGATTCAATGTGATAGTTCGGTGCTACTGATTTTGTACTTGGAGGCATCTTGTACCAATTGCATAACCATTTAGCTCATATCACAGAGCAGAGCTGACTCCCATCATCATGTATCACTGCTTGCAACAATCTGTCAGGCTGCAGTTGTGATGCTGCTCCACCAACACCTCAACTGACAGCTCAACATCATTAAAGAGGATTGTGGGGGAACTCTTACTTACCGCTGGTCTGGCTGTCCCACCACGTCTGTCCCGTTTGGCACCTGCTTAGAAGAACACCGGGCTGGAGTCGGTTATGGACAAGGAGTATGGGAGGCCTGTTGGCTGCACGGTGAGTCCACAGAACCACGGAAAGCAGCACTTAATGAGGCTTTAGAATATCCTGCTTATGTAGGTCTAGTCCAGTCAAGAATAAACAATGGAAAAAAAAGAAAAAATTGGAACTCCAACTGGTCCAAATCCAGGAACAAGGCAGGCAGGTTCCAAAATAGAGTCCAAATATTGGTTCTGCTTTGAACACACTCTGTAGTTCCAGGCCTGTGGCTTTTTAATCCAGTTCAGTCCTCTGTAATCGGGTCTAGTCCATGTCCAATACTGCCTAATGATCCACTTCTAAAGAGGCTCTATGGGTTTTTATAGTATCAGGATCCAAACCCAGTTCTGTTCATCTGCTGTAAGCGGTACCGCGTCCCCTCGATTGGTTGGTTTAGAGACAGCAACAGCAATAGACCCATAGTCCCAGATCACAGATGTCTCTACTGTTTCTCACACACGCACACGCGCACACACATACTGTTGTGCCACTGCACACTGAGGTGCATGTGCGCATACACACCTGCACACAAAAATGCACACTGATTGATATTCAACTAAACTATTAGTGCAGGAGTCTTATCAGGCTGTGATTCCAATCAAGAGAAAGATGCTTGGAGGGAATTAAACGTCAAGTCAGCTTGCCTTGCACTCAAACACTCGATTATTATTAATTAACTCACACACACGCACACATATGCACATACACTCACGCACACGCGGACGTACACGCACACGTTCACACACACACACCACACACACGCACACGCACGCACACACACACGCGCACACGCGCGCACACACACACACACACACACACACACACACACACACACACACACACACACACACAGAGCTTAAACAAAGGTGCACTTATACACTTAACACACACACACACAGACTTAGAGACACTTAGAGACACACTGCTATAAAGACGCACACACACACACATACAGTATATGTAGAAGTCACTCTACTCAAGGGACCAGAGCCACGTTTCTAAGCCGCAATCTGATAGGAGATCTGCTGTGGGGGCAGGTTGTCTACACACACCATAGAATATTCACAATCAGTCCATACGTAGAATTAAAGCTCTAAGCATGCAGGTCTGCTCAGCTAAGACAAATGATCACGACACAAAAAGAGATATATGGCTGAGGAATGAGTCTTAGACACTTCCTCTCACATTCCCTCCCTCTAACCCTCTGTGTCGAAGTGTTGATGGTGTTAAGACAGGTCGCTGTGAGTCTTGGGAACACACACACGTGTATGCACACACAGGCATACACAGACACGCGCTGCACTCACTCCAACCCGCACCTGTATGCTGCTGGGTATTTCCCAGTGCAATGTGGCAAAATAAACAGGTTCCTCTGTGATTATAGCGGCCTGCCTCAATCAAAGATGTGAATTTCACCGCTCTTACGCTTGGAAAAAAGAGAGGGAGAGGGAGAGACAGACAGACAGAGAGATAGACAGATAAACTGAGAGGAACAGAGGGCAGAAAGAGAAAATATCAACGCTGCTTCTCCACTGAAGGAAGCTCTCAGCGTCCCTGTGAGGACACTCCTGCAAAGTTACACACAAGCGCTCTGTTCCAATCGCACAGATCCATAACTAGAAGCAGGATCACAGAACCACCAGGGGCCAGACTGAGTCCCCGTCCTGTCAGCAGAAAACTAACTCCTGGTGATGGGTCCACACGCTGTAAGCAGAAACAGAAGCTTCAGCCGCAGAGGACAGAGTGTCCACTAAAGAGACTCTTCTGCTGTGGCTCAGAGCTGGTCTCCTCCAGGGGGCTGGGGCATGTTTTATTCCATAAACTTAATGTTAAACCTTTTCCTGGCCCAGCAGTCCCGCTGAGTGATCTTTGTGCTGCAGACAGCACGAGCGGCAATTAGGCATCATCCTTTGGTTGTGCAGAATTCTCGAAATGAAAACAATACAATAAGAATAGTTTCCGATGTGGTCTTCCAATGTCGCACCAGAACCAGCACTATGCAGCTTTGTGTTCTCCTCTAATAACAGAAGAATATGAGTCCCTCTTCAGTCTCCATGGCACATAAGGCTTCTGTTGTCCTTTTACTAATAGTAGTATTAGAGAAAATTAGGAAATGTCACTTTTGAAGCATCGCCCATTGGAAGGAGTGAATATTTCAAGTTTCTCAATGTGTAGTGCATAGCTGTAGAAATAATAAAAGGATTTTTCTGCAGCAGTTGCACTAGTAATACTTTGCCATATATCCTTCCAGCTACAGTATGTCCTCTGGTTGAGAAGCAGACATACTATGAGTAGTGGTAGTGTTGCGCAGCAGCGGTCTGAGTGGTGATAGAAAGAAGCTGATGGTGATGCTGTTGCCTCGTTGCTCAGAGCCTGACTGCTGAGTGAGAGAAAGATGGACAGATAGAGGAGGAGAGGGAGGGAGGGAGGAGGGGAGAAGGATTGAATGGCCTCCTCATCACTCTCCCTCCTCTTTACTCAGTCCCTCCTTCCTCTCCTCTCTTCCTGCCATTCTCAATCTCTGTCCTCTTTCTGTAAATACAACTACACATGCACGCGTGCACACGCACACACAAGTAAAATGTTTTGTGAATGGCCACACACATGCACGGCCACACACACACACACACACAAGGATGCAGACGCAGACACAGACACACACACACACACACACACACACACGCACGCACACACACACACACACACACACACACCCCCCCCCCCCCCCACACACACACACACACGCACGCACGCACGCACGCACGCACGCACGCACGCACGCACGCACGCACGCACACACGCACGCACGCACGCACACACACACACACACACACACACACACACACACACACACACACACACACACACACACTTGATACTTCCCAGCTGATTGGGTGCTATCTCTGCTCCTGCCTGGCAGGATCCCATAGCTCCATTAATCTGGCCAGTCAGATCTAGTGTCACTCAGTTCAATTAAATGCATTTGACTCACGCAATTATTCCCCATAGGGGTGCACTTTTCTTTGATTGGCTTTCACCTGCAGTGTCTACAGTATATGTGCTTACTTTTAAACGCCCATGAAAAGGTCAATGAATGTGGTGGCTGGGCCTTAACGTGGTTCTAAACTTCTAATAACCATAAATGTAGCCTTGGGGAGTTCTTCTTCACACAAAATCAGCAGTCTTAATTTAACTCCGAGGGTGTAAAAATAGTGCATACGAGTCTGAGATTATGGGGGTATATATCACCACTGATGATACATGAGGATTCTGTGTTTGTCAAGAGTCAAATACAGACCTTAACAAATACATACAGTACAGTATACTGGGTTCCCAGAGATGCCTTTCTGCGCATGTGTAATGTTATGAGCAGGGGTGATCAACGTAAGGAAAGAGGGAGGGTGTGGTGGCTAAAAAGAGAATAATGTAGACACTTGAAGTGATAGTGTTTGCTGATCTGCACATGCTTAGCTGACAGAACAAACACAGACACCATATGAGAGACAGACAGAGACGGATACAGAAACATGCCACTACCCGTGCACTCACTGTCTGTCACTGTCTACTGTCTACATGCACACTTGTGGAAGAAGTGTGGGGAGGCTTTTAGCACTTTTCCAACTTCTCTTATCGCCACTTTCAGTCGCGGACTATTCCTGTTGTCAGCCCAGTGTGTTTGTGCAATTGTTGGACTGTGTGTGTGTTTGTACTTAGTGTATATGAATGAATATATTCTTTGTTAATAGACTGCTAATGGACTTTGTATCACTGTTGATAAGACTGTACATACAGTATATTAATGCAGATACTGTTGAAGGCCAGTCTACACTTTACATTTTCACTGTTGATTGCGACCGTAGGTCGCAGTTACTTGCACACTATCCAAACCTCCACCGGCTGTCCCTCCGTCACTCCCTCCGTCACTCCCTCCGTCACTCCCTCTGTCACACGTCACACGTCACACTTTTGCCCTGCTCATATCTCTGCAACCGTTGCCCCGATCCATGCCAGATTTTGCACACACACTCCTTGCCTGCCAAACTACAACCTCCAAGGACCCCCGGAGTTTCGGGGACCCCCAGGTCCCTGGGGGACCCCCAGGTGTAAAAAATTACCAAATGTGCAAAAATGACCAAATGACCACCCCAACGGGGCTGCTCACGGGGCATTCCCGGGGACCACCCACTCCTGGTGCTCCAGAACGGATGCAAAAGTGGTGGCGCCCCCAGTGGAGGACCCCCTGCCACTGCAGCTCACAGAAAATGCCGTAACTCGGGCTAGGAGCGACCGGGAGAGCCGGGGCCAGTACCTATTCGTCCGCCTTGGCGGCGCGGAGACCCCACCCCTCATTTCTCACATGGCCCTCTAGCGCCACCATGAGGCCGATTCAGATTTTGCCCTAAAATCACGAAAATCACTACACAGTATGTCTACACTCATGTCAACAACATGGATCAGGAAGATTTTGGAAAAACACATTTTTGCTCTATTTATGGAGATAAGCGACCAACGGTCGCTTATCTCCCGATTAGGGAGTCTTACTGGTAGTCTGTGTATATCCATTCATATACTTGCAAATGTATTCATTCATATATTCACTGACAGACTATACATTTATAGGATATTTATGTATACACCACACATTTGTTAACTCATTCATTTCAGAAACCAAGATCCCAACCAAAATCCAAGTGTAACTTACTATTAATTGTCTCCACCAGCCGAAGGCATGGGGGAGAGTATGTTTTCCCCTCCGTCCGTCCGTGTGTCCGTCCGTCCGTGCGTGCGTCCGTCCGTCCATGCGTCCTCGCAGTTTGTGTGCACCTAATCTCAGTCGCCGTTGGCACGGTCGCTGCCAAAGTCAACACACACATTCCCTGGATGCCAATCTAGAAGCTCTGCCCTAAATTTTTCAAATGGGCCTTTTCTAGCGCCACCTAGTGGCCGATATTCGCAAAACACATTTCTGTGCACTACTCTTACAGATTTTGGCCAAAAATCCTACAAATCGGTAGGCAGTATCTCGACAGTCATGTGATCGACACGGATCTGTCCGATTTTGCATATTCCAACCTGATTGGCTAAGATTGGCTTCCAAAGTTTATAGGATTGAGCCGTTTTGAACAAAATGCCTCAAATCACAAACGCAAAGTGCAATTATCATGAAATCGCGCACAAAGGTTCCTACTAGGCCGAGGAAGAAATGCCACTTAAATCTTTTTAAATCAGCCTCATGGTGGCGCTATAACAGGCCGATTTGTGGTTTTATCTATAACTCCACCGATCAGTTTCAAACTTTGTAAGCGCACTCCTTAGACTAGAGGCTAAGGATAAACCTTTGCCCTGCATTTTTCACATCAGCCTTTTATAGCGCCACCTTTGGGCCGACTTATGTAAAACACATTTTTGGATATTACTCCTTGAGATTTAATCCAAAAATCACGCAAATCGGTACACAGTATCTCTATAGTCATGTGATCAACTCCGATCCATCTGATATTTCATATTCCATGCTGATTGGCTAATATTAGCTTCCAAAGTTTGCAGGATTGCTCAGTTTTTGAACAAAATGCCTCAAATCATCAACGCAACTTGCAATTACCGTGAAATTTGCCACACATATTCCCACTGGGTCAAGGAACAAATGCTACCTTTTTCACATTGGCCTGTTATAGCGCCACCAGCAGGTAGACTTTAGCAAAACACATTTTTGGAACACAATGCTTCAAATCATGCATGCAGCGTCCGATTGCCATGAAAGATCTAAGGTGAAGAACATATGCCACCCTTTTTACATTGGCCTATTATACAGTAGCACCACCAGGACGCATGGCCTGGTGGAGACCTGTGCTCGGAAGAGCACTACTTCTAGTTTATTTTTCTTTAATTATTTTTTTATCTTTGGTTTGGTTCTTGAATTTTACTCATACCTGCACCTCTCCTGTGTTTCACTCTTACTGCTGTTACTGCTATGACACTTGAATTCTCCCCAGATCTTGTCTATAGTCTGAGGAATGGACCTGTTAGAGGAACCCCAGTCAGTCTGTCCTCGATGTCATTTAGTTCTGGCATGACCCGACTTCTGTTGTAACTATAGCACACAGGTGCTATGGAGCTTTGCCTTTAACATATTAAACACATGCTTAAGTCCCAGTTGTCCAACTGCACCCGCAGAGAACCACCAGGATGACCCTCAGTACGAATTCTTGGAAAATACTTAGAGTTCTCCAGTGTTGTTGAACAAAGCTGGACATAGGTATTTGTAGAAGGTATAGCTTGATAAAGTCAGAACATTATTGTTCTCTGTAGCTCACTCAATCTTACATCAACTGTTATTGAGTAAGGCTTTACATGGACTTTATGTTGCCATCTAGTGTATAACGTTTGAAGCACATGCTCAGCACCACTAGCCTTGTGCAGACTAGAACATGTACAGGATGAACACTCACAACATTAAGCGTGTTAAGTGAGAGTTAAGTGTGTGTTGAGTCTGTGTGCATTTGAGGGTCCGTATCTGCTAGTCATCTGCAAGTGTTCACTTTTCTAATGTCAACACCTGCTACTCCACCTAACTACTTTGGCCCTACCACACACTTAAATAAACATGCACGCACGCACGCACATGCACAGGGCCTAGCTAAAGTTGTTAATTGCCCATAGCAGATGGGGTTAGTTTAGGCCGCCAGGGTGTCTGTGTGTGTGTGTGTGTGTGTGTGTGTGTGTGTGTGTGTGTGTGTGTGTGTGTGTGTGTGTGTGTGTGTGTGTGTGTGTGTGTGTGTGTGTGTGTGTGGCTGTGCACGGTCTGTGTGCATGCATGTGCGTGCGCGTGTGTGGATGTGCATGACGTTTGTGCGTGTGTGTGTGTGTGTCGGGTGAGGTAAGGTTTCTGGTTCCCACTTCAAACAAACACAGTCAGTCAGTCTGAGTGTGAACACTGAACAGTGTGACTATAGAGGGAGAGAGGGGGATGAAGGAGCGAGAGGAAGTGGAGAGAACAGAGGGATAAAGGCAGGGAGGACAAAGAGGTCAAAGGTGCAGGTACTGGACAGGAGATGGAAGTGGAAAGACCTCAAACTCTAGTTCGACCTCCACATTAACAGGACATTCTTACTGACCTTGACTGATATGTTTCTCTGTCAGTGGATCAGATTATATGATGGAAACAGGATGCCCATTCTACAGTTCACTGAATATAAGCAAAATTTCCCTTGTGGACAATAAAGTTTACCTTACCTTACCTTACCTTACTCCTTCCTTTATATGGAAGGTCCCTATACTAGCCATGTCATAATAGTCGTAGGCCTACATTACATTCAGCAAGATTTTCAACAAGCTCACAATTCATCATGCCACAACACGTTGTGAGCTTGTAGATCAGCTCATTTTGCTATTTGACTGTACAAAGTGTACAGGGTTTAAGTAGTAGTTGACTAGTTGACATCAATTCTCTTTCAATTAGGCTTATGTGCTCTGACTGGCTTTAATCTGAGCACACAAATAAACACATACTAGAATAATGGACTGCATTTTATAGAGCTTTGCAAAGCAAGTTGCGAGCTTTATGGTCCATTCATTCATACGTTAGGTCCTAACGGTTAGGAGGTGACACAGCGAACAGTCGACACCACCAGTGTCCTCACTACCCACATTCACACACCAACGGCGGCAAGCTAGCACTGACCGACTCATTGGAGGCGATGTGGAGTTCAGTGTCTTGCCCAAGGACACTTAGACATGTGGACAGGAGGAGCCAGGATTCAAACCGCTGACCCACAGTTCATTAGACGATCTGCACTACCTCCTGAGCCACAGCTGCTCTACCTCCTGAAATACAAATCCCCAAAACACACACACGCATACACGCATGCACGCACGCACACACACACACACACACACACACACACACACACACACAGAGATTGTGCAGAGTTCGTTGAACAGATGAGAGACATTGAACAGATGAGAGACATACAATCAAGGTAATACATGTATTTGTCTGTGTGATTGCAATCAAATGTGTTTTGAAAACTCAAACTGCAGTTATACACAAAATGTTTTTATTTCTGTGTTTATTTTAGAGAGGGAAAACCCTTAGAAAAGAATTCCAACAACATTCTACAGTCTTGCTGCATGAGGTCTAACTTGGGGAACACAAACACATCCGTGCAAAGCTAAAGCAGAGAGCCAAGTTTGCGATGATGTCATGAAGATATTTAAAACAAAACAAAAAAACAGCTTGTGCTGCTCAGAGAATAGGAGACAGACTTTGTGGGCACAGGAACAGTGCCGCACAGAGACATAGAGGCATGTTCTTGTTTAGAACTGTAGAGCCATAATGAATTACAGCTCGTTTGACTGCAATAACAATTTATGGCCATCATATTTATTGCCAGAGATTATATTCAAGACATTTAGAACAGCTGGTAATGAAGATGTGTAGCAATAAAACCTTTTCCCCCATAAGGCTGACTGATCCTGTTGCTGATCTTGTTAAAATCTTGAATTAAGTATGTTTGTTTTTGGGCTGGTGTGTGGTGAGGCACACACACACACACACACACACACACACACACACACACACACACACACACACACACACACACACACACACACACACACACACACACACACACACACACACACACACACACACACACACACACACACACACACACACACACACACACACACGTAAATGGTCTCTCCACAGTATTTCTAATTATAGTAATCATAACCAATAATCACCACCATTCCACTTTCCCTCTTCCTGGCTTGTCAATAATCGGAAACATGTTTAACCCTTTAGTCCCCTGCCAGTTGTTGATCAAAGAACGGCAGTATAAAGGCTGGATCAATGCAATGTAAACACTTTAACTCAGTCCAGGTTCAGACATGATGACAATATGTTTTGACATTAGATTCACACAGGAATTAAAACCGTAGCGTTAATTGGATGGGTTTGTAATCTTTTTTTATTACACAGAGTGAAGAAAAGATATTGACAAACATCTTTTCTGGTTTTGCCCCCTCTTCTATCAGCACCTCTGTTACCTCATAGTTTAAACATCAATTTCCTCTTGGAATTCCCCAGCAAAAGCTTGAAAATGTGCTTTTATTATTATTATATTTAACAAAGATAATTGTTTTCTATAATAAAGTAACTTCACAGGCCCATGTTCCCATCGACACTATCCCCGTTCCTTTTCCAATCTAGACATTGTAAATGATTGTAGGACATTATGTATGTTAAATGGTGATATGATGTAATGTGGGGAAATGTAAATCGATTCTATTCATTTGCTGACCATTACACAACAGATGAACATTGTACATTGACGAGCCGCTGGTCAGTATTATAAAGTAGAAGTATTTCACTGTCTCTAACAGCCTTATATTTCTCATATTTCCCATTTCCTTCCCAACAGTGCCCCCTACTGGTTTAATAGAGATGTGCTTGATTCATTTATACTGTATATTACCCCAACACATGCTTTAAGCTTTACCTGACACTCAGCCTAGGAATGTGGAGAAAAGTGAAACATTTCAGGAAGGTCCCAAGGTTATGCCTCTTATCTGTATAAGGACTGCTGGAATATTGAATTTACTGTGTACATGTAATAAATTGTAAATGTAAAGTGTAGGTTTAATAATTGGCCCCAGAATTCCACAAGTTTCAACTCCATAAACTACATGTGGATGAAATATCGGTCCGTATACAATAAAACCATGGATGGAAGCAGTCAGATAAAGATTTGTGACCTTGTCACTTTAGACTTGAATTCAACTTGCAGCCAATTGTTATTGGCAAACAATAAAAATGACCAGTTGCCATAGAAAGACTAACTTACCATGTTAAACTAAAAGTCCAACATGGGTTTTACTACTGAAAAAAAGAAGAAAGAAAAAAAAACAGCCCATGTAAAACTATTTCCAAACACAGCAGTACCTACTGTAAGTAGCATAGAGCCTAAAGAATAACTGGCAGCACTTAGATCAACTCCAAAATTAATTTATTAGTAATATAGATTCCAAAGGTCCCACAGACTAAAATTGTTTTACATTTGAAAATATAAAAATACACTTTTTATACAAAAGAACCCCAAAAAACTAAAACATAACTAAACATGAGTGTTTTAGGTTTCTACACTGGCCAGCCAGACTTTAAGCTATAAAGGTTGCATTTACATATCTAGAAAACAGAGTGATAAGAAAGTTCAACATTTCATATATTCACTATTCACTGATGCATTTGGAATCGTTTCATTATCAACAAAGCAAGTTCTTTGCAGACACAACCTTGTTCTGAGAGACAATTTGACGTTCACAAATGTACTGCAGGAATACGAAACTTTTTGGGGGGGTGGATGTTCCCTTTAAATTCAGATATGGTTGCTGTGCAAATGCAGCCTCTGAGGCATCAAACTACCGATATCCACAATTATCCGATAACCGATATCCATAATATAAATTCTCCATGGTCCTAAAGAAGCATGATTACAATGAGCTTCAGAAAAAGCAAGGCCTCAACAATGCAAACCCTGTTTTGGGTTATTAGCCGAGTTGTGCAAATTGTGTGCTTCACTACTGTAACAAGGTTGTCTGTGTGTGTACACTGTGTATGCATGTCACCCCGTCTGCAAATGTACCAGAGGGTGCTCGAAACCCAGCCCAACTATGCCCACGTCTAGGTTGCCTTTTATGTACCATGTATTACACACAGGCATGTCCACTTACAACGTCCTGTGTGCTGAATGTTTGGGACAATCACTGTTGTGAG
Organism: Nannobrachium achirus; assembly: GCF_963921795.1. Taxonomy (NCBI): domain Eukaryota; kingdom Metazoa; phylum Chordata; class Actinopteri; order Myctophiformes; family Myctophidae; genus Nannobrachium; species Nannobrachium achirus. Next base: position 23,190,171 of record NC_137810.1, on the reverse strand, counting down.
ATGTTTGGAGGTATTTGTTTCTTTAACCACCCTATACACTTATATAGTGTCCCCCCAGCTTGTAGATCTGCCATTTTCGGCAATCGTTCACCCCAGAATAGGGACGCTAGGGTTCATGCCATTAAATCTGTCCAATAAAATCTGTAAACAACTGAAGATGTACTGGAGATGCAGTAGCTGCTGTAGCTATGTTCTTCTCAAAGAGAGAGAACATCTTATGGCTATGTTATATGATGTTATTACAACCCCTTTGTTGACCTTACTCTGTGTCAATCTGAATGTGTCTTACTTCTGGTCCTATCAATCTTATTGCATAGTGAGTCTATATATGGAAAGTCAGTGGTTCTCAACCAGTTTTCCTTGGAGCCCACCTTCTTAAATCTGATACAAGCTGAGACCCCCAATATGCAAAGTTGCAAACATGTTTTTAATTAGGTTAACATAATAATTAACATATTTGAAGTAGGCCTAAAAGGCCTGCTACAATACAACGAGTAGCTAATGTACAAGCTACAAGCAAAACACGTCTCAAGCTTGTAGGTTATCTATCTGTCCAAAAATGCAAGTTATGATTTTGTGCAACATAACATTTTATAGGCCTGGGCCTCACTGTGATCTTTAGTGCTGCCTCAATGTAGATCTGCTATTTTCACAATAGAAATGTGTTATACAAAATATTATGCCTCAACTCTTAGTGCTCGTCAGGGTTAAAAAATATGATTATTTTGGGGGTCGCGGCCTGAAAAGGTTGAGAACCACTGCTGTTCCTGTGTGTGTGTGTGTGTGTGTGTGTGTGTGTGTGTGTGTGTGTGTGTGTGTGTGTGTGTGTGTGTGAGAGAGCGAGAGAGAGAGAATCATTCCTCATCTTCCACAACCAAAGGTTCATAGTATTGACTTCTTTGTCTATAAAGACAGTAGTGCTGAACCATGAACAGTATATCAAACATCACAGAGAAAAGACCCAGGCCAAACTTGGTTGGATCGCCAAATATCAAATGCCACTCATCTGGTAAAAAAAAAGAAAAAGAGAGTGACAGAGAGAAAGAGAAAGAGAGAGAGAGAGAGAGAGAGAGAGAGAGAGAGAGAATTAATATCCAGCTCACACACAACAGTCGTTCTAGTCATGTTAGTCAGACACTGATGTTACATGCTTGCTTTATCGCCAAATCAGGGGTGAGTGAAGAGGAATAAAGACAAACAACTGTGACCTCCTTCCAAAACATTGTTGGGGACACTTTGCTGGCCAGCATCGCTAAAATCACATTCATCTGGATATTTAATCACACGATGACCTTGAACTTGAAATAACTCACGCAAAATATGTTTGGAGACTTTGATACCAATCTAAATCTTATCTACTGTAGATAATAAAATATAGCACAGACAGCCACTGTTTATTTACCGTTGTTATACGATTCCAGGACCATCTGCACAATACTGAATGATCCACCAGTGAAATCCAGCAACACGTTGCCAATACTCCAACCTTCAGTACTCTGTCTCTTGTAGTTCATGTAGGCCTAGAGCGCGCACGCACACACACACACACACACACACACACACACACACACACACACACACACACACACACACACACACACACACACACACACACACACACACACACACACACACACACACACACACACACACACACACACACACACACACACACACAAATCATCTATAACCAGTAAGACGCCTTAAGGGTGAAAAGCAACCTCGCCCTAAAGGGCCATCTGGCCAGTGATGTATATCGGACCAGTTACCCATATGGAGACCCCTGATACCCATATATGGAGATTGATGTATATGGAGATATGCTGCGAGACCCCAAACATGCTTACTCAGTTATTCGTTATGTGAAAGTCCTATGACGTCTATGACTTCTGACATCATACATACAATCCCTTTTATGCCCATACAGTATATGGAGATCCCTGTCTGTAGAACCAGGCACACAGTCATGGGCTGTCTTGGCCATATATGGATTCTGTTAGTGTGGTATGTGGCCTCCATAAATGGGCATTCCCATATGAAGTCCTGTTAGATATGGGCTTAATATTGATGACATCAGGGATCTCCATATAAGGGGATTCTGTTAGTGTGGTTCCCCTGACATCTCAGTGATGTCAGAGGGTGATGTCCGAGCGTCAAACCGAGTGTTACACGGAAACGTGACACGGAGACAATCTGTGACCGTTTTCATTCTAAACAATGGTATTTATTATCTTCAAGTCTGAATACATTTCTTGGGTGTCGCTTACCTGTGGCATGTACTTGATCAGAGTGATGGCTAGTTTGATGTAAGAGAAATAGTAGAGGTATTCCAACCAGGTAATCTTATTGGCTACTGCCACAAAAAGGCTAGCACATGCAAATGACCAGCAAATCAGCAGCAAGAACAGGGCTATCCTGGACACCCTCTGACCACCTCTCTGGAAAACAGAAGATAGACAGAGGGTTACATCCACGCACAATCAGTCACACAAACAAACACTATACAATGTTAAGTTAAGACAACTAAAGTACTATGTTTTTAGACCTTTTCGAATTTATAAATCGCACCTGTGCGAAGTGAAAGGTGCTAACACGAACACGACACAGGCGCATATCTCCTTGTATGGGCCGTTCTGTCTGTGACGTCAGTTACTTTATGTGTACTAATGTAGGCTCCGGGGTAGAGCGTTGGTCACTTGCCAACGTGCCTGGCACTTTGGCTGACTGGTTAACGTACGCGCCCTGTAAAGTAGCGGCCCGGATGAAATGTCACCCATAACAACTCGAACTGAAACTAGAAACTTCCCCTATTAGGAGAACTACTGTACTTAGACCGGACAGATCACACAGAGTGAGTTCAAAATATAATTCCATTATTGTGCTGCCGGCCATGTCTTACTATAGAAATGTAAGTAACTAAAAATTGTCATATTTTCTTTTGAAGAGCAATACATATTTTTTATACTCATAGATGGGTGGAAATTGTTTTGGGGATTACAGCAGAATGATCCTTACACCAAATGGCTTCCATTAACAGGATTTGATTTAATGCCACGACGTGACAATTCAAGCAACAAGCTTTACCTCAGACTTCTGGTGAAGACAAAGAGTTTGCGGGAGTATGCATTTTTTATTGAAAGTTCTTTTTATCTAAGGGGATTTACTCCCAACACCACAAAACATTTTCTGAGTGTGCATGTTGCATCTCCCCTTATAGACAGAAAGTCGGCATCTTAACCCATTCAGGCCGGGAACACATTTTGCTGTTTGGGAGGGGCTTACAGTACATGTACAGTATGTAGCAACATATTTGTTTTGTAGGCTAATTTCTGATTTAGCCCTATTCTATAGGTTAGGCCTACATTAATACATACAGTCCCTGTAACAAATTTGCTTGATAAAAACATCTGTTGCATAATTCAATCAACCAAATTGTAACAAACAACGCATTTTGTCACTTTTACACAAAATGGGACAATATGTAATTTTGTATGTAATTTTTGTATTTTGTATGTAAAAACACTACATCAAATACCGAAAATGGCAATCTAATGTTTGCCTATTTTTGCCTATTATACCCAGAACGCTAGGGTTCATGTGGTTAAGATGGAGACTTTCTGTCTATACCAGAAGTCTGAGGAAGAGATTGGAGCTCGAAACGTCACGTCATGGCATTAAATAAAATCCTCTTAATGGGAGCTATTTGGTGTGTGGATCTTTCTATTCTAATCCCTGTATTTCTGGATCCAGAACCCATTTTATTGGAGATTTGGATACTCTTTTGTTATTGGAAAGTCTTACTGTAGCTCATGTTCCCCTCTTACCACAGTCTCTCCAATCGGGTCAATTTGTTATTATTTGTGTTAATAAAATGATACATTGCAATTCAAACTTAGGGAAACATTACGACAATAATAGTAGATGTAAAGGACACTGCCGTTTTTTTTAATCAGATAAATAGCTTGCCACTTTGAGTTGATGCAAAATGACCAGCAAACCCTAAATCCCAAACTAACCAGCTTGCCAACTGCAAGCTTGCTACCAAAGTGGCTGAGGTTTCAGAAAGCAATGGTAGAAATCGAATTAATTGAAAACACCCCTAAGTGAAATCACCCCTCGACATTATGTTTGCATCACCTTAACAAAACAAATGTATAGTGTAACTGTGTAGTCACTAGTCAGTATGGAAAAGGGTCATCCGACTAATAGCTAGCAGTAGCAGGTAATAAAAAGCAGAATGTCAGAGGTTCTAGTGTTAAAGCTCCTATACAAACTATACGTTTTACATACAGTACATCTGTTGACTCCCTCCATCCCGGGTCTGAACATTATACGCCTATACTGATTGATTTGCCAGGATAACTACTTATTTTCCAGGACAATTTGGGACTATTTTATTAACATCCTGTGTATGTAACTACCTCATATACAGCAGCCTGACAGACATAGACCAAGCAGAGCAGAACCGCATGAAGACTGAAGAAAACATCATTGGCATCTACAGGGTTGACTCCATTAGAGTTCTTGTCCAAGAATTGCTCCTACCGCACCAACAAACAAACAGAGGGCACACATGCAGTTAGATTGATACAGATGAAGTTGCTGGTGACCTAAGTTATCTATCAGCTTTTGAAGCTATTAAACATAGCTACAGTACAAAAAGAACACAAAAGAATTACTGTTTGGCTGTGGCCCCTGAACTGGTACAGGGCAGGCACCTATTTTCTACAAACATTTATTCTAAACAGTGAGTTTGAGGCCACTCAACCTCAGTTTGAGGCTGCTAACTGCCGGCTAAACATCCACCTACTGCGGATCCTTACCCTTAACTTCAACAAACCCAAACCTAAATGAAGCCATCTGTAATGTAATACCTAAACACAACCATTTCAACTTTATACCAGAATTTAGGTGGCATCTTCTAGCCTCTGGCTGTAAATGAATCTGCATCTCGGGTGGGTTGGTTGGTTGGAGGGAAGGGGGGGTGAATGGATGGATTGATGGATAAAACCTTGTTGATGGTCTGAATATGCCGGATACGGACCGCTCAGGAGCCACTACTCTATTGTTAATAAATCATGTTACCGTAACGACACTAACACACGGTATAGTATCTTTATATTATAGAATTACCTTGATATAAGGCACCCAGAAAAGCCCTACGTTGAAGACACTGTAGGCAATGAAGCCAGTCAAGTTCAAAGCCAAGAAGTCAAAGTTCAGACCTACAACACTGTCACACAGTAACCACACACACACACACACACACACACACACACACACACACACACACACACACACACACACACACACACACACACACACACACACACACACACACACACACACACACACACACACACACACACACACACACACACACACACACACACACACAGAGAGTAGTATTATGTATTAGTAATACACACAAATAATTAAGAATCTACTGGACTTCATACTTGTAGCCATTCTGATAATTACTTTATGTTTATGCCTGTGTACATCCATCATAGGTAAGCTACCTTTTCCTTTTCCAGTTTTCCCAAGCTTGTGGATAGAAGGAGATTGACCAGGCCACAAAGTAAATCCATCCAATCACCTGATTGATTATTGACAGAACGTTGCTACGGATGACCAAGAAACGGATCCTATTGGTCAGACTGAAACTGTAAAAGAAAAAGAAAAAGAGATCAGAGTGGGTGAATTGTTGTCCCTTCCCGTCATGTCTGCCCATATGGGTCGCTGTCACTACAGTATGCTAGTTGTTAAGTCCCTGCACCAATATCATCTTCACAATTGTTTTAACTTGTTTAATAAAATGTTCTGATTCTGAATGGATGGAGCTAGGAAACGATGATGGGTGGATGAAGGGATGAATAATGCCTAGCTTAGATGAATAATTAGATACTGTATGCGGAGAGGAACAGATGAGAACGAGAAGTGATAAAGAGCCAAGGCCTTCTATCCAGCCAATAGACCTTTTTCAGTTTCACATGTCCACGCCCTGTAGTAATGAGCAATGTTATTGACGGGTGAAACAGCTAGGGTAACAGTCCAAATAAAAAATAGTGAATGAGAATTTCTCTGCCAATTGCAAATAAGATTCAACACCGCTTTGAAAACCCCACTGCCATGGTCGTTTAACCTACCATGACATAATATAAAAGGTCTGTAGGTTTGATGGGTAGATAGATCGATGAGCGAGGGATGGCTGTTCAAACAGGCAGATAGAATACGTGGACTACACAACATGGATCTGTCCCATTTAGCGCCACCATCAGGGCGATTTTTGCAAAACACATTTTTGGACACTGCTCCAACAGATTTTTCCCTAAAATCACACAAAGCGGTATACAGTATGTCTAGAGTAATGTCATCAATATGGATCTGTCCCATTTAGTGCCACCATCGGCTGATTTTTTCAAACACATTTTTGGACACTGCTCCTATAGATTTTGGCCTAAAATCACGCAAAGCAGTACACAGTATCTCTAAAGTCAGGTCATCAACATGGATCTGTCCCATTTCCCATATTCCCTCCTGATTGGCTAGGACTGCCTTCCAAAGTTTGTGTATGCGACGTGACGGACGCTTATCTCCCGATTAGGGAGTCTTACTGGTTGTAAGAGCTTACCTGGGTATGTCTGTGTTGTTGCTCAGGAGGTACACGGTAACTTGACCAACCCTGTGGGACGCCACCTCAAAACTGACGGAGGTCTTCTCCACTGGCAACAACACCTAAACAACATAAACAGCAGCATTCAACCTCTCTATACAGTATGATGTACTGTATGGTCATGAGATGCAAGAAGTCTTAATGAAATGTTTTCTAAAGTATACGTTAAACTGACTTAAACCCTGTATTCTGAAACCCTGTATTCTGAATCTTAAAGGACAACTCCAGACTAAATAACATCAAGGCTCATTTTCCTACTTCTATTGATCCCAAATGACGGCCTATTAGGCAGAAATGCCCCTGCTGTCCATTTTCCCCAGCATAGAGTGGAGCCCATAAGCCTATCGCTTTTACACTATTTTGCAGTCAAATGTGTTTTTGTTGTTATTAGTTGTCGTAACACACACATCCACCGCCACACTCTGCTAAACAGATGTTATACTGTTATTTGTTTTGCCAAGTCCCGGAAAAGTCGTGCTGTGATTGACCAGTAGTCACTTTGGAGTAGGAAGATTTGCCTAGATGTTATTTAGTGCAGAGTTGTCCTTCAATTAACCCCCAGGTGCCGGGCTCTACTAGGGCCTGTATTTTTTTCCCCCTAAAAATAGCTGATCTACTGTACAAGCTCACAACGCATCCCAATGAGACGCGTTGTGACCTATTTTGCAGAAACCTTGCCCCCAGAATAAGGATGCTAGGGTTCAAGTGGTTACTGTGGTCTTGTCTCCGCTACCTGTTGAGGAAGAGTGAGGATGGAGGAGTAGTTGTGGATGGAGCTAAAGGTCACATTGAACTGGATGACAGCAGACTGGTTAACAGGGGGGCTGCAGGAAAGGACAGAAAGACAATTTCAAAATGGCAGAGAGAACTCCAAACAAACACGTTAGCATGATGTCCAGCTGGACCACAAGGACAGGTATTTTATTATTTGTTCATGAATGTTTGGCCAATGTTTCGCCAACAACAGCCTGCTTCACAGTCATACTATTACATGCATTTTTTCACCTAACGCAGTTAAACAACTTGCTAAAACTGCTCAGCAAATGGACACATTTTGGACACAGGCTACATTGCCATAGTGACTACTGCTGATGATTGACAGCTAATAGTTACACTATGTAATTGTTGTTAATATGTTACCTGGCATTTATGGTGATATTGACTGTGGATTTCTCTTCCAAGGTGACAGCAGCAGGAACAGACAGAGACACCGTGGATCCTACAAGACAGAAACAGTACTACATCTTTAATTCAATATAGAACACACTGGAATCTAATGTGATCTGTATAACATTAGATGTTTAGTTTTCATTGAAAATTCGGAATAAGACATGAAACAGAAAATATCTGTTTCATGTCTAACATGGGTAACATGGGTATTGGCAGACTAAACATTGTCAATTTGTCATACACCAATGTCATTTTCGCTGAGAACCACTATACGTTCTGTAAGCAGTAGCTTACAGAACAGAGGATTCAATTCAGCTAAAATATTCAATGTTCAAATCAGTTCAGTTATGTCCAGGAGCATGCCACGTGGGCTGACTGGGCTCGGTGTAGCGTGACAGCATGTCGTTGGTTCGAGTCTACCTTTGCTGTGTGTCACTCCCCATCTCTCTCCCCATTTCCTGTCAGGCTACTGTCCTATCAATACAGGCATAAAAGCCCAAAAATATATATTACAAAAAAATAACAGTTCAGTTATAGTCACACACCAGATGTGATGTTAGCGGTCCAGTAAACCAACAGCAGCCATGCCAGCAGACCTCTCCCTGCCATGTCCAGTGAGAAAGATGTGCTCAGCAGAGGCAGCCTGCAGATTCAGAGAGGGTGAGGGTGCAGCTAACCTACAAGAGATGAAACAAAGGCACAAAGAGGAAATAACATGCCCACTTTAAAGACAACTATATAGTGGGCACAATGAGGACAGAACATGCCCACTTTAAAGACAACTATATAGTGGACAATCAAGTCAGACTGGTTCCACCCAGGAAGTTGTTGGTGCAGAATATGTATCAACAATGCTTGGCTTGCACTGAACTTAGCCGCAAGCAACTCAGTAAGATGAGATAGCATCTATTATTACTGAACGTTTTGCCCATGGGTTCCCACTTCTCAGATTGCCCTGAACTGAACACATATAGGTTGTACGACAAGAACAGTGAATCATAAATGTCTCTTCAAGTTTAACCATGAATGGGTGATATTCCAGACACATCTCTTGGTGGCCACATCTGAGTTAGCATCTCTAATTTCAGATATATATTGCTTTGAAAACAAAGGAAAAGTCTGATCATACAGTTAAAATATACAGTTGTGTAATCAAACTGCTTTCTTTGGCTAGTTCGTCTCTCTGTCAGAAGTTAAAGTAGTAGCCTATAGGCTAAAGAGCTATAGCTCTTTATGAAAATAAATACATAAAACTGTGCAATTTAAGAACACTCGTCTGCATTTCAAATGCTTTGATAGCACTGAACCAATCTTAAATCATTAGATGCACCTTACCTTACCCTTACAGTCTTGTACTGCTACCATATGTCTGTGTCTGCTATCTCCTCATCACACATTCACAACACAACTGAAGCTGTGACCAGTCATATGACCTGTCATCTGACCGCGTCATAATATGACTCATGCATGTGTCATGGTGTCATGTGGCTGACAGAAGTATGTTTTTATCATACAGTAAATTATATAAACACACCCAGGATGCCTTGCTGTCAGCGGCTTTGACATTAATAATCGTTATAATGAATTCTTATGCAGTCATGTGTGGTAGTAGAATAATTTAATCAAGTGGAACCATTGTGACATGCGTTGTTTCGGTACGACAACTAATGTTGGAACTCCTCAGCATGACCTTCTATTTCCGGTAGTTCATGCTGTTGTTATGTATGCTGGTTGTTAACCAATGATAATAATAATAATATAGACGTTTGTATTTCTTCTCAAAATGTCCTTAATGAAGATCTGGATGCCTCCATCTCCGCTCTCACGGTAATCTTATGTGAAAGTGAACGTGACTTTGTTAACGGAAAACCCATGCTGTTGCTGTCCAACTAATAATTCGCATTAAGTTATATTCTGCTCTTTCTGTAGCCCTGAATACAGGACTCTCATATACATGAGAGTCCTGGTGCCGCCTCAACATGAGGAGTAGTGGGCAATCGAGCCCTTAACGGTTTGAGCTAGGAACGTCAGATTTCAAAAATAAAGTGCTTACCTATGCCAACTTTGATAACAATTTGACGCCGCACAACGTTCATTACACGCCGCTACCGGATTGTTGAATAAAAAGCATTTTTGTCCGAAATTATTTTGCTTAACATAGGACGTCCGCCTCTAGTGGACAGTCGCGTCATCTCCGGTTGATCATTGTAGTGAACGGAGATGATGCGATGACGCGACTGTCCACTAGAGGCGGACGTCCTATGTTAAGCAAAATAATTTCGGACAAAAATGTGTTTTATTCAACAACCGGGGAGCGGCGTGTAATGAACGTTGTGCGGCGTCAAATCGTTAGCAAAGTTGGCTTGGGTAAGCAGTTTATTTTTGAAATCTGACGTTCCTAGCTCAAACCGTTGAGGGCTCGATTGCCCACTACTCCTCATGTTGAGGCGGCACCAGGACTCTCATGTATATGAGAGTCCTGTATTCAGGGCTACTCTTTCTGAAGACTGTAGCGTTTTTGAATGGAACGTGTGTCATACTCGTAGCCTAGATATTTAGAGTGAGCTTCGTTGCCAGATTTAATATTTTCACAGATTGAATGATGAGACATTAGGCACAAAGTACATACTGTACCATTTATTAACTGTAGTTGTAGTTGCCATCTGTATGCAAGAGGTCTAACTGACTGGACTATGTGTCTTTGTGGCTTGATCTGTGTGTGTGTGTGTGTGTGTGTGTGTGTGTGTGTGTGTGTGTGTGTGTGTGTGCTCATTCATCTTGTTTAGACTTTTAAGTTAACTCGTGTTTCATTCTCACTGCCTTTGCTGGTACACTTATTATGACACATGAGTTTCCCTCTGGTGATCTGATCAACAAAGGTTTATATAGCTAATCTTTCTGTCTGTAATGGGTCCATGCAGGTGTATCCATCATATCACGAGGCAGACGACTGGATCCCTCTCGGCACTCTCTCGCCCCTCACACACCACGTCTCAGCCTGTTTCCCCGTTCACGCCTTGTCCGTCCGTGGTGGGTGCCTCTCTCTTCCACACCCACACTCCTCAGCAGAACTCCAACAAGACCTCCATAGTGCGCCACGGCAGGCAGAAATACGAGAGGCTGTATCCCGTCCTTTTGGTTAGAACTGATGGCTCTACGTTAAACATAAGATACAAAGAACCAAGGCGGATACTTATGGTTAGTATATGTGTTCTACTGTGCTGTTCTATTTTATTTGTTCTGTCCAGTATATCAATTCAAATCAACCTCCTATAGAACAGTTGTTCTCAACCTGTGGGTCGGGACCCCCAGGGGGGTCCCCAAATTATTTTGGTGGGTCCCCAGATGATTAGCTTAATGTGTAACAATGTTTTCTCACTCAACAGTAAACAAAACAACATAAAGTTTAAGTGTGTAGTAGAGTGTAGACTAGAGGTTATCTGCATATTTCCAAAGTGAGAATTTAAGGATTTCTTATTACCTCTAAAATGACAAATGAAACATTGGCAAAATTGTCAAATATTAGAGGCAGACATTTTGAAAATAGCAGATCTACATGCTCACAACGCCTTGCGTTGTGAGGCGTTGTGAGCATGTAGATCGGCTATTTTCACAATAGAACCGTGTTATACAAAATGTAATGCTTCAACTCTTAGTGTTCATCAGGGTTGGGGGTCCCCAGTTAAAATATGACTATTTTGGGATCTACATTTATAATGTGTGTGTGTGTGTGTGTGTGTGTGTGTGTGTGTGTGTGTGTGTGTGTGTGTGTGTGAGTGAACAGATGCCGGTAGACCTGTCCACTCTGTCAGAGGAGGAGCGTAAAGCTCGTCAGAAGAAGAGAGAAGTAAAGAAGACGGCGAAGCAGGAAGAAGTCCACTACGAAGACGACTTTGAGGCTGACGAATACAGCAAGTTCTGGAAGAAGAAATAACAGCTGGGCCAGGTGGTGCTGCTTTCATGTATCTGGACTTGATGCAGTCTGTAAAGCATTTTATATTTAAGTGAGATTTTCAACAGCAAACTCAAGTGTTCTCTCCTGGAAGAAGAATTAAGCTGTACTTGGAAGTCAAAACATTACGTTTCAGGTCGTCGTCATGTTATCAGATGTTGTTTTAATAAAACATCTGATTGGACAATACGAAGCTGATTCTGTCTTCCATTTCACAGTTTCACGTTATAGAGTGTTCATCAGAGATGGAAATAGTAGATAAATCAATATATATGTTAAAATAAACATAATTACATGGATGAGTTTCATGCCTGAGCAGTGTAAGTCAGTACCACTGAACTGTAATTATGTGGGTAGAATATTTTATCCCAATTAACAAGATTCATGTTTGACTCTAGACACCCCACCTCTCCACTTTTTTTCTCACAGTATGTACACGGAATTCCTATGGCTCCCCTCCCCCAACAGGAACTTAAAGGACAACTTTGTTTTTTTACAACAAGGGTTCATATTTTAGATTGTAATTAGAGAAAAGAAAAAGTGAGTGTTAAAATGTTTTCATTTGCGTCGTTCTATTGTTTTATCGCGTTTACCGTGCTAAAATGTGGGGCATGTGTACGCATGGGGGCATGCGTACAAGTGGCTAAATATGTCTTTTTAGACACAATAAGCCAGCAGTTTCTTTATTGCTATTTACAGTAACACTTCTAGCCCCCATAAGTCACATCCAACCATGAAAGGTTGTGTTGTATCTTGGGAATGGGCTTATTGTGTGTAAAATGACATATTTAGCCACTTGTATGCATGCCCCCAACCACTGAAATAAGAATCTCTAAAACAATAGAAAGAAGTAAATGAAATAATTTTAACACTCATCTTTTATATTCTTTAATTTAATTACAATCTAAAATATGAACCCTTGTTTTAAAAAAACAAAGTTGTCCTTTAATCTTTCTCAGAACATGGAAACACACTAAATATGAACTTGAATGAACTTGAAACAACATTCTTGTTTGTGTGTGTGTGTGTGTGTGTGTGTGTGTGTGTGTGTGTGTGTGTGTGTGTGTGTGTGTGTGTGTGTGTGTGTGTGTGTGTGTGTGTATTTGGAGGAGTGAGGTTATGAGTCCATCCATTATGTCAGTTCTGGGAAGAAGCAGTTGTTAAGAGGACACCTGTCCACTTTGCAGGTCTATTTACAACTCACATGAGTAAAACAAGCCATGTTTTCAGCTCAGTCTGTCAGAGTAATTTGTGAAACCAATCGTCAATCAGCCACTCGACCATCATTTTGACCGGAGGGTTAGCAACTCACTCCACGGAGGTTAGGGTGAGGGTTAGAGTCGGGTGTCGAAAAGATGACATGTAGTAGCAGCGACACGCTCCCCATACCAATGAGGGAAGAAAGACAATACACAGGGAGGGCAACGCCACACAAGGAAATATACACATATATGACCCGGGACCCCAAGGGTCATAACAGTCACATAGGAAGCGCCATGTATGGCTCTGTCCACCAACCGAGCCCCCATTTGTGTTTTCCTGTTCTTCTATAAAGGGGACACATGTCTGACATTTGGGAGGCTGCTTTTGCATGGGGCAGTCTCAGAGAGCTCTCGGCTTTTATTTATATAATAAATACATTGATTCATTCCACTCTACCCTTGTGGGAATATGAAAATAACTAAAAAGTTAGTTATGACGTAAAAACTAAAACTGGATGATAATCATTGTTCTTTGAGTATTTTAGGCAGAGTTATAGATCAAATTTGACCCACTAACACAAAACGTGTGGGAAACTTTCTACCACATTAAGAAGGTTAACTTCTCTGTATTTCCTGGTGATAATACGTGACTGATGAAACAGTTTTACTGACTGTCTTGATAACACACTGATTAATGATTGACAATTTAAGAGTTGACAACACAGATTAACTCTGAACACTTGCTGATCTAGACAAGAAATATCCATACTTTCACACACAACACACCCACACACACACACACACACACACACACACACACACACACACACACACACACACACACCCACAGGGAGTCGCACTCTCAAGCCCACTAAAGAAAAGTAAAGGAATATTTAGAGAAACAGTTCTGGAAGAGTAGTTGCTGGGTTAACTGTTAACATAGCAAGTCAACATCTGGAGGTTTCTGAAGCCAGCTGAGCTCTGGACTCAAGATGTCAGCCACAGGTGTGTATCCTTTTTCCAGTGTTTCCTGATTCTGTGTAGACAATGTTGCTTTAGTACAGTAGTATTTGCCAGCACATATATATTTTATTTATTTTACATTTGTATTATGTACCCATCTATTTCAAAATCAGCAGAACCAACCTCTAATGTTTGAAAGCTTTTAATTCAAGTTCCTTGATAAGTGATGTGACTGAATACTGGATGATACCTAGACCAACCTTACTATTTTTGCGTTATGTAGGTAAAAAAAAAAAAAAAAAAAAGATAGTTGCCTGACTAACACCAAAGCAAAATATTGCTTTAAATTTGCTATTCTGTTCCCAGTCAGCATGCCCACTACGAAACCCCCAACTACCAGTTTCACCCTGGAAGCAGCTGACATTGCTGTGGTTGTGATATACTTTGTCTTTGTCATGGTGGTTGGCATCTGGGTAAGATCCCACTTGTAAAGATGCAATACTATTGTATTAGTAGAAGTAGTAGTAGCAACTCTGATCTTTATCTGACCCAACTTTGAGAAACTGTCAGGAGAGGATAAAGAATGTGTACTATCAGCAGTCCATGTCCGTGTGATCATACTTATGTTTTTTGCTATTTGAAAAGGTTGAGGGCAACAAAAGGATCAGCATGACGACTATTATTTAGTCTAGGGCCCCTTGTAACTTCAAATAGTTAAAAAAGATATAGTTCAAATAGTGTGATTATTATATTATTGTCATCATGGGTATTTGGATGAGTCATTCCCCATCACATTACCATTGAAATAATAACCCTATGGCATCATATTCACCTCAACCTCCACATTTTTCCTCCAGTCATCGGTGCGAGCCAATCGCAGCACAGTGGGTGGATACTTCCTAGCTGGCCGTTCAATGACCTGGTGGCCTGTAAGTATGCTGATCTTAAGGTGTGCACATAGTCCGTACAATGGCCAGTTTCTAAATTTCTATATAGTATTATTCTATATTGTTTGTATATCCACAGATTGGAGCTTCTTTGATGTCCAGTAATGTTGGAAGCGGTCTTTTCATTGGACTGGCTGGCACAGGAGCAGCAGGAGGAATTGCAGTTGGGGGCTTTGAATGGAATGTACGAAACACTCTATGTATACCTTTGTGCGTGTGTGTACGTGCGTGCGTGTGTGTGTGTATATACTACACTGTACTGTTATTTACTGTGTGTTTACATTCCTGCAGTCAGCGTGGGTTCTGGTGGCTCTGGGGTGGATATTTGTACCCGTCTACATCTCTTCAGGCGTGGTGACCATGCCTGAATACCTTGCCAAACGCTTTGGAGGGCAGAGAATACGGATCTACATGTCTGTTCTCTCTCTAATACTCTACGTCTTCACCAAGATATCTGTAAGCCACACATACTGTACACAAAAGCACTCATATAATAATTTATATGGTACTCATTCACATGAAAATGTCACTTAGCATCTTCTGTTACTTGTATGATTCATCGGAATCCATCTGATGGGTGTGTGTGTGTGTGTGTGTGTGTGCGCGCGTGTGTGTGTGTGCGCGTGTGTGTGTGTGCGCGTGTGTGTGTGTGCGTGTGTGTGTGTGTGTGTGTGTGTGTGTGTGTGTGTGTGTGTGTGTGTGTGTGTGCGTGCGTGTGTGCGTGGGTGTGTGTGTTTTGTCCAGTCAGATATCTTCAGTGGAGCATTGTTCATCCAGATATCTTTAGGCTGGGACCTGTACTTGTCTACTGCCATACTGCTGGTGGTCACTGCTGCTTACACTGTGGCAGGTACAATACCATGCACAATGCACATAGACACTGCCTACACATTAAGCAATGTCGCAAAGAGTTCCAGGCTTATCTGTTTTTTTGTGACAAGTGAATAGAATACGTATTAGTTATTACCATTAACCTTTTAGCCAAATCTCTAAAAGGTGTGTGTGTGTGTGTGTGTGTGTGTGTGTGTGTGTGAGTGTGTGTGTGTGTGTGTGTGTGTGTGTGTGTGTGTGTGTGTGTGTGTGTGTGTGTGTGTGTGTGTGTGTGTGTGTGTGTGTGTGTGTGTGTGCGCGCGCGTGCATTTGTGTATGCTTGTATGTATGTGTGTGTGCGTGCGTGTTTGTAGGTGGCCTGACAGCAGTGATCTACACTGACGCCCTGCAGACTGTTATTATGGTGGTAGGAGCCTTCACACTCATGTTCATAGGTAACTCAGTGCTATTGATACATATTGGGGGTTGTGAGTCGTTTACTCAGTGGAGTAATGACATTCTACCTCTGAGAAAGAGCTGATCCAGTAACATATATGGTACTAAATACAGTGGTGGAAAGCAACTAAGTTTCTACCTTTGTGGTATTGATACCTTTAAAGTAAAACATTTGAGTACTTCTTACACCACTGAATAAATGAAATATGTTAATGTAAGTTTCTCTTATATGTCAACATCTTTATACCCACACAGAACATTGGATAATGTGTGTGTGTGTGCGCAAGTTCATGTGTGTGCATACAAATGCGTGTGGTTGTTTGTGTGTGTGTGTCTATTTCCCAGCATTTGACGAGGTGGGTTGGTATGAGGGTCTCCTGGACCGCTATCCCTCAGCTGTTCCCTCGGTAACGGTTCCAAACACAACCTGTCACCTGCCCCGTGACGACGCCTTCCATTTGCTAAGACACCCCATAACGGGAGATTTACCCTGGCCTGGTTTGATATTTGGTCTCACGGTACTGTCCACATGGGTCTGGTGTATGGATCAGGTATTCACCATCATTATAATCATCATACTGATTGATCATCATCATTACTTGCGCCAGCAGAGCGTGCAAGTACTGCTGTCTGCTTCCGGCCGACAGTACAAAGGCAGGGCCTTTAGCCAATGAGGGAGCAGCATTCTTACAGAACTCATAACCACATAGATACAGACAAGAACCGAACAGCACCGATCGCAGTACTTGCACATTCTGCTGGTAAGTAGGTCAAGTAGGTCATATATGGCCACGAGTGCACAAGGCGCAAGTTGTCACCTCGACAGAGTGCAGTCTAGTTATCATCGAGTAAATACCAGACCTTAAGAAAAGTTGAAGTGGGGATGAGTAGAATGAAAATGAAAAAGGGGTGAAGGAGGCTATGAAAGGACGAGATGGAGTGAGAAGTAAGGTGTGAGGAGATGAAGGGATGTGATGAAAGGATGAAGGACAAGGGAATGATTAGACATGAGTGTAGAGAATGAGGGGGTTGGTGGATGAAGGGATGAGAGAATGGAGCGTGAAGGGGATGAAGGAGGATGAGGGAGCCAGGAGGCAGGGAAGGTTCCGCATGGCGGAGGGAAACACTGAATCTTTGGCTTGGGAGTCCATGGAGCGCTAAAAGACCCCCTATCATAAATCTGAAAAATAAAGGATAGAGGAGAACGACACGGGGAAAAAGAGGGATAATGGGGTGGCGGAGGGACAATATACAAATGACAGGCAGACGTGAAGTATAAATACCTCACTGATTGATGTGAAGTGAGGAGATGAAGGGTTAACCAGGTGAGATTGATGTCAGGTGAGAGGGGGAGAAGCTATATGGTGAGATTTAAATCATGTGAGTGTGGAGGAGATGTTATCAGATGAGATTGTTATCAGGTGTTGATTTCCCTCCTGATTCCTGAACATATGTTTTTCCAACTCCATGAATTATTATCATTACTTCCCAATAGGTATATTCCAAAAGAAGGTGTGTGTAATTGGGAACTAAATATAATAAAGTCTCTGACGCGTCTCTGACACTGTTGTCCTCTTGCATCTCTGTCCCCAGGTTATTGTCCAGAGGTCTCTGTCAGCCAGGTCTCTTTCTCATGCCAAAGGAGGAAGTGTTTTGGGTGCATATCTCAAACTGCTGCCAATGTTCTTCATCGTCATGCCAGGCATGATTAGCCGTGCACTGTTTCCTGGTGAGGAAGAATTATACTAATTGTTTTGAAGTGACTGGAGAAATATAAACTTGGACTTAAAATAAATTATGGAAATGTATCACATTGATAAACATATTGTTTTAATATATTTTGCCATTGGTTTATCTCAAGTTTGTATCTCAGTATTAAGTGTGTGTGTGTGTGTGTGTGTGTGTGTGTGTGTGTGTGTGTGTGTGTGTGTGTGTGTGTGTGTGTGTGTGTGTGTGTGTGCGCGTGCGTGCGTGCGTGCGTGCGTGCGTGCGTGTAGATGAGGTAGGTTGTGTGGACCCAGAAATTTGTCAGAGTGTTTGTGGGGCATCAGTTGGCTGCTCCAACATCGCCTACCCTAAACTAGTGGTGCAGTTAATGCCTGTGGGTAAGACACACACACACACACACACACACACACACACACACACACACACACACACACACACACACACACACACACACACACACAGTCACACGCACACACAGTCACACGCACACACACGCACGCACCCCCCCCTTTACTGTGGAAAAGAGCCATTAGTGTTGCTGTTGTTGTGTGTCTCTGCAGGGCTACGGGGTCTGATGATAGCAGTGATGCTTGCTGCTCTGATGTCCTCTCTGACCTCTATCTTTAACAGCAGCTCTACTCTGTTTACACTGGACCTGTACAACAGAGCAAGACCTAAAGCTACTGAGAGGGAGCTCATGGTGGTGGGAAGGTAAACACACGCGCACATGCACACACACACGCACGCACGCACGCACGCACGCACACACACACACACAAATACACACACACACACAAACACACACACGGTATGCTTTGAGGTTTGCGTAGTTTTACATACATTAAACATCCCAATACAAAGAAAATATACAACAGTGTTTTGCAGGACATCACAGGTTTCATTTTTAGGTGGACCGTGAAAGTAAGAAAAACATGGACACTAATATACTAATTTGGGACAGCTTACAGTATCTCATGATTAGGAAATTACCAATAATAATGATGATAATAATAATATGTATGTTTTCAGGGTATTCATCTTGGTTTTGGTGGTCATTAGTCTATCGTGGATTCCGGTCATCCAAACATCCAATAGTGGGCAACTCTTTGATTACATCCAGTCAGTGACCAGCTTTCTAGCCCCTCCCATCACATCTGTATTTCTGCTGGCAATCTTCTGGCCACGTGCCAATGAACAGGTCTCACACACACGTACTTTCCATACACACACACTATATTCATACTTTTAAATAATAAATGATGAATAGCTTGGTATATGATCCACCATATCCGTATGGTTGTATTTGTGTGTGCATGAGTGTGTGGGTATATAATTATGTATCTCATTCTTCTTCTCTTAGGGTGCGTTTTGGGGACTAATGATTGGGCTGGTGGTGGGAGGAGTCAGAATGGTTCTAGAATTTACCTACAGGGTTCCTTCCTGTGGCGAGCCTGACCAGCGGCCATCTATAATCGCTGATGTTCACTACCTGTACTTTGCTCTCATCCTCTTGGCTCTCACCAGCCTTGTCATTGTTGCTGTCAGCTTGGCCACGCCTCCAATACCTGAAGAACATGTGAGCATTAAAGCACATTAATCGGTACACACACACACACACTCAGCTCTTCAGTGGACAAGTCAATTACGTTAGACATTAGTTTTCTGGAGGTTCGTTCAGATATGTGGTGCATAGAAACTAGATGCTGCTTCCCCACGTTTATTCCTGGTTCTAGGGACAGAAAGCAGACCTTTCACAGATTACCTGAGCAGTCTGATCAGAAATGTATTTTGGCCCAAAACCATTTATACCCAGCAAGCACGTCAAGACCTGGACCAATCAGCGACGTCTCGATTGGGGCTAGATCACAGCCCATATGGGGATGATCTTGACGTCATTACTAGGACGTCATATGGACTTTTTTGTTTGACAGGATTATTGTTATTGTTTGTAATATTAGTTGAAATGTGAGCATATAAGGTTATATTCTGGGAGATATCTAATTCGTTTATCTGGCCTAGAATATCACCTGATTTCAACCAACATAAATCCTGTCAAACAAAAAAGTCCATATGACGTCCTGGTAATGACGCCAAGATCATCCCCATATGGGCTGTGATCTGGCCCCAATCGAGACGTCACTGATTGATCCAGGTCCTGACCGTGCTTGTTGGGTAAAGCTTTATAGACCAACAGTAGTATTTTGAAATCAATTATTCAATTATCAATTATTTGACACACAGGGAGCCAGAATAAGGATTTAAGTACTGGAGTGATATGCTCCACTTTCTTGGTATTGGTAAGGACTTGAGCAGCAGAGTTCTGTGTCAACTGCAGCCGTCTTAATTCTTTTTTTTAGGGAGACCTGCTATATTTTTAGGTGTTGTAGGCTGACTTTGTGATTGTGTGAATGTGGTATAGGTCTGAGTCCATGACTACACCAAGGTTTTTGACCTTGGCCCCAAAAACTATTAGTTCAGTTTTGTCTTTGCACATCCAATTGTTCAATGCATTAATTCAGTGTTTGTATTGGACCATAGTCAAAGTAGATTTGTGTATAATAGGCTGCATATATCTATGGTAGCTTATTTTTATTTTGTTCCATCTGAGCTACTACACAAACGCTCTCACATTAAGCAGAATGATTGAGTAAGGATGTTACATGCAATACAAAGACACGCATACTCATTCACACACTTATGAATATAGATGGACATAAAGGCATAAAGTATTCTCAATACTGAAGATGAAAGTTAAAACTGATTTGTCATTGTCACCTAAATAGAGGACCTCTGTGGGAGAGGGTTGTTTTGGATATTAGTACTTGTAGTTAATGGGGTAATCATGCATGCATCAAACACCTGTATGTTCCTTTTCACATGTCATTGGCATGTGTTATTGTATAGATCAGTGGTTCTCAACCTGCGGGTTCTCAACATTGTTTTCTCACTCAGCAGTAGACAAATCAACATAAAGTTTAAGTGTATAGAGGATGTCTGCACATTTCTAAAGTGACAATTTAAGGACTTATTAATATCTCTAAAATGACAAATTAAACATAGGCCAAATTGTCAAATATTAGAGGCAGAAATTGTGAAAATAGACGATCTACATGCTCACAACGCCTCGCAACGCGAAGCGTTGTGAGCATGTAGATTTGCTATTTTCACAATAGAACCGTGTTATACAAAATGTAATGCCTCAACTCTTAGTGCTTGTCAGGTTGGGGGGATCCCCAGTTAAAATATGATTATTTTGGGGGTCCCGGCCTGAAAAGGTTGAGAACCACTGGTATAGATTGCGACTAAAATTCTGAATTCAAATTTTCAACATGTAAGAATTTTAGGAGGAGGAAATCTGACTCAAAGACAGACTGACCCGCACACTGCCGCTTGTCCGTTTCAGAGAATTTATTAATGTATAGCAACGTTTCGGTCACCAGACCTTTATCAAGCAGCTTGATAAAGGTCTGGTGACCGAAACGTTGCTATACATTAATAAAGGTCTGGTGACCGAAACGTTGCTATACATTAATAAATTCTCTGAAACGGACAAGCGGCAGTGTGCGGGTCAGTCTGTCTTTGAGTCAGATTTCCTCCTCCTAATGTTCTGTTACCAACGCACCTGCTAAGAGAGGAACTGGGTGTGCGTAAGCCTTCCCTTCAAAACATGTAAGAATTTCAAATGTGTAATATTTTATCATCTCAACATTCCGCTCCTCTCTTCTACAGTTGTACAGGTTGACCTGGTGGTCAAGACATAGCCAGGAGCCTCGTATTGACCTCCCTGATCCCTGGAGGGACTGTGACCCTGTGACCTCTGATAGTAGCGCTGTCTCCGACCCTGACACCGTACCAGTGTCGTGGTGGCGCAGAGCGGCTCTATGGCTCTGCGGTCTGAGTAGCTCAAGCTCTACTTCTGGCCCCGTTCTGAGCCCTGAGGAGCAAGCACTGCAGACCATCAAACTAACCTCCATCCAGGAGAGGGCAGTGTGGAGGAATGTCTGTAATGCTAATGCAATAATATTATTGGCTGTTAATGTGTTTCTATGGGGATACTTCTCCTGATATTTGGGTCTCAGATTTGGCAGAAATGTGCCATCTACAACATTCTTGTCTGTTGGACCATAGTCCTCTGGTGATACAGTTAGCCTATGTAGATTTCATTGTGCCATATGAGTGAATATTGCAATGTATAATTTAGGCTTATCTAGACTCTAGAGAGACTTACAAAGTACAAGACCAGACAAAAGGCATGAAATATTTATCAGCTAGCATATCAGCTAAGAATAAAACCTAGCCTCTAAATAACTGCATTTGTGGACAAGAACTTTAGAATTTTGGGGCCTCTTTTAGCCGGAAGGATATTGAGTCCTTAACGGTCATAATATAATAAATAGGTTACGACCAAATTGAACAAATACATATACAGTATTGTAAGACATTGTCTTGAAATAAGTTGCTTATAAAACACAGCTGCCATTTTGATAATACAGAACAATGTTTTCCATAAAAGTATTGCATGTTTATTTTTTCTTAATCTATGACCTGCATAGGCTGAATCCTGCATGTATAAAAGCTGTAGGGCATACACATTTAAATATATACAAATGTTTTACATAACACAGTTTTGTGTTTAAGCATGACCATAAATAAACACTATTAATATTATGAATTTCCCCTCGCATATTATGTAGGTTTTATCTCTGTTTGGAATTAATTCCATAATAAGGGTAATAATGCAATATTGTTTTATAAGGAATTATTCATTATCATGTTTTTTCTTTTCTTTTCTTTTTTGCATTGTATTTAGAAAATAGAAAGTAAAATAAAACCCTTGTGGAATCAAGTAGAAGCATTGATGGAGCACTGGTGTAATGTTGTAAATTGTAAGCTCTTAGCATCATACAAATAAGATGATGAATCAGTTCACCACACTGATATAGTCCAGTTATAAACACCAGACCAGTACTAACACCACCAGAGCCATAGACCTATATGTGATGCTCATTTTCCACAGGGCAACTCACAGGGGTAAAGAGAAGGGAGCGCCTGTGCACGCGCATGCGCTTGCTCGCCGTTGCCCCTAGTGACGCGTCCCCATACAGTTTGGTCCCGCCCCACGGGCCATGTTGACTGGCTGTTCACGACCCGTGCAGCGTCTCTGCGTGGAAAACACCACTGTCAGTCAAGTAGCTGACGCTATTTAGCTTAGCTTGGTTTATTATCGGATCAGTTGAGCTGCCCAGTCAAAGTCAGATTAAACCTGGATAGAATCCTACAAGTGAACATATTGTGCATACATAGTCCGCGGACCGCATGCTGTTCGCACAGGGAACGGTTGCACATTAGATCCCTCCAGCAGGTCAACATCATCTCTCTGTGGCTCCTTGTTTTCTCCACCCACGAAAACTGAGAATTTCCGAAAAAATGTCTTCAGAAGAGGACAACGTTGACAAGAGGGCCAAGGATATCCTGAAGGGCTTTAAACTGTATCCTTTTAATGTTGCTACCTGTTGTGGTTATTTGATAGCTAGTGTGTAGCCTAGTAATAACTGCCTACTGACCAGCTCGCTCGTTGCACATAGAGCTTTCTGAGCTAACGTGTGTTAGCTAGCGTTAACCGTTGTCTGAAATAATGATCCGTTCACATGTCGTTTGCAGTGCGTAAAAGTATCAATACTGCAATGTAGAAATACTCTGTTGGGAAGTAGAAGTCCAGAATTCAAA
Source organism: Nannobrachium achirus (assembly GCF_963921795.1). Lineage (NCBI taxonomy): Eukaryota > Metazoa > Chordata > Actinopteri > Myctophiformes > Myctophidae > Nannobrachium > Nannobrachium achirus. Next base: position 23,166,540 of record NC_137810.1, on the reverse strand, counting down.
ATGTAGGCTACTTGAGTAAAAGTACAAAAGTATTGGCATCAAAATGTAGTCCTACTTAAAGTAGGCTACCAAAAGTACTACTCAGTACGGAGAATGTCCAAGTTTTTAGATGTACAAACATTTTGAAAATGGATGTAGTGGAGGTGAAGTACAAGTATTGGTAATTATTGGAAATACTCAAGTAAAGTACAAATACGGAATACCTAGCTCAAAATATTTAAAGTGCTTGAGTAAATGTACTGTTTTTACACCACTACATATCGTTTGTCAAGTTGGCTGACATGATCAGTAGGCTAGTCTGGTTTGACTCGTGTTGCTATTAAATTAGATCATGACAAAATAGTTCACTAGGCTACTTGAAAGAGTTCATTTGGCGCCACTTGTAGTGACTAATGTAATCTCCCGGACCCCCAACAACACCAGCTTTATGGGACGGAGGCTGCGCAAGATGTACACTGTTTTCATAGCAAAGCATCCAAGTGGAAAGTGGCAGTAGCAGGATACATTTTAGCAGCCTTAATTAAATGCTATATAACGTGACAACTAAGTCAAATTAAATGATGGTCAGTGGTGCACGAATTTATATAAACATGTTTGTTTGTTTGATTGATTGATTGATTGATTGATTGATTGATTGAATAGGCTACTTTATTAGCAGTTTGCAAAAAAGAAAGCACAGGAAAAGTACAGTTCAATACGGTCTGCTAAGACGATTTTAAACCCAAGAAAGCCTATGCATTGTGGTCCTTTGCACTCAATTCATTGTTTGTTTGATTGATTGATTGAAGACTATTAGATGTTTGCATAGGAAACATAGGTGCATAGTTACAGTTTCATGACAGTTCACTGGTACACACGGTCAACTAAAAGGATACACCCTTAATGGTTTCATTTGAAATACTTTTTTAACTCATAACATTGAATGACAGACAGACAGAATCAGTACTATGCAGAAGATAGTATCAGAAAAACCGCCATAAAACACTATTTATACCTGCATTGAGTAAATCCTTTTGAAAATGAATAATTGCCTGATATTAACCATATTGTTTGCTGGTATGTATGTGTCGTGCAGGCCTACATTTAAGACCGTGCCTTGAAAATATACAGACACATTTGTTTGCCTGAAGAAGAGCAAATCTTTGTCATTGTTTGAGTAATTGCTGCAAAAAAGTTTGAGTAGGCTATACCCGTGCATGGATCCTATTATAGTTGGACAGCACTGATGTCTGTCTGTGGCACTGTGCTCAGTAACCTGTTTAAAAAGGGACAGACTGTGCAGACTGAAATGACTGATGCCAGACCAGCTCATGAGGATGTCAGGAGATGAAGCCCGTAGAAAGATGGATATTTTGGTTCATAAGTGGTGTGCAGCTCTAGGGCTGTCACATTTAATTACTTGCTTACTAACAAAGTTACTTTTTGTTAAAAGGTTAAAAGCACTCAATTCTGATAGTAGGCTAATCTTTGCTATAGAGTGCTTGTTCTCCCTGTCTCTCCAGAGCTTTAATAAACAGAAAATATATTTTCAGGTGGGTTGCACATTTTCAGCCAATCAGAAGAGCTAGATTTTTATAGCGTTTTGTCCGCTCATTTCTTTGTGACATCACTTCCAAATTCACCTTTCCTGTATCCTGTGTGAGTTCTCTCTCCTGATTGGATAAAATTGGTGTCCCGACCTGAAAATGTGTTTTCTGTTTACCAAAGAGCTGGAGAGACAAGGAGACTCCTGTGTTACTGATCAAATACTCAATGCAAACTATCGGAATATAGGGCGATTTAACACTTATTTTTTACAAAAACATTATTATTATTTCTGAAAATGTACTATGAACATTTTGAACATGGAAAGATAAGGATCATGACGATCATGATGGTTGTTATTATACGATTATGTAATAATATGATGCTTATGACATATTATTAAGTGATTATATAATAATAGTGACAGGCCTAGCTGTGCAGAAGGTGACTTTCTCACAGTGATAGTCAAACCAGCCTTTGGCCCTGTGATGTCCGGAAAAATATCAGAGGACGACATAGAGAGCTTCATTTTGCACTAACATTTCCTAGCATCTTTTGGACTGTTCAGGTGAAAGCTCCCAAGGCTGTACCATTTTTATTTGTATTCATCCTTTATCTACAAGCTTTGGCTTTAAATGTATTAGATTAGATTTTGGGATGAGCGTATGGTTGCTTGCAAAGGTGGATGACTGAAATGAATTCCGGTCTGCAGCGTAAACTTCTATAGCCCACTTTCCCCACCCTATTAAATGAAGCTTTTTGTCCAGGAGGTGTAAAAAGGATGAGCCCAGCATCAATGGTTAAAGTTATGTTTATGTTCTCTCTTCCTTTTCACCTCCTCTTCAACCTTTCCCTCCTCCCTGCTGTCTCCTTACGTAATCAGGCAGGAGACTGAAATAGCCTCAGTAATACCCCCTAGAATAAATAGCACACCTGCACTGCAGCCTATTGCTACTATCATTGCTACATCTAAGGTTATTGTCCTGTACTGTGACATAGATATTGCTCCCGCTACGTTAGAAACAAGAGAATGACTAGACAACTTTACAACTTTTTCAACAATAAAAAAAAAAAAACCATGCTGCAACCATTCTGTAACACAACCTTTGTACTCTCAATCCTCTCTTAAACACTAAACCTTAGCGTCTCATTTGTCAAACTGTAGTGTTTACATGCTTCTCTGCTTGTCTACCTGCCAGCATCTCATGTTCCGTATCGCTCAAATTGTAGGATAAGTTGTAAGACCGTAATGTATGTGAGGGTGTGTGTAAGTGTGACCTTCCTGCATGAAGCCAGGCCTCATGTGCTGCCCAGTAATTCCTAAATCCATGATTTACTGCTGCGCAGGGATTTTCTAGCTAAGGCTAATGGTAACAGTGGGTGTTCATGATGTTGCTACACATGTCGCTAATATTAATGCTGCTGGCTATACAGCGCAGCACTGATTATGTTGGTATACTCATCAGCTACCCACATCGCATGTTGTTGTCACTACATCCAAAACTGCTATACTGTATATATTCAAGCCAACCTGCCTCATAAGAGATCTTTACAAGTCGGCCATACATGCCATGACCAAAAAAAGGATACATATTTAAGTAATTATTTTGTATTTTAAAACACAATTCAGAGGGGCAAACAGCATCTTAAGCCAACTTAAAAAAATGTAACTATTTAGGTGTCAGTAGAGCATGATGATTCATATCCATACGAGATCATTTGTTTATTTTTGCTACACAGTTCTTATTTGATGCGATATTAAACAAGTCTATGAGAATTCTGAATGGGGGAAAAAAACGAGACCAGTCACCCATGTAGGATGTGTAAATTATGTCAGACTTCGGTACACTATAGAAATTATATTAAAACATACAGTAATACAAAACATATGATGCAATAATTACATAGTGTCATGTTTTTGTCTTGATTGACTGACAAAAATGCATATAGACATATTTTTACTTATCTGTCAAAAGCATAAAATTCAATAACACTTGAGAGCTTATGTCCTTTGAATATACAGTAAGTGTGAGTAAACTGAGTGCCATGCGCTCGGTGCTGTGTAGTCTTTCCATCCATCTATCCTACTCGGGATGCAATTCGCGCACAGCCAGCGGCTAGCAGAGGGCACCTAAATTCTAATAGAAAGGGTTGTGTTTAGGTATTGCATCACAGATGGTTTAATTTAGGCATGGGTTTGTTGTTGTTAAGTAGTTAAAAGAACAAGATGATGCGCACATCCTTTCCAAGTGTTGGTGCTGGGCTCAGGTCGACATGAGATTAAAGAGAATAGAGGTCCGCACACAGCTCAATGCTCCACAGTGTTTATTTGAATTAAAACATAAAGTTAGATGACGTTTCGGCCATCAGCTGGCCTTCATCATTTGTTGTTGTTAAGATCATGATACAGTTCATCTGCAGAAGGTGGATGTTTAGCGGGCAGTTAGCCAATGATGTTGAGTGATCTCAAACTCCTGGATTCTGAGATTATAGGAAATGAGTGCCAGTATCAGTTCTGGAGCCACAGCCTAACAGTTTCAGTTGAAATATACAATTTTTTAAATGGCTTCAAAAACAGATCACTTGGTTCACCACCACTAGCAACTTTTATTTTATGTATTTTTATTTATTTGTTTATTTGTCAGGGACAAAGCACATTAATCAACAATCAACGTGTCAGTTTTCACATCAATGTAAATGAGCCAGAGTTAAGCTGGTTGCACACTGCTGCGTTTTTCGTTGCGAAATGCGTTTTTCAGGGCAAGGAGAGAGAGAGAGATAGAGAGAGCAAGGGACCGAGTGGTGCGCGAAACGGGCGGCAGTGTGCAAACGTGACTGACATAACGTGAGGTTGATTTTTTTATTCACACGCTCCGAAATTCACCCCGATATTCGGCCCGAAAAACGCTGCAGTGTGCAACCACCTTTAGCCATGAGCTAATTCTCATCTGTAGTCCCTGGGCAGGCTGTACAAAAGTGATGGTAAGGCTTTCCAACTTCATCTGTATCAATCTAACTGCATGTGTGCAGTTAGAATCAATAGATTGATACTGTTTGTCTATTTGTGCAATAGGAGGAAGTCTAATCAATAATATAGATTATACAATTGTATAATTATCAATACAATCTGGGAACCCATCATCAAAGAAAGGGCGACGCCCACTCGGTCTGTCTCTCTTCCTTTGTTGACTCTGTCTCGAGAGATTGTTATCAATATAAAGTGGCACATGAGTGTGGCCTATGTTTAATTTATGTGTGTGTGTGTGTGTGTGTGTGTGTGTGTGTGTGTGTGTGTGTGTGTGTGTGTGTGTGTGTGTGTGTGTGTGTGTGTGTGTGTGTGTGTGTGTGTGTGTGTGTGTGTGTGTGTGTGTGTGTGTGTGTAAGGTGCTGTAGGTGTTTAGATTCTGCTTAATTCTTAATGTGCATATACTGTTTATGTAGTAGTTTGCCTGTTTGAGTGTGATAATATATGCACAGCTTTGAGTGTGAGTGACACAGACAACATGCCGTGTTCATAGTTCACAAGCTTGGTTGCCTGGTGGTAAACGCTGTCCCAGAGCCTGCTGGTCTGAGCCATGAGGGTGCTGGAACAGTGGCAGCTGAAACAGTCCATGGTTAGTCTAGCTGGGGCTGCCCATATACCTCTTTCAAATGACCACGGTGGTGTGGTTCCACTGTTGCCGTCGTTTTTGGTGGAATGCTGTGTCACGGTTGGTGAAGTGATGATGGTAATTGTAATTATGATTATTGATGAGGATTATTTAAAATTGCAGTGATGGTCATTGGTCAGGATGATGACAACACAGATGGTGGTGTTGGTGATGAAGAGTTTCAAGTATGAACCTCAATTCAACGGCAACACAATTATTGATTGTGTTGTGTTGAATGTGATGTATTTTACCCTGGTGTATCAACAGTACTTTTTCTTGCCCTGTAACTGAATCTGAACTGTCTATGCTGGCAACCGGATTTCCCCCCTGTATCAATAAAATGTCTGAAGGGAGCCATGTTTGACTTGATTTTGAATACAGCTATATTGCTCGTCATTCGGGTCCAACACTTTGGAATGTTTTGTTGAGTAGGTTAGGGCTGGAGTCTGGTGAGGCAGCTGTCAGTATTTTGCAATCGTCAGCGTCTCTTTAAAATCACACCCGTGTGAACTGAGCGGTGGTTTACCCACCCCCCCCCCCTCCCCCCTTCCCCCTGTGTGTGTGTGTGTGTGTGTGTGTGTGCGTGTGTGTGTGTGTGTGCCTGGTCTGGCCTGAAAACAGCGCCCCTCCCTTAACATGTGTGGTCAGAAAAGGTACTACACCTGAGGCTACATACGGACGCACCCACCCACATACACACATACGGACGCACCCACCCACATACACGTACCTCTACACACACGTATAGGAGCGGCACACACGTATAGGAGCGGCGTGACCACCGCTCAAAAATGAATACAGACTGAAAGGTGACAGAAGCTACTCACTGTGGACTCATTAATGTGTGTGTGTGTGTGTGTGTGCGTGTGCGTGTGCGTGTGCGCGTGCAGCCCTTCCCTCCACCTGGGACTCGTCAGTCTGGTTGATGTAAATAAGGACATGATCTTAGCCAACAAGATTCAGGTACGACTTTGTCTTTGTCAGACATTTGTCACTTGTCAAACTGCAGCAGAGGCATGTTATAAAGAATGGGATTTGAGGAAGAAAGAGAGTTGCTCTTTCCTCATTGTCATAAAATGACTACATCCATCTGCCTTATTTATAGATTTTCAGTTGCAGAGAAAAGTAAAGGGTTCATCTGCCCTCCCAGTCCATTGCAAAATGTGAACAAATTGCCCATTATCTATGCATTACATACTTGGATTGTCAGATGAGGAAAATGTTGAAGGATGGAGATACATATGTGGTCGTTAACGCACTGTAGTATTTCACTGTTTCCAAAGTAGGTGGGCTCTAATAAGACAATATTAAAAAAAGCTCACCTAGAGTGAACTAAGAGGTGCTATTTATGAGTTGCTTTCATTAAGCAACCGCAAAGCTTGGCCAATGTGACACAAACTTTGAGTGCTTTGTGGCAAATTTGTGCCAAGATGTAGGCCAGTTGTAGGCCACGCTTCAGAGCCCAGAAGCGTGCATACAACAAACTTTGAGTGCTTTGTGCCATGATGTAGGCCAGGTAAACTGGATTAGGCACAGAACATATTGCTCATATTACCCAAGTGACTTCACTTGGGGCATTTTCTCAGACTTTCCACCACTAGCTCTAGTTACAGAACAGAACACTGAATATTCTGATGTCTAATGTCAGCAAAGAGCCGCTTTAAGGTATAATGTAGACCTAGAGTAGACCACTGAAATTTGAAGTACTAATGGGTACTCTTCCTGGAAAAAACATTGTGGGCTCATTGCTTGTCGTCTGACACAGGACGGACATTTGATTGATTGATTGAATACTTTATTAACAAGATCATTAATAGTACAGGTAGTACAGACAAAGGTTATGCTAAAGGATAATGCAGAAATCCCCAAGGGCTTGTTTCCATTGTTGTCCATTGTACTCAATGCACCAGTAATACATAACACATACAATGCAATACAAATGCAATACAAAACATATTGGGATCACAAGGTATATTTACAGAGAAAGGATTATTACACATGTTTGATATGAATTTGGGGGGAACAAGGTCCGATGATGATCTCTTTGTGGCCTTATATGCCCACGGGCATCACTCACTCTAGAGAAGTAGTTTGACGGGTGAGTAGCACTAGTCTCGGGAACCCAGGCGTTTGTTTCAAGTGGGCACTGACCATTTAAAAACATCCCACAAGTCTCACAAGCCGTGCATTGTTTTGGCATAAGTAAATGTCAGACATGATTAATTGATTGATTGTTATTTATCTATTATTAGCAGTTCGCATAGGAAAACCACAGGACAGTACAGTTCAAATACAAGGTCTACAAATAGGCTTGAAACCCAAGAAGCACTATAGCTTGTTTACATTGACAGACATATACACAGTACTATGCAAAAAAAAAAATGAAACGTATAACAGTCAGGGGGTATATGGGTAGGCTTTGGTTTTGTCTGATATTTCAGAGCGGTTTTAAAGGAGTGTAGGGATTTACACTCCTTTAATATCATCGGTAGGGCATTCCACATTGTTGTGGCATAGTAGCAGGAGAATTTGTTTGAGCCAAATCTGGGTTGGATGTGATTTAGTAGAGCTGCCTCTGGTGTTGTGATTGTGGACATCTTTGACGTTTTGGAAGTAGTTTGACATGTACAGTACATGGTTATCTTACTGGTGTAGTGTATCTTGTACACCAGGCCCATTGCAAGATGTTGTACTCTCTGTCAGCTACCCTGAGCCATCCCACCCTTTCAAAATGATCAGGGTCAAGATGAGTCTGAGATGGAAGAATAAGCTGTAGCCTAACCAGTTTACCCGGACTAAATACGTTTACAAAGATATATACTTGTACTTTAATAACGGAATTCCTGGCTATACCCGTCTGAATGACCCAGAATGAAGCTTCTGGGTGAAATGATGGCAGCTTCAAAGTGTGCCTCCAAAATAAATAAATACAAATAAAGTTATAACTAGAAAGAAAGTGTGGTTGCCATGACGCGAGTCACACTTGCAAATTCATTTTTGTCTTACCATTAGAATTTTCTGCATTCAAGTCAATTGGGAAAATTAATTCAGTAATAAATTAATGGCCATATATGGAGATCTCTGTGTCAGTCCTTGTCCCTTTTATGCCCATATGGAGATCCCTGATCAGATGTCATCAAATATTAAGCCCATATCTTGGAATGCCCATATTATGGACATACTGTGTCAGTCCCATGTGGTCTATGACTTCAGACATCTATTATGTCAGTCATCTCCATGTTTGGGAAGAGTTACATTTTTAATTATGAATTTATATAAATTAAACTATACATATAAGTATCTCTTAGCAAAATTGCGGTCGATTTGACATATGGCCCAAGTGCGTGCCACCAAAACTGTGGAAGGAGTAGCGTGGCAAAAAATAAATAAAAAAAAGGATGGAATAAAGTCGGACAAGTACTATAGTCTACACACTAATTAAGACTAGTAAGACGCCTCAGGGCGACATGCGACCTCGCCCTGGTCGTGCCATCTGGCCAGTGATGTATATCGGACCATTTACCCATACAGTATATGGAGACCTTTTAAGTCAAAACATGCCCATATATGGGCATTACCAAATATGGGCATTCCCAGAAATGTCCTTAATATTGATGACATTGGGACAGGGATCTTCATATAGGGCATAAAACGTATGTTAATTAATAAAGCCAAGCAGGGCCTTGGCAAGATAGGGCTTGGGTTTGATGCCTGGGGATCTCCATATATGGGCATAAGGGGTTACCCTAACATGGGCATCTGGGAATGCCCATACTGTATATGGACATTCTATTGTGGGCTCGCCTGAAAGGCAAGAACACTATGTTATCTTCATTATTTATATAGTGAGTTGCGTCGCAGACAGTACAAAGGCAGGGCCCAATAGCCAATGAGGTGCTGACAATCTGGGAGTGGTGAAAGAAGTTGGCAGGGCGCTACTGGTATCCCTCAAAGCACCGGTGCTCATGAAAGGGAACACAATGAGCAAAAGAGGACAAAATGTGCCACAGAGGCACAAAAATCCAGGTCCAAAAAGGTATTTTTATTTCTAAATCCACCTGAGTGCCTGGACCTGGATTTTTGTGCCTCTGTGGCACATTTTGTCCTCTTTTGCTCAATCTGGGAGTGGTGTTAGCTGGAGTATTGGTTGAGCTTCACATGACAGTTAGCACACTGCAGAATATAGTCACGAGCGAGCCCACACTGTTTTGTAGGAACAGTATTTCTAGTTTATTTGATCCTTTATTAATACTAGCCCTTACCCGTTCAAAGATATGAGCTCCGAAATGATGTGCAGTGTGTGGGTTATGGGATGTGCACTGTGCACACAGTATATGAGGGATGGAAAGTAACTTTAACTGGTGCTTGCATGCTAATATGTAGGAGCATCAATGTAAGAAATACCCGTTCCATTTAACGGCTACAGAGATACTGTGTACCGAATCTGCATGATTTTTGGACAACATCTGTAACAGGGCCAGAACCCCCCCCCTCCCCCGCCCGCCCGCCTGCCTGCACACCCCCCCCCCCGTGTGTGTGTGTGTGTGTGTGTGTGGGGGTTTGTGTGTGATTGTGCATGGCCTGAACAACAGCGCCCCTCCCTTAACATGTGTGGTCACAAAAGGTACTGTAGGCTAAATAGATATAGATACACCATAAAAATGCTAATATACAGCATACGATTTGTGAAAGTGACAAACGGGCTTCACAGTTATGTCAGGTGTGTTCATATGCTAATGGTGATGCGATTTCAGATCAATTGCTCCAGCCACCGAGGAGAAACGCTGAGACAGACAGACAGACAGACAGACAGACACTCACTCACTCACTCAGACATTCGCAAAATTATAGTATAGATATATATATCCTTATACTTGGACTTAATATTAACGTTTTCAGGGAATGTAGGGGTAAATCAGAGTAAAGCAGGCTCTTGGGCCAGTTAGGGCCTGGGATTGATGACATCAGAAATCTCCATATACAGGTATGAGCATAAAAGGGATTTTGTTTCTGGGAATGACCATATATGGATTTTTTATTTTATTTTATCCTTTATTAATAATAATAAGATGTATCCATATACATACAATATATTTTATGCCCATACATGGAGATCCCTATCTGAACCAACCACACAGTTATGGGCCATGCCCTTGCCATCTGGCAAGTGATATATCGATGACATCAGGGATCTTCATATATGGGCATAAAAGGGATATCCATACAGATTATGGACTTTTACATAGGGGATGTCACCTGTGATATCACCTGTGATGTCACAGTGACATTGATGAGGTGATGTCACGTAATGTACGGACGGACCACACTTCCTGTACGGACGGACAAGCTGCGACATTTCTCATGGTATACTGCGACCTTCGGTCGCAATTAGTGACAGTAATCTGGGCTCTCCTAGATCAAGCCCACTACTTGGTGACGTTAAGGAAAGAGTTACTGTAGGCCTACAATCAAAGTTCAACAACATTTCTACCGGTGATCGAGCTGGTGCGGTAGGAATAGGATTGCATTCTACCGGGTGGCTTGGATTATTCTAGAAGGCAGGGAGTGGACGAGGGGGAGGGGATGGATGTGGAAGTGACAGATGAGAGGGAGGATGAGTTTAAATGGAGATCGGACTCAGTTTGACTTGAGAGGATTAGCGGGTGTGTTCAACCCAGCACGTTTCTAGAAGGAGACAATAGAGAGATGGTGGGGAATGGCAAGCGCTGCTGCCACAGGAGCGTTTTGGCTTATTGATGATATTGTATAATATAATTAATTCAGCAGTCAATTCACTTTGAAGCTAAGCTACATTTATTTCTTGCCACGCTTAAGTTCATAGTGTTATAAATATGTTTACTCAAGTGGTATATCTCTCATCCCTTCTTTGATGCATTTTCCCCTAGACATCTTTCTATAGAAAAATATAGAAACAAACATTTTGGCAAAGGCTCATCACAAGTTATCTGAACAAACACCTTGAATTTCACATTTTGATGAAGCTGTAAATGCCATATATTGATGCACCACTAACTGTATTTCTAAAATTTGCATTTCAATACATTTTCTGTTCTTCGTTCAATCAGTTCTTTTATTCATAAATGTATCCCTACTTTGTAACAAGTAAAACAGTGTTGGTTGATGCTAATTTTGTTTTGCCTTTTGTTGGAATTAGTATGCTCCATGTGTTAATTAATGCAGTGGGCTCAACGGGGCCCCTCTCCTGTGCTGGTCATCAAATAATAATGCCTGTGACAAAATGTCAAGTCAGCATCCTGGGGCTTGGAGGGTGGTTGTTGTGCAGATAAGCCATGGTGGGGAGTCTAGGGGACGGAAGCATCACAGGTGGTCAAGAAATTCACATTTACCTCACTTGTAGATGTGCTTTTTTCCAGGTGTGTGTGACACTAAGTAGTGACTGAGTGTGACAGGGCTCCTTGCTAAGTGGACACTTCCAGACCTGAACACTGAACAGTCTGTAGTGTCTCTCTGGTCCTTTTATATTTTCAGTTAGTTGCTAGGCTAGCAAGCACACTCATTTTGTATTCTTTATTTCGTCTTCTCACTTTTTTCTCACAGTAACAACTTCTGTTCATACTTGTTAAGGCCCATTCCCACCTGGCCAGATAAACAGATAAAAAAAATATCTTTCTCCATTCAAGTGGATGGTAAGATACAGATAAAACATATCTGTGACACTGTGATATTTCTTTTATCTGTTTTTTCCCTTGAGCAACAATGAGCAGCTTTGTATTCCATACTTGTCTGATACATACATGGCTTCCAAGATTAGTGTCAGGAGCCTATTTCTACAATATTTTGCACCAAGTCCTGTGCTCCATATGTGCTACTGTTCTAGTCTGCAACCTTTTGCACCATATGTCTAACCTTACCCGCAAGCAACTCTAAGATCCTATCCTGGAATCTAGAGTTGCATACATCCAGCCCATACATACAAACAGAAACAGAAAGTCCTATCTGACTGTATTAAATGATGTTAAACTCAACAACATTTCAGCTGTATGGAAAGCTTGCATTATCCTCTTTCTATAGGTAAGGTTTTTGTTTCATAAAACTCCACCATAGACATGTTAAGAGTTAAGAGCTACTTTGTGTCAATAAATTCTGTGCCTGTGATAATCTTTCTAAAGAGCGTTTGGAAGCGCTCGTTGGATATCACTCAGTGGTCCTGTGTATCATGCACCTGTTTCGAAATTGCAGTCGGCAGCAGGACATTGCGTTATTGAAATGAGCGCTTCCAAACCCCAAAACTGGAAAAATGATCACCTGCACAGAATATATTGATGGGAAATAGCTTATAACAAGTTTATGGTAGATTCCTATGAAACAAACACTTTGCAGATAGAGGATAATTCAAGCTTTCTGTACAGCTGCAATGTTGGTGCAGTACAATCAGTTTAATAAAATCAATTCTGTTTGAATGTATGGGCTGTCAAGGGTAGGTATTGGGTAACTCTAGATTCCAGATATGAAAGAAATAGGCTCTAAGAGTTTCACCCACTTCTTTACAATTGTAAACCTGGGATGTGACAATAACGTTGTGATTCTGTAGATGTAAATGTGCTGTTTTCCTTTGTCCATATGTTGGGTCGCGACAGCTGAAACCCAGTCCGGGCAACCTTACTTATACAGTAGTTTGTATTACTTATTTAGACAGACAGATCAGCTAGTTGCTACATCGCTTTTTACATTTTAAATTTTATTTCAATCTGGTATTTACATTTCCAGCCTAATATGTGTTCCCAGTCTGGCTCCACACAAACATTATTGTCACATTTACAAACAGCATGCTTTATCATAGCCTTTCCCGCCATTGCCCTGTTGCATTTTTCCTTTGGGCCAAAAAGGTTGGGGAACCCTTGTGTAGAGGTTAAATATATAAATGGCAAAAGTCCTTTACAATGTATTTTCTGCAGCACCCACTCTCCCGCCACCTGTAGTCAAGTCTGTGATTGAAGGCTCTATTGTTTCAATTTGCGTTATGTGTTGTGTCAAGGCAGTCAGAACCAGCTGGCTGACAGGACAGCTAACAACTAGCGTGCATCATCTAGGCTCCACAGGTTTTTTTGTTTTCCTAATACGGGCAACCCTGCTTTTAGCTCACTAATCCACTGCTTTACATTGTTAATGTTTAATTAAGACTATTAAAGATTTTAAATTGCAGATACTTTTTTAACGCAACCAGGAACACTTTCTGGACATCAGATATACTTGGATAGAACATTGATTAGGTTACATTTCAAACTTTGAATTATTATTATTATCAATGTATTCTTTTGCTTTTTAATTGTGAAATAAAAACTATTGGTTTATAGTCCAGGTAATACAGATGATTACCAGGATGCAGTTCCTTTTGTGTAGGTCTGATCGTGGTTCTCCCATTTAGCTTGTAATCTGAGGCAGGATAGAGATAATACTGGTAGTTAATCTGACAGCTATAAATGCACAGGTTTAATAAGGAGCCCACAGCATGAAGTTGTGTTAGATGGCATACTGAGATGCTATATATAGGTCATAGTCAGTCTGCTCTGTTTACCTCTACAGTGAAATCCCAATGGCGACAAAACATGCTGCTAGATTGTTCCTAATGTAGATGGTCTTTGTACGTTAGTGCTTTAGACATGTCGTATGTTTAGAATGTTTGTATGTCTGCAGTGAAATAAGGTTTTGAGTCTTTGTGGACACAGTATCTGCAGTGAAGCATGTTATAACTTTGAATTCAGGAAGCCCTTGGAATTGGATTAATTTGGACAGAGCTCTAAGATTTCAAGCACGTGTCTTCCTCAGAATGATGATGTTTGATTCCGTTTGGGTTTTAAGTACGGCAAATACGCACAGAAACCAATCTTTGTTTTGTGCTGTTGAAAAGAAAAAGAAAAAAAAAAGATTCTCGTTTCCCCCTAACCCCCTAATGTCCCTCTGGGATATTCAAGTGTAATTCTGATTCATATCTGTAAAGTCGATTTAGATTGTTGTCTTTTTTGTTTGTTATTTCCTTAACCCCGTTTCTCTCTCAGTAACTGGATGAATCTTAGAGATGCAGAGACGGGCAAGGTGCTTTGGCAGGGAACGGAGGACCTTTCTCTACCAGGAGTAGAACATGAAGGTACATCACGCCATTTTATGCACACATTTAACCTTGTCTGTTGAGAGTAAACAGAATAAAAAGAGGGAGTGAACACCTCAACCCATTTTTTGATTTATTAATGTTATTATTATTAGTTTTATTATTAGGTTAGTATTCATGAATATCATTTAATATATCTGTTTGTACTATAAATAAAAGTGTGCAACTATGCATTGGATTTAAATTGAAAATACACAGAGACACATTGCTGTGCAATTCATCTTGCATTTGACTTTGAAAACTAGCACTCAGACACTGCTTCTGCATTTGACATTGAAAACTACAGCTCATTGCTCCCTCTAGTGGTTAACAGTACCAAGTGTGTAATCTTTGTTTTGGATGATGTCACACAGTATACTGTAGATGTGGGACTTATGAGCCTTGCTCTGGTTTCTGCTAACAAGTCCCCTGTTCCTACCTTTGACTACCTGCAAACAGCTTTATTTTTTTTTATTTTTTTAATACTTTATTTGGTCAATCAACATGTAACATTTTCATCATAAATACCTGTATATATATATATATATATATTTCTTTTTTTACATGTCGTGTCCCTTGTGGACATTTTTACCCATTTTCTTTTCTTTCTTTTTTAACACGTGTAGAAAACCCATCACCTACACAACAAGACAAAACACTACACAAAGACCAAATACATAAAAAATACATAAAATAAAATAAATTAAATTAAAGAGGCTTTTTTGTTTGATGTTTGTGTGTGAAATACTTTTGGTTTGAACAAAAATAAAGATAAAATGGACAGAACAAAAAGGGAGGGCAAACAGCTTTATTGACTATTAAAAATAGCAGATATAGCTATATAGCTGCGCTGCGAGCTTGTAGAGTTTTTTTTTATTTTATTTTTTTTGTGAAAAGTTGTCCAGGTTTTTGAATATGTTGACCAGATTCTATAAGACAAAATTTGAGTTACAAATGTTCTCTTTAAAAATACATATATTCAAAGATTTGCACACATTTTATGACTTTTCAAAAATAGCAGACGTACAAGCTCGCTGTGACCATGTACTGTATATCTGCTATTTTTCAAAAGCTCAAGTATAAAATAATTCCAGGTCTTAATGGGTCTCTGTTTTACACTTTCTGTAAAGTTCATATGCTTGTTCTCTCCTATATGTTCTACATGTTACTACTTCTCTCTTCTTATTTCTTGCTCCCTGTCCTCTCCTCTCATTTTATTCTTTTCTCTAAAGCTTACTGTTTCTTCCTCTTCCTCTTCTTCCTCTTTTTTTCCTCTTTGTGACCACCTGTATCTTTATCCCACTCCAGCCCGCGTTCCTAAGAAGATTCTGAAGTGTAAAGCAGTGTCCAGAGAGCTAAACTTTTCATCTTCAGAGAAACTAGAAAAGTTCAGACTGGAGCAGAAGGTCCTCTTTAAAGGACAGTGTCTAGAAGGTACATAAGACTCTCCTGAATAACTTTACAGTGCAAATGTGATTTTGTTCTTGTAGATGTTAATTCAGTTTCCCAAAATCTCAAACTTGTCACACTGTGGATGTTATAAACCAAGCCTAACCAGAATAATTCTAACCACAAGGTTCGTCTACATATCCTCAAAATAGCCATTGCAATTCCAATGATTGTGACGCAGTTGTTTATTCTTTCTCCCTCCTTCTCTGTCTAGAATGGTTCTTTGAGTTTGGCTTTGTCATTCCTAACTCTACCAATACATGGCAGTCTCTGATAGAAGCAGCTCCAGAATCTCAAATGATGCCAGCCAACGTTCTAACGTAAGTCCACCATACTGCTACGCACACCATTTCATCTGTTATTCGTGCCACTCCATGCTAATATTAAATATTTTGACATTATGAATCATGAATGGTATGATCTTCCTTTGCTTAATATTATTGTTATGCTGTTATGATAATTATATTATTTGCTCCAATAGAACTTTGACCATTTAAAGTTTTTAAATTTGTTATTGATAGTTTAATTATATTATATTATATTTCATAGTAATATTGTGTTCATCTCACTCTGTTCTCTCTGCGATAATGTGACAGCCGCCGAGGTTTCCTTTATACTTCAGCTAACGCATATATTCCTCTATATTTCAGCGGAAACGTTATAATAGAGACCAACTTTTACGATGATGACCTCCATGTGAGCACCTCCAGGGTACGACTGTTCTACGTCTGACCTCTGACCCTTAATCCTGCAAGCCGTTGGTCTATAAATTACCAAGTTGAGCCACAATTTGCAGAGGCAAACAATTCAAGCGCTGACTTGGGACCTGAATGTTTTATTAAACTGAATTGTGGACCAATTGCAGTTCCCACTGTCTCCTGAATTCTGAATTTGTTGACTTATTGTTGTCTAGACCTGCATAATTTATAGACCTTGCTCTACCTGCCCCATCCTCACAATCTCTCTAACCAAGAGGGAAGAGGAGGAGGGGGAAGGAGGGGGTAGAGAGAAAGAGAGAGAGAGAGAGAGAGAGAGAGAGAGAGAGAGAGATGAAGAGGTCATCTTTCTCCACTGTTGCCCCAGTATGCAGATCAACTCTCTCTTCCCTCTCTCCGTTGGACTGTTTCACTGTAAATATTCTGCCACTGATCTGAAGTCAGCCTTGGAGAGTGCTCTGTAAATTAACTGATTTGTACATTTTATTTGAACTCTTAAATGTAACGTTTTGTTAAGTACAGTCCAGTACCTCACCTTTAGCTGCATTCAACAAGGTGTCACATATTCCTGAAACCCAAGTTGGTGTTTTGCCGAATTAAACAATTTTTTGTTTGCTGGCAAACAATTTCAAGCTGTCATTCAGGAAGATGTGTTACATGTACAGTACATGTACATGTTAGGACATGTTAGGCCGAATGTGTGCCCAGATTTGGCCTTTTAGGTTGAGACAAATTAAATGACAGTTAATAACAGTTAATTGGTAACTGTTAGTGTCAGGCAATGGTTCTCAACCTGTGGGTCAGGACACCCTGGGGGGTCCCCAAATTATTTTGGAGGGTCCCCAGATGATTAGCTTAATGTGAAACATTGTTTTCTCACTCAACAGTAAACAAACCAGCATACATTTTAAGTGTATAGAGGGAATATGCACATTTCAATAGTGACAATTTAATGAGTTTTTTGATACCTCTAAAAGGACAAATTAAACATTGGCCAAATTGTCAAATATTAGAGGCAGAAATTGTGAAAATAAGGTTGCGAGGCGTTGTGAGCATGTATATCTGCTATTTTCACAATAGAACCGTGTTACTCAAAATGTAATGACTCTTAGTGCTCGTCAGGGTGGGGGTCCCCAGTTAAAATATGATTATTTTGGGGCCACGGCCTGAAAAGGTTGAGAACCACTGGTATAAGGTAAAGTGCAGTGGCATCAAATGTTTGTCTTTTAATCGAATTCCCTGTTAACAGCTCGTTGGATGCAGCTCTGTTTTGTGGATCCCTGCTGGATTTCTAACTTCAGTTTCCTATCATCTCAATATGTTTGTCATCATTTCTGTTTGTTTTTTAGCTGCTAACTGAGTTATGTAAAATAGAAGTGTTTAATACAACAGGATTAATGAATTAAAGTTGTCCACTGTTTAATAACTTCATGGTGTGTCTGATATTATTCTGTGTGCTCATGCTTTTGGGGATGATTGGTCTTCCACCAGAAGGTGTCTTGTGTCCAAGGGGGACCTGAATTTGGTCAATTGAAGTTATTCTATAACATGGGTGGTGCCTCAAAAAAGGCTGCTAGATACTTGCAACTTGCTGTTTTTGTTTCACATTTCTCTCTCTCTCTCTCTCTCTCTCTCTCTCTCTCTCTCTCTCTCTCTCTCTCTGTGTGTGTGTGTTGCCTGTCATCCCTTCTGCAGTCTGTCCCATTGTCTTGTCTCAAAGCACTTATACTCCCAAAAGTATTAAAACATTTGGTGCCTTTAAACCCTGATGTCCCTATTTTTGGTATATCTATAGAGCTTTATATACAATTTAAGAGGTTAACAATTGACAAATAATACTGGACAAATCTATGGCAGTTCTCTGTTCACTTGAAATTGTCTGCTCCTCCTTGGTCATTTGGCTGTACTGCTAACCATCACACCCATAGATGTATTGATCCCAGCATCACAGGGTAATCTTATCATCTTTACTGCCAGCACTTGGGCACTCCAGTGGGCGAGGCAACATAACTCCCACCTTTCAGTCTGACTATTCCACTTACAGTAATCGTCTCCTTTTCCTGTGTTTATGGTCATTTGTTCTGGCACTACAACGAGGAGTTATGACATGTTTTATCCATCTGTATCTGATGGTCCAGAATATATATTTCAAATGTGTCTGTATGAGTTGTAGCCTACCCCCTCCCCCCTCTGATCTGGACATGATGACCACAGTAATAGTTTAATTTGATATTCTGATCAACCTGTTAAGATGCTTGATTTCTAGCCTATGATCTTTGCATAAATAGTGCGGTATGCTATGTATTCCTGTAGGATTTTTCTGCCAAAATTGAAAATTTTTCCAGCTCTTTTGGCTTCTATAGGGACCAAACTATCAGAAAATGACGGGGGTCAAATTTTCAGACCCCTCCCTCATTTCCTGGGGGCGGGTAACTTCAGTTTTGGCCCTATTCGGCCATGTTTTCCCAATTTCCCATAGGATTTTTTTGCCCAAATTGTTTTTTTTTGCTGTTTTGGCTTCTATAGGGACCAAACTATCAGAAAATGACAGGGGTCAAATTTTCAGACCCCTCCCTCATTTCCTGGGGGCGGGTCACTTCAGTTTTTGCCCGATTCGGCCTTGTTTTCCCAATTTCCCAAAGATTTTTTTTGCCAGAATTGATTTTTTTTTTGCTGTTTTGGCTTCTATAGGGACCAAACTATCAGAAAATGATGGGGGTTCAATTTTCAGACCCCTCCCTCATTTCCTTGGTGCGGGGCACTTCAGTTTTGGCCCTATTCAGCTATATGTTTTCCCAATTTCCCAGAGGATTCTTTTTGCAAAAAATGATTTGTTTGCTGTTTTGGCTTCTATAGGGACCAAACTATTAGAAAATTATGGGGGTCAAATTTTCAGACCCCTCCCTCATTTCCTGGGGGCGGGTCACTTCAGTTTTGGCCTTATTCGGCTATGTATTCCCATTGGAGTATTTTGCTCAAATTGATTTGTTTGCCGTTTTGGCTTCTATAGGGACCAAACATCAGAAAATTATGGGTTTCACATTTTCAGACCCCTCCCTCATTTCCTGGGGGTGGGTCACTTCAGTTTTGGCCCTATTCACCTATGTATTCCCATAGGAGTATTTTGCTAAAATTATTCTGAGGCTATTCAATAGTTTAGGTAGGAACAGTTCAAGTGAGGAGGATGGGGTAGCATTTATACTTCTGACCTGTTATTATTCTTGTCAAATACAGGATCTATTCATCATCACTGTTAGCTATATCCTCCCGATAAGGCTCATCCCCACTGGGCCAGATAAACAGATACAAAAATATCTTTCTCCAATCAAGTGGATGGTAAGATACAGATAAAAGAAAATATCTGTCACAGATATTTTTTATCTGTGTCTTACCATCCACTTGAATGGAGAACGATATTTCTTTATCTGTTAATCTGGCACAGTGGGAATGGGCCTTTATACTGTTGGCAAAGGCTCCAGTCCAGTGCCATAGCACTTGCAGAGATTGACTGTCCCTTGCAACCTGCTTTGCTCAAGTATTGCCTTTGGAGCAGGGGGCAAGACACCTGACTGGAACATACCCGCCACTCTCTGAATTCCACCAATTCTCTTCAATTGGTCGAAGCTCAGGGCTCAGGGCAATTGGACATTGGTGTCAGCAGCCTCTTCGATGTGTGCACCTCCTCAAAATCCCTTGATGAAGGTATCATATATGACAAAGAGCATGAAAGAACTGTCCTTTGAGAAATACTCAAGCAGTCCCTGGCCTAACACATGTCAACTTCTCCTTGGTTGATCACACAGTCAGGAGTTCCTTGATGGACATAGTGAGCTTCATCTCTGGATGAAGACTTTGTATTTTTGAAGCGGTGAAAACCGCTTCCTATGAGTGGCTTTGTGTGTATCACGCCCATATATGGTAATTTTAGTCCAGAATGAACAGGCTTTTTCAAAAACAGAATGTCCGTTTAATTACCATATATGGTGATCTCAGTCCAGAATGAACAGGGTTTTTCAAAAACACAATGTATGTCACCTCATGTCCATACATGGTCACTCCAGGCCAGAATGAACAGGTTTTTCCTGTCCCGTACGTGCAAAATATCAGTCCAGAATGAATAGGCTTTTTCAAAAAGCAAAATGTGTGTCCCATGTCCATATATGGTCATTTCAGTTCAGAATGAATAGGCTTTATCTGTCCTGTACGTCCAGAATATGTGTGCGGTGTCCCTCCCGGTCAGATGAATGGATACTTTGAGGATTGGTCAAGCTTCACATGATAATTTGGCCCTCCATTCTTTATATATTCATTCAGAATATATAAAGAATGTAGAATTCAGAATATATAAAGAATGAATAGATCACAGAGTCCATAACTGTATAGATGTATAGATCACAGAGTTCATAACTCTAGAACACATAGAATAAAAGTTCACCGCTTCACTTCGAACCGAGGTTTGATTTTTAATGACTGATCCATATACCTAATATTACCTATCAAAGACAACTTGACCCTCAACATAGCCAGCCATCATCGTTATGATGCGTTTGTTGAATGCATCCTGAAGATCTGACAGCTTTGTCTTTTTCGTGTTCTGAAGCACACGGCATTAACAATAAGAACTTTGACAGAATAATCGTCCTACGTCAGATCATGCTATGGGACACATAGAAGATCTTCCTGCAGGGGCTCTGCCCTGGCATCTTCAATTGCATGCAAAATCTGAACACCCTCATTTTCTGACAGTTTGGTCCCTAAAGAAGCCAAAACAGAAAAGAAGAAAAAAAATCTATGGGAATATAGAGCCTAATAGGGCCTCGCCTCAGGAAATGGGGGAGGGGTATGAAAATTTGAACCCTGACATTTTCTGATAGTGTTGGTCCCCATAGAAGCCTAAACAGCAAACAAAATAATTTTAGCAAAAAGAAGGAAAAAAATCCTATGGGAAATTGGAATGCATAGCCGAATAGGGCCAAAACTGAAGTGACCCGCCCCCAGGAAATGAGGGAGGGGTCTGAAAATGTCAACCCTGTTATTTTCTGATAGTTTGTTCCCTATGGAAGCCAAAACAGCAAACAAAACAATTTTAGCAAAAACATCCTATGGGAAATTGGGAATGCATAGCCGAATATGGCCAAAACTGAAGTGACCCGCCCCCAGGAAATGAGGGAGGGGTCTGGAAATGTGACCCCCGTAATTTTCTGATAGTTTGGTCCCTATAGAAGCCAAAACAGCAGACAAATCAATATCAGCAAAAAATACAATGGGAAATTGGGAATATATAGCCGAATAGGGCCAAAACTGAAGTGACCCGCCCCCAGGAAATAAGGGAGGGGTCGGAAAATTTGACCCCCGTCATTTTCTGATAGTTTGGACCCTATAGAACCAAAATCTGCAGAAAAATCAATTTTGGCACAAAAATCCTACTGGAGCTGTATTTTGGACATAGCATACCACACTAAAACCTCCACCCTCTACTCTCACTTTCTGACAAATCACATTAGGCATAGGCCTACTGCTTGATAACTGATGAAGCATATTTAAAACCCTGTAATCAATGTTAGTCTGGACGGATGGAAATTTGGATGACTCCAAATTGGTATACAATATACAATTAATAAACAACTCTAATATTAGAATGTATAATACATGTATTCAAATTCTTCTCCAGAGTCAGTCTACTCTAGAGTAGAGCAGTATGTAACCCCCTAAATCTACTACATATCCCAGCGGTCTTTGCGGCACATGTGTCCTGACCATAGAGTTATAATAAGGTCTTGACAGTGACTGTAGTGTCGACCTTGGAGCTACACTGAAACTCAAGCATGGCGAGCAAAGATCCGAGCGTGAGTTTGTTGGATATCAAACAATTAATAAATCAATTAACGTCAGTTTATATCGTTGCAGGGCGTTAGGATTCTGTAGTTTACTGTACATATACTGAGCTGACACTATTATTCTGTGACTTGGTTCGGGAGAATGAGCTAACTACGTAGTTTGCTATCAAACATTAGCTAGCCTAAAATGTTAACCAGGCTCGGGCAGATTACATTACTTGATTTAGAAACGTAATCTGTTAATAACGACAAATAAGTCTATCCATATATCCATGAAAGCATTTGCAGTAACTATCAAACACAATAAATCATAGCATAACGTTAGGATTAGGCTTTCGCTACGCTAGTTTAGCCTAGCTGGTTTCTTAACTGTTAACACATAATGCTGTATCACCTTATGATAGCGAAATGAAAGGTTATAAACTTTAGACTGACTAACTGTCTGTCTATTTATGGCTTTTGTTCAGTTTAGCGTCAGAAAAATGACAAATATTGAAGAGAGTTTAACAGTTCCTTCATGCACCATTCTGCACTGCACGACCCTGACGTAACGTTATTATGTTATGTCTTAAGCCAAACATTTTAGCTGTTAATCTCATACCTATCTATCTGGGATAGTCTGTAACTTAGTTATTTCCCAATCAAAAATGTAAATTTGAGAATAAATCCAGGTAAAGAAGAAACGTTAGAGGTGGCAGGTAACTTTGACAGTTGCCACAGAAGACCACCAGATGTCACAAACGATTTGCGTTACACCAGGGTTGTGTGATGGATTGATTACTTAATTAGAAGTTTTCTTTGGAATAGTACAAGACAGTACAGTTCAGATGCACGGTCTACTAAAAGGATTTAGACCACTAGAAAGTGCAATGGCTTGTTTGCATTGGGGTCCTTTTGTACCCAATTCACTGAACTAATGACAGTTGGAGTTCAAAATCTGCAACTGAATACTGTCAGACAACAAATAGAGTTAGAGATATCATACTACAGACTTTTGTGACGTACAATGATATACAGTTGTCAAAGGACTTAAGCTTTAAAAGGATCCCTGGCTAATACGACAAATATGCCTTAATACATTATAATTGTCCTCTATAACTACAGTGTAAAATTAAAAACACCTTAAATATTTTATATCTTCTAGAAATAGCTAATCTTTCACTCAATAGGGGAAATGCATGTCGCAAGTTGATGATGTCATAAATGTCATGTGTAATTTTTATGGCATGCATGTGCAACAAAACTAAACACAAACAAAACACAAAATATTGATTTGATGCTCATATTAACCAAGTAGAAGTATTACATTTGTTTTTATTTGTACATGCATGCCATGAATTCCATAGGGATAGATCACAAATTACATTTATGACATCATCAACTTGCGACGGGCATTTCCCCTATTGAGTGAAAGATTAGCTATTTCAAGAAGAAATAAAATAATTAAGGTGTTATTATTAATTTTACATTGTATTTATAGAGGACAATTATGATGTATGAAGCCATATTTGTCGTATTAGCCATTTGTCGTATTATTATTCCCTTTAATAAACATAGATGTTATGTTGACACTGATTAATCTAAACTAAGCACAAAAAGAAAGGAAACTTGACTTCGGTCCATTATATCTCCCCTTTAATAATACCAATTTGTATTGTGTTTTATATAATTTTTATCATTGATTCGTCACCTTTCCAACGAGGTACAGCTTGCTAAGCATCAGGCATTCAAAGCATGAGCTACACAGCCAAACGTGTGGGTAGCAAGATTTTTGCCAAAATGGCCTGTAATACTGTTCTGCTGGCATTCACTCTCGCTTTGGGCTTCAAGTGCTGGCAGTTGTACAGTATGACTGGCACACACCTGTGACTGGCACCTGAGCATGGGTTCTGGTTTCTTCAAACAGCAACACTGGTGGAAAGATGCCACGTTTGTCCCTTCAGGATAGGGCCCTGAATGATGGCATTCATCTTTGTTGCTTGGAGAATTGAAGATTCTGGTCTTCTTGGGGTGCCTTGGGGCCACTTTTCGGTCTGTCTTTGACTTCACCAGTCTCACAGAACTTGGCATCTTTCCACCAGTGTTGCTGCTTGAAGAAACCACAAATTCAACAAGTTGCAGAAGCAGAACCCATGCTCAGGTGCTAGGCACACATCTATGACTGAGTCTGTCACACACATGTGACTAACACAAAACTGCCAGCACTTGAAGCCCAAAACGAGAATGAATGCAGCAGAACAGTATTACAGGCCATTTTGGCAAATTTTTGGTCTGCGCTACGCTGCTACCCACACGTTTGGCTGTGTAGCTCATACCTCGAATGCCCGATGCTTTTAGCAAGCTGTACCTCGTTGGAAAGGTGACGAATAATAAACAATACAAATTATATAAAAAAACACAATACAAATTGGTATAATCAAAGGGGAGATATAATGGACCGAAGTCAAGTTTCCTTTCTTTTTGTGCTTAGTTTATTAAACTAGAAGCGTCTAGTCGGCGACCTGGCCAACTCGGAACAATGTAAATAGGGAATGAATGCCCCGCCCTTTAATGCAAACCCCATTATACCTGTTTTCATAGGACCCGTTTTGACCATCTGTCTGCCTGTGTCCATTTATGCCCATATATGGAGATATCTGTATCTGTCTGTCTGTCTGTCGGCGTCCATTTTATGTCCATATATGGAGATCACTGCAGTTATAGTTCTGGGTCCATTTTATGCCCATATATGGAGATATCTGTCTATCTGCGTCCATTTTATGCCCATATATGGAGTATCTGTCTGTGCCTCCAACTGTGTTGCAGACACAGTGCCGGTTCCCCCTTTAATGCAAACCTCATTATACCTGTGGTCATAGGACCCGTTTTGAACATCTGTTTGCCTGTGTCCATTTATGCCCATATATGGAGATATCTGTATCTGTCTGTCTGCGTCCATTTTATGCCCATATATAGAGATCTTTGACCATCTGTTTGCCTCTGTCCATTTATGTCCATATATGGAGATATCTGTATCTGTCTGTCTGCAATCCATTTTATGCCCATATATGGGGGCATTCATTTTATGCCCATATATCATATGCCCATATATGGAGATCTCTGTATGAGTCAGCCCTTGTGCCGATACGTCCATTTATGCCCATATATCTGTGTAGCCCATATGGAGATCTGCCCATATGCCCATATATGGAGATACATAACCATGGCATTTTGTGTTGACTCATGTTGCGTACGCGATGTCAGAGCCTTTTGTGAAATGATGTCACAATGAGTCAGCGCTTGCGCCGATTTCCTCCGGAACAGCCTGATGTCAACAATCAGCTCCGCATAAGGAGATTCCGAACCTTTTTTCTGCCGTTTCGGAAAAAAACGCGCGTCGGGTCGATTTCCTCCGGAACAGCCTCCGAACGTTTTGCGCCGTGAGTCAGCAGAAGTGATGTCAGATTGCCCATATGCCCTGCCCATATGCCCATATATGTCACAATGAGTCAGCGCTTGCGCCGATTTCCTCCGGAACAGCCTGATGTCAACAATCAGCTCCGCATAAGGAGATTCCGAACCTTTTTTCTGCCGTTTCGGAAAAAACGCGCGTCGGGTCGATTTCCTCCGGAACAGCCTCCGAACGTTTTGCGCCGTGAGTCAGCAGAAGTGATGTCAGATTGCCCATATGCCCTGCCCATATGCCCATATATGTAGCCCATATGGAGATCTGCCCATATATGGAGATCTCTGTATGAGTCAGCCCTTGTGCCGATACGTCCATTTATGCCCATATATCTGTGTCCCCTTTATGCCCATATGAGTCAGCAGTGCCCATATGCCCATATGCCCATATATGTAGCCCATATGGAGATCTGCCCATATGCCCATATATGGAGATACATAACAGCCTTTTATGAAATGATGTCACAATGAGTCAGCGCTTGCGCCGATTTCCTCCGGAACAGCCTGATGTCAACAATCTGCCCATATGAGTCAGCAGTGCCCATATGCCCATATATGTAGCCCATATGGAGATCTGCCCATATGCCCATATATGGAGATACATAACCATGGCATTTTGTGTTGACTCATGTTGCGTACGCTATGTCAGAGCCTTTTATGAAATGATGTCACAATGAGTCAGCGCTTGCGCCGATTTCCTCCGGAACAGCCTGATGTCAACAATCAACAATCAGCTCCGCATAAGGAGATTCCGAACGTTTTGCGCCGTTTCGGAAAAAAACGCGCGTCGGGTCGAGGCCGGGCACTGCACTCCGCGCCGCGGCGGAGAACGTGCGTGCCGAATCTGAAGCCGGTGGGACGAACGGTTCTCGAGATACGCGGATTACATACACGCAGACAGACAGACAGACAGACACGCAGAGACTTCTCGCATTTATAGATAGATGTTTGTCTTTTCTCTAGCGGGTTCTCCAGCATCTGAGGGATCTGGCTGGTAGGATGTCATCCTCAGGGGGTGGCAGAGGTGCAGGATTGGGGCTAAAGCTTCTGATTGGAGCTGGAGCTTTGGCCTATGGCGTTAAAGAAGCCACCTACACAGGTAAGCGCACGCACGCACGCACGCACACACGCGCACACACACACACACACACACACACCTACACACACACACGCGCACGCACACACACACACACACACACACACACACAGTGAACACATTTTTCTCTGTCCTTTAACTACAGCACAGTCACTATTATGGCCATTTCCTTCTCCTATCTTGTAATACCTGCCTGTCTTGCTTCTCTCTTAATCTTTACTCCCCTAATTTATATTTTGGTAGAACATCTTCCTCTAGGTGGAAAAGTTAATTAGCTACTATTACATCATCATCCTTTGGCTAATTCCCAAAGGGTCGCCACAGTCGATCAACCTGTTTTCCATAATGCTTCTGTTCTCTACGTCTTCCTCGGTCACTCCATTCCCTTGTGTGGACTCTCGCTGCATCCATAAACCTCCTCTTTGGACCTCCTCTTCTACTTTTGCTTGGCAACTACATCTTCAGCATCCTTCTGCCAATGACCCCTTCATCTAATGTAGTAATTTCTGATCTTGTCCTTCCTTATCTCTCCTAATGAGAATCGTAGCATCCTCAATTCTGCCACCTCCAGCTCTGCCTCCTATCCTTTTGTCAGTGCCACCATTTCAAACAGCGTGGCTGGTCTCACTACCGTGAGATGTATATACCGTCTTTTACATCTTCCCTCTCACTGGTACCTTTCTGTCACAAATCACTCCTCGCTCGCACTTTGCTCCATCCGTTCCACCCTGCTTGCACTCTTTTCTTCATATTTCTTCCCACTCTCCATTAATGTGGATAATTGAACCCAAGCATAACTTAACCTCAGTCACATAACCTATCCTCAGTCACTGTTCCACTGTCCTCTCTCGTTTAGGCACACATATTTTGGTTTACTCCTGCTAATTCTTCTCTCAACAAATATGCCGACAACAGACTGTTATTACATTTATGTTGATAATGTATTATTAATTCTTGATTTCTATGACAGAAACCGTGTACATCCTCATATATAAGCTGTATTCCATTAATTCATTCTATACCTGTGTGTGTTCATGTGACGGTGTCTCTAGTGGAGGGAGGTCAAAGAGCCATCATCTTCAACAGGATTGGAGGGATGCAGATGGACACTGTACTGGCTGAAGGGCTGCACTTCAGGTACTACTGCTGTGATTTATTTATCTCCTGCCTTACATAATCGTCTAATCGTGATTATTTGACATAATCGTGATTATTTTTCATAATCGTCATAATCGTTTCCATGTTGAAAAATCTTCATATATATTTTTAAAAGTAAATAATAGTGGAAATAGCAGATCTACAAGCTCACGATGCGACGCGTTGTGTGCTTGTAGATCGTCTATTTCCACTATCAATGTTCTTTTTTAAGTATAAAGTTGTCAAATGTGTCAGTAATTTCTTTGTATATTTAGGCTATGTGTCATATCTACCATGTGCAACTTAAAAGCCTAAAAGCCAAACAGAAATGTAATTGTCAATGACAAAAACACAATTAAATCGTTAATCGCAATTATTTGAGTGACAAATAATCGTCATGTAAAATGTCATAATCGTGACAGCCCTAACTACTGCTGTGATTTATTTATCTCCTGGCTAAACTTCTAGTATTGGTATCAGTACATGATTTTGGCAATATGATCTGAAGGCTTTGATGACTGACTCTTTGTTGTAGGATTCCATGGTTCCAGTACCCCATCATCTATGACATCAGAGCCAAACCCAGGAAGATATCTTCTCTGACAGGCAGTAAAGGTAATGGACACACACACACACCACGAATTTCATCCGAAAGTAAAACAATTGCACTGCTGCTGAGAAATCAAGAGAGTCCTCAAAGTGTCACTGAGTAACACATTGCTGTAACTCACGCCGACCAAATCTGCAGCACATATTTGACGGGATGAGCCTTTTTCCTGTTGCAGAATTTGTATTTACCATTGAAACATTCTAAATCAGTGGCAGCAATTGACATTTCTATTAGGAGATGGAAGATGATGAGGAGAACATGACTCTTACTTTTTCATGGTGTGTCTCTTTTTGTAGACCTGCAGATGGTGAACATAGCAGTGCGTGTGTTGTCCAGGCCCTTGGCCTCCAACCTGCCAATTATGTATCAGCAGCTGGGGAAGGATTACGATGAGAGAGTTCTGCCGTCCATTGTCAATGAAGTTCTCAAATCTGTGGTCGCCAAATTCAATGCCTCTCAACTCATCACACAAAGAGCTCAGGTATTATCACGTTTACTGCTATGTTTATGCATTATGACTTACAGTATGAGTATGCTTTTATGAGTTCTAACTGTAAGATACACAGATTGATAAATGGACAGTAGCAGTGATTTACCGTACACATATTTGACCTTTTTGATGTTGAATTCTTGCATTCCATCCTTTGCTTACCTATTGTACAATAATTGTGCGTGGTCACATGATTTTAGAAATATTTTTTCACATCCCACTGATGAGTGCTGCCCACAGAGGAGAGTGGAGGGAGGGTTAAGTGTCTTGCTCAGGGACACTTCGACGCATTGAAATCGTACCTGGGCCCTCCAGAGTCCTAGGCAGGCTCACTAACCATTCAGCTATGGCTGCCGATATGTATACACCTGTACCTCTGTATGTGTCTGTCATTCAGACTTGAATTATGATGATGTTTGAATCCAGTTAGAGTGAAACTATTAATTATTTTGTTTTACTTTATTTTTAATTAATAGAACCTTTTTTTTTTTTTTATCAAATCCTTGTTATGCCTCCGTTGACTGGAGGCATTGTTTTCGGGTTGTGCATCCAGTCCACCCACCTGCCTGTCACAACCTTGTGAATGTCTCAGGAACCCCTTCAGGGAATGTCATGACATTTGGCACAAATTGTCCACTTGCACTCAATGATGAACTTAGAAGTAGGTGGTCATGGTCACTTGACCTTTGACCAAGGTCACTTGACCTTTGACCATCTTACTCTCGTGAAAGCAATATCTCACCTTGAGGGAATTTCATGACATTTGTCACAACGTCCAATTAGATTCGAGGATGAACTGAATAAAAGTAGCTGGTTATTGTGACACAAAACACGTTCAGAAAATTCCTTCACTACATGTACTGTGTCATCTGTCAACTGGTTGGCAGAGGCATATAAGCGCATAATAGTTCTCAAATTCTGCCCGAACCCAACAGACCCAACGTTTTTGGGCCGGGGCCAAAATCTATGCTAATTAGTCGGGCTGGACCGAGCCTTGGGTTCTTTGGATAAAAAAACGAAAAGAAATCTATTGCCCCCAAAAAAGAAATTTCAATTGCCTCTAATAGTAGTAAGGCAGACGGAAATGGCAGTAGATTTGTTGGATGCAGCTCAAAGAACCAAACTTCCTAGCTCGTGTTTTTAAAGAAAAACGACGGCGAAAACGCAATTGAACTCAATCTCCGAAAATGTCAGTCTTAAAGCTGTTTTGTCAATTATCTCTGATCTGAGCAGATAGGACCTTCCGTTCCAAAGCTTGTTGGATGTGTGACTTAGAGGACATTAAGCGCATAATGATACCTTTTTGGGGTTTTTTCGGGTTGTCATGAATGGTAATTGTTCGGGCCGGGAGGGCCCAGTTGGGCTGGGCCTTCTTTTTCAGGCCCATTGAGAACACATTTTTGCTTCTATTCTTTTTTTTTTTTTATTGGTTTTGTCTGATTAGATGTTGCAGTCCTGTTAGATCTATTAGAAATAAGTAATAATAATCAGACACACAAAATAAATCTCCCCATTATGTTAGGCTGTGATGTGAGACTGAAAACAAAGTGTTGTTTCTCTTGCAGTTTTTCAGCATAATGTTGGACAGACTGTTGCGTTTATATAAGCTTACATTTCAATTACAAACCATATGCACTCTTATAACTTATTTATAACATTTTATCATCTATTAAATAAATGTATGTGATTAAGGGCCGATTCATACTCCACTTTTAGAGCCGAATTTATTTTGGTTCGGCTCTATCCAAACTACAATATGACGTCATTCAGAGGTTTGGGGGGGCAGGTCCCGTCATTAATTCGGCTGTTCGGTGCCACAGATTTTGTGACTCATGTATGCATCGGCCCTAACTGTTGCAGCTTTCTGCTCTCCATAAACTCTTTCAATGTCTCCTACTGTATTGTCTAACTAAATAGAAATATCCACAAAGTAATCTTCAAAAGATTTCCTGCAGAATGTCTTTATATTTATCTCTGTGTCCTAGGTGTCATTGTTGGTACGAAGGGAGCTGTTTGAGAGAGCAAAAGACTTCAACATCATCCTGGATGACGTGTCTATCACCGAGCTCAGCTTCAGTGGTCAATATACTGCAGCTGTGGAGGCTAAACAAGTCGGTAAGGATTTGCACTTGAAATATAATTTCTTCTCTGTCGGGTGGAAAAACAGTCACTTATCAGGATTCAAATGAAAAAATTGATTGCAGATCTGCTTCTTTTGATGTGACACTGTAGTTAGTGTAGTATGATGAAGTAGGGCAGGGGTCTTCAACATTTTAAGGCTAAGGACCCCTTAGTTGAGAGAGAGAGAGAGAGAGATGAAGCAACCCTTTTCATAGATTCCATATAGTTTCACTGTTTGACAGCACAATCATCAGTGTATTTAAGATTCATGTCAATTTGTGTATTCAGATATTTAACCACTTGAACCGTCAATACTTAATAAACTTGACCTTTTACTCTGTACTTAGTCTGCTCTTTTTCCCCACTACACCAAACCTCTTTGCCGAAAATAGCCGATCTACAAGCTCAGAACGCTGTTGTGAGCTTGTAGATCTTTTATTTTTGGCTAAAGATCTTATAATATGGACACTAGGGTTCAAGTGGTTAATATAGAAAAGGAGAAAGAAGGTTTCCTATCACACAAAGATTTGGGGGACCCCCTGTAGTAACTCTGCAGACCCCCTAGGGGTCCCGGACCCCCTGTTGAAGACCCCTGAAGTAGGGCATTAATTTACGACAAAACGCAAAAGGGGTTTCTGCCCGATTTCTCTTTGTCCTCTGTCCCACCTAGACGGCTGATCAGCCTACACTCATTGGTCAATGGTCATGTACACCAGAACAATGAGATTGTGCCTTCTCTCTGTGTGTGTGTAGCCCAACAGGAGGCCCAGAGAGCCTTCTTCTACGTAGAAAAGGCCCTACAGGACCAGAGACAGAAGATCATCCAGGCAGAGGGAGAGGCTGAGGCTGCAAAAATGGTAACCACCAGACTAAACTGGCTTTATATTCTAGTTCTGTGTGTCTTTGATTAGACAATAGGCATATTTAAAGTGCTGGGTAGGTGCCCTACATTTACACCCCAAATTGTTACATCATTCACATTACAAAACTTGGCATTGAAAACAATACAAAATGATAATTCTGTCAATGTCTACTCACCTTCATGCTAGTGGACAGATACATTTATATGTATTTTATTTCCGCAAAAGGGTAAAATATGAGCATACAATTGGTCCATTGAGCTGGTGCAGCATAATCTGAAGTTAAGCGATGGCAGTCATGGCACCAAATCAATAACCACTGCCAGCTATCTTTCGTTTTTCAGAAAATGTATCGCTGTAAAAAAGAACAGGAAAAAAAGCCATACGTGTGCACTGCATTTCATTATTATCGACTATGTGGACTTTATGTATGGAGTAATTTTATGTTGGTGATTTCTGTAACTGGTCAACCTGTCTTCAGTATTTATTTTGAACTATTTCTTTAAAAGGCTAAATACCACTAATATGCTAAACCTTTTAACCACTTAACAGAAAATGTAAATTTCGAAAACAAGCTATTTTTGATATGCAGTTTAAATCACCATGATGCCAAGTTTACTCATTGTGCACGATGAGAAATGTGTGTTATGTACAGTATTTTGTAATACCTACTTTTGGGTGTCTTTTGTAGTTGGGCCAAGCAGTGACTAAGAACCCAGGTTATCTGAAGCTGAGGCGGATCCGAGCTGCACAGAACATTGCTAAGACGGTCAGTAGTACTTACTCTCTTATTGTCACTGTTGGGTGGAAACCTTGTATGTCCAAAACCGTTACTTTTCAGGAAATGTGGGTGAAAAATAGTACCTGTTAGAGCAACACACTCTGTACGTAGGCTATATTCACTAGTTTTGCAACACGATCAAGTATAAAATAGGGCATTCATTTATGAAAAATAAAGAAGCTCCTCGGGCCTAGCCTGTG
Source organism: Nannobrachium achirus (assembly GCF_963921795.1). NCBI lineage: Eukaryota > Metazoa > Chordata > Actinopteri > Myctophiformes > Myctophidae > Nannobrachium > Nannobrachium achirus. Next base: position 23,133,498 of record NC_137810.1, on the reverse strand, counting down.
TCGGTCACCATGAGGCTGACTGGAAAGATTTGGGGGTGTCTTCCTTGGCCCTTGAAAATACAGCACTTGGCAACGTATCTGCTCCACCATGTGAAGGAGCAAACTATCTATACGTACGCTACTACGTACATGAATATAAAAAGCTAGATGCCTCATCCGCCGCTGCAGTTCATTGGAGAGACGTGCAACAACTGAAGGCCGGATGTCCGGGAGTGCCGGAGACTACGCTGCCAGTCAAAGTGACTACTGGCCAATCACAGCGTGTCTTTTCCGGGACTTATCAATTTAATTCAACATAGCTTTATTGGCACGTCTCCATCCAGTTCCGATGATGCGCGGCTCAGCTTTTCTTAGAGGCTGTGTACACAAAGACTGAAAGACTCTGAAATGCCCTGGCCACCAATTAAAAGCAAACATAGAAACCATCATTGAAGTTGAGGTTAACTTGCTCATTTTGCACCGTGACCTTGCACTCATTGTCTATTGTTGGCTCTTAATATTGTTTATTTCTATGCTTTTTTGTTTTATATTTATTTTTGTGTCTTGTTATTTCCAGGTAGCACAATCACAGAACAAGGTTTATCTTAATGCGGACAGTTTGGTTCTCAATCTGCAAGATGAGTCATTTAACAGGTAGGTTTATATTTGCTTCCACACGCACGCACACACGCGCACACACACACACACACACACACACACCCACACACACACACACACACACACACACACACACACACAAAGGTCAAGCCACAAGGACACATACTACATGTGTATGTCACTGCTCAGAGTTTATTACTGGTGCTACTAAATAATAGTAATTAGCATGGTAGTTTTGTGTAGCAAGTGATAAGAGATCTCTGCCTACTGGGGAAATCAAAATTCAATGAATAGGCTTGATTGGTGGAGAAAACCAGTGCTAAAAGTTTTTTCCCTTTTAAAATACAAAATAACTAAAGCTGTCAATCGATTAAAATATTTAATCAGATTAATCAACGTGATTGTCTGTAGTTAATCGCGATTAATCGCATATTTTGTATCTGTAAAATCTACCTTAATCGGACATTAATAGTCTTATCAACATTGCTTTATGCAAATGTAACATATTTATTATTATTATCTATCTATAAATGCGAGAAGTCTCTGCGTGTGTGTTTGTAATCCGCGTATCTCGAGAACCGTTCGTCCCACTGGCTTCAGATTCGGCACGCGCGTTCCCCGCCGCGGCATGGAGTGCAGTGCCGGGCCTCGACCCGACCCGACGTGCGGTTTTCCCTAACCGGCGCGAAACGTTCGGAATCTCCTTATGCGGAAATAGGCGCAAAATCGGCACAAGCGCTGACTCATTGTGACATCACTGCAGTGCCGGGCGCAAGCGCTGAGTCATTGTGACATCACTGCAGGCAGATACAGGGGCCTAGCCTCGACCCGACAGACTGAGATCTCCATATATGGGCATATGGGCAGATACAGAGATCTCCATATATGGGCAATACAGGGGCCTTGCCTCGACCCTACAGATATCTCCGTATATGGGCATAAAAGGGACACAGACAGATATATCTCCGTATATGGGCATAAAAGGGACACAGACAGATATATGGGCATAAAAGGGACACAGACTGAGATCTCCATGACAGATATCTCCGTATATGGGCATAAAAGGGACACAGACTGATACAGAGAATGGGCATATGGGCAGATACAGAGATCTCCATATATGGGCATATGGGCATAAAATGGACGCAGATATATGGGCATAAAAGGGACACAGACTGAGATCTCCATATATGGGCATATGGGCAGATACAGAGATCTCCATATATGGGCATATGGGCATAAAAGATGGACACAGATAGAGTATATGGGCATAAAAGGGACACAGACAGATACAGAGATCTCCATATAATGGGGTTTGCATTAAAGGGTGGGGCATTCATTCCCTATTTACATCGTTCCCGAGTTGGCCAGGTCGCAAACTCCATATATGGGCATAAATGGGCACAGGCAAACAGATGGTGAAACCAGGTCCTAGAGAGATCTCCATATATGGGCAGAAAATGGACGTAGACAGACATATCTCTCCATATATGGGCATAAATGGACACACGCAAACAGATGGTCAAAACGGATCCTATGACAACAGGTATAATGGGGTTTGCATTAAAGGGCGGGGCATTCATTCCCTATTTACATTGTTCCCGAGTTGGCCAGGTCGCCGACTAGACGCTCGGCCGCCCGAAGGGCGGCCGAGCTTCTAGTAATAAATAATGACAGATACTGTCCAGAATCTTCAAGTAGGCCTAACAAACATATAACAACTTGAGAAAATATCTGCTTCCATTAGGACAGATTTAATGGTGAAAGGACCACCATCTGCCAATAGATTTAGGTGAGGTGCTGGATGCCTGAAAAAGGTCTATGACCTAAAGCCTGCACTTTATTTAACTGAAAATAAAGAACTTGATTTTGCAAAGTTTTGAGTGTGCTGAGGCTCCCTTAAGGACAGATTTAAAAATAAACTTTTATACTTGGCATTTAATCACTCAAACCCCAGCATCCCTATTCTGTGGGGACATTAACCAAAAATTGTCGATCTACAAGCTCACCACAAGATGCGTTGTGAGCTTGTAGATCGGCTATTTTTGGTGAAGAGAGTTGTGTATGGAAAAATAATTCAAGTACAGTTCAACTCAGCCTGAGTTGCACTCGGTGCCATGCTGTGATCTTGTATATCCGCTATGAGTTGCACTGTACTTGAACTTCGTAAGTAAAACACTCTGGTGCCTCGTTGGAGGATATTTGTGGCACAATAGGCATATGCCAAGTTCCCCGGCCGCTGCGATCTGTTTTTCGTGCACTGTCGGCGCTGACTATATTTATTATTTTTCAATGACGGCAGAGCCGCGGAATAAGACAAGCACAGACACGTTTCAGGGCTACGTTTTCATTAGCCTGAAACATGACGGTTGCGAGTCCATATGACACGACCGTCATGCGCCCAGTCTCCAGTGAGCCCAACTGTGGTTGTCTTGTCTACTGCTTGTCTTGTCTGTCTGTCTCATTGTACAAGCCCTGCTGTATGCCTGCTGTAGCCGCTAGCCGCATCTCGCACTGTTGTCAGTGCTGCTCGGTGCATTCGCTTCCTGATTCTCTATCCCTAAACTGCGGAGTGCACACAGGCTTAAAAAAGTTAACTGCTTTAAAAGGATTTTGCGTTAACTCATTAATAAAGCGTTAACTTTGACAGGCTTAAAAATAACACAATACAACAAAACAAACCTTAACAGTACTGGGGGGGGGGGGGAGGAGAGAGAATAGATTTATAAACATGAAATGTGCTGTATATTAAAATGTAATTATGATTGAATAAATAATTATTGCTGTTGGTGAGTTCACATGAAAGAAAAGGGTAACAAACTTACGCCCACTGCTTTGAAAACCAAACCGTCCCAAAATAAAGGACTTTCCTAAGTCTTTGCATGCTGTTTGTTACTATTGTTATTTATTACTTTTTTCAATTTGTCGTTTATCCAGTCTTCTCCCATTCATTGACATTAGATGTCAGACTTAGCAGATGTATCAGTAGATAGAGCGCTCTGATTGTCTGCCTACGTGAGACTGTAAGTATGGCAACTGGTTTAAAGTTTCTGTTCCCATTTCTTTCCTTTTTGTAGTAGCCTGTCACTGGGCCTGAAAAAGTGATGAAAGGAGACGTAGGGAGAAGAGGAGAAAAGCATCGTTAAAGCTGGAGGAGAAAGAGGCAGTAGCATTGTTCTTGTCATCAATTTGAATTTGACATTTATGCAAAACTATGTCAGACGTGTACATGGAATGTGACCTTGGAGAATTGTGAGTGTACGTGCGTATCATAACAGAACTGGATAAATAAATCAAATCAAATGTACATAATCTTACATTCTATAATAAAGCTGTAGATTTGACAGTGTGTGTGAAGTAACAATTTACACAGTAGCCTATTTGAACATATTTCCACAGGTTTATTTTTCACCAATACAATTACTTTCACACCCAATGAAGCCTTGAATTCATGGGAATTTCTTTCTTTTTTGACGCATTCTCATGTCAATAATTTGCTGACCGGCAGAGTCTAGTAGGAGACTTGCAGAGTCTGGTAGGAGACTCTGCAGAGACATTGGCGTCTTTCCACCGGTCATAAAATGATTGGCTCAGGAATGCGAAAAAAATAAATAAAACGTCTCCATGAATTCAAGGCTTCATGGGGTGTGTAATTGATAGAAAATAAGTTGTTTATTGTGTGAACTACTCCTTTAATGCCATACCCTCCTCAACGGTACTGAAATCTTCGGGAATCATCTCGAGGTCATGGACTTGCTAGCACTACTCGCCAGAACTACCAATGGTACTACAGCTTTCAAATATATGTTACTGGACCCAAACAAAATCTAGGGACTATACTTCTTTCTCCTTTTGGCATTTTTAGTCTGTGAGCTTTCATAAAGGAAAAAGACAAATTAACAAGCCATTGAGGTCACAATGCACAATAAAACAAATTGCGCACTCGTAACAATGAAAGCATGCCGCTCTCACCATTCTTGGGACAGTATGCCTAGTGTCGCTTTTAACAATGATGTTTTAGCATTGGATGTGCATGTTTTATGTGGTTGGATTCTTCACACAGTGAGCTCTATAGTTCTTAGACATTCTACATCTACACAGTATGTTGCCAACCTCTTAAACACATTTCTCAATGCCATGTTTCAGAAACAAAGAAAATACCATATATACAGCAGAATAAGAATTTACATTTCCGACATTTACCAGATGCCCTCATCCTGATCAATTTACAATTGTCCATGTTCAGAGTAAGTTCCATGAACACTTAAAGAAATCGATGCCTGAGAAAATGTCTGAAGATTTTGTTTGGGAAAGGGTATTGGAGTTACCACTGCAGTTATCGTAAATTATTTGAATGACTGAATGCTTGCTGATTGAAGGTTCTGTGCTGTTAATTTTCTGTGCCGTAGATTGTCTCTAAGGCTGTGCTGTCTGAGCTACTATTGGCCATTCTAGTCTTCTGGTTGGAGTTTATCTAATAACATTCATCTGCTTGACATAAACAGACTTTTTTTTTATTCCAACATCTCATACTTTGTCTTTCTTTAAGTGTGTGTTCTGCCTTTTTTGGGGTTGGTTGTGGGGTGGTGTAGTGTTTTCAAATACAACTACAACGTTAGTATTTCTCTATTACTAACTTAAATGCCAATTATTCCTTAATCCAAAATCGCAAATGTAATTACATGTGTCTCTTTTGTCAGAAATATATTACTACAGCTATTGAACTGAATTGGAAGTTTGGTGTTAAAACTAATTTTCGGTAACGGGAATGGACAAATGAAACCGGTATTGGCATGACCATTTTATTAATGTCCCAAAAAGAGTCTATAAAATACGAGTTAAGAATTGGCTCTTAAATTTGGATGCATATGTCGTATAAACCAAGTTGGCCTTGTGTTTTTATTTACTGTAGGTATCAGCATTTAAATATTCTTATAGAACCGTTTGGTCATTGGTTTGTTTTCCCAAAGTACTAGTTATGCTACCATTCTAGCTGCCTGAGCAGTAGTTTCCTATCGTCTCCAGGAGGTGGAGTTGAAGCATCGTGCAGGTCAGCTGCTCACTGACTGTTATTGCAGCTGTGCAGTTTGTTTCATCCGAGCTACAGCGATGCACCTGTGTGCTGACTGTTCCTGTAAAGGAAAACGGTTACCTCTCTGCCTGTGTGCTGCTGACTGATGAAAACGGTTATCACTCTGCCTCTTTCCGTTTCTCTCACCCCCTCCTCCCCAGTGGGTGGTGTTTGCTGTTTCAGCTGCTGTGCTTCTATGGCAACAGTGACCTCATGCTGGTAACGGTTGCTATGGTTATTGGGTGGGTTGTGACATCAGAGCAGGTACGGCCAGTTGCTATGGTGACACAGCTACCGGCACTAGCAGCTATTTCAGTTACAACACCACCAGAACACTCCTACTGAGTGTTTGTGAGAGAGCGGGGGGAGCAAGATAGAAATATATATATATATTTGCTGTAAGGTCATTTCCAGTTTCAGAGAAGGAAGCACACCTCTAGACTACAGCCATACTCCATAGCAGCCTCTGGCAGTGCAGTGTGTGAGTGTGTGTGGAGAGAGTTGAGCCGGGTGTTTAGAACTGTGCCTTGAACAAAAGGCCTAATGACATTAGAATGATGCTGATAGTTAACCATAATGGGACCATTGTTTGCATGCATCCCTAGACTGAACAAGAGGAGAGAAGAGGGGTGGGAAGAAGAGAGCAGGAGATGATGGAGAGGAGGGGATGGGAGAAGCTTTCATTGCACTGGTGAGAAACACAAAAGAGGAGGACCAGGCCAGAAAACTAGGCTCAGTTTGACCTTTGATTGTGCTTGTGTTGTCCTTGGTGCATTGTATCCTGAGATATGGTACAGTACAGCCAAAAACATGAAACTGATATTGTGATCACTTCCAACATGCCTTTCTTGCACAATTTCACAATGGACTGCACACCCTTGAGCCACGTATTCTATGAGATGTCATCAGTCTGGCTGCTATAGCACGCGCTACCAGTAATCCATATCATTATTTCCCCATGCGACGTGCACTGTAGCGCAGCAGTGGCGTGGCATTGATATCACTCTTTAAGCCTGATTTATATTTTGTCGTATGACCTATTTTTGGTGAGTGACACCATCGCACGGCGGATTATAAATTGAGCATTATGGACACGGAAATAAAGGAAGACAAGGACGGGGAGTTGCAGGCTGAGGGAAGGTCAGCAGTACTGCTACTACGGCATATGTGTGTGTGACTGTATGTCTGTGAGTGACAGTAAGGGGAGTGGTCAGGTAATCTGATACTAGTGTGTGTCAGTGTGCGTGTGTGTATGTGTATATGTGGCAGTGGGGAAAGGGAGGGAGGGAGGGAAGGAGAAGGAACACCACCAAGGATAATCCTCTTTCTGTCCGATGGAAATGGAGGGGGGGGGGGGGGGGGGGGGGGGGGCTTTAATCTGAGAAGGGTTCTCCTGAGATGGGCAGAGAGCTGGAACATCAGGAGAGTGCGCGCATGTGTGTTAGCGAGATTGTTTTAAATTAATTATTTTTAATTGGTCGTCTCTCATTAATCATTCCCTTTGTTGTTTCTTTCCACTCCTTACTATGCACAAATACTTACAGCTGCTGAGTGACAAGTTGCCGTAAGATCACACCCTGTTGTGTCCAGAAGTGGACCTTTTAGGGATTGTCTTGTACTCTCAGATTGACAGGCTTTGACTTGGCTCACTGGCATTCATTCACTCAACTAAATATGTAAAAGGTCAAACTAAGGCAAATCTGTTCATGTACAAACTAAAGTCAGTCAGTGAAAATCAATTGAACTGAAGTTCTAAAGACAAGACAAAGGGGAGACATGAGAAATGCTATCCAACGCCTACTGACAATAGACAGACATGTAAGTATGCCTTGTAGATGTTCTGTTCGGCTCTGTATATGCTGGAACATGTCTCAAGGTGAGTGACTCTGGTAGAGGGGGAGAAAGCACTCTAGCAGGAATTCAAGAGGGCATGTTGAAACACATACTGACAGCACTGTCATCACCTTTCTCTCTCTACTCCCCCCCCCCCCCCCCCCCCCCCCCACCTTCTCTCTTTCTCTCTTCATTCCCCGACTCTCTTTACCTAAAATCGAAGTAATTGTGTTTAGCGTGTGTAGCCCCGGGTGCCTAAGGCCAAACTGACAACACATTTACTCATTGGCTTGCTGGCTGGTTTATCGCAGCCATGTGACTTGTGCGTTACCAGCACATGCTCGATGTAAAGGAGTTGCTTGTCTCTAAGCAAAAACTAATGACACTGTGGTACACAGCACACTCCATCCCTCCCCACTCCTCTCCTCATCTGGCTTCTCTCCTCCCCGTCCCTCCTCTTGTCTTGTCCTCATCTCTCAACTCCTTTCCATTTTTCTCCCCTCCTGTCCTGTCCTCTCCTCTATTCTCCTTTTTACTTCCCTGAATCCCTGCCCTCCTTTCGCCTCATCTATCCTGCTCATTTTCTTCCTTCTCTACTTGCCTTATTCTCTCATATCCTCCCTTTTCCTTTCCTTTTTCCTCTCCTCTCCCCTCCCGTCCTGTCCCTTCTTCCTCTCCTCCCATCCATCTCTGCACAGTGTCAGTCTCCGGGTTGTCATAACAACCAACAGTCTTTCACCCAAATCAGTCGGTCCAGATCCAGTCTGGGTTGTAGCTCCACCCCAGGCTTTTCTTGCTGCCACACAGCTAGCACTCTGCAGTGTCAAATATCTCTCCCTTCCCCTCTTCATCTCTCTCCCTCCCTCTCTCTCAGCCGCCATTTCACACTAACCTGCTGTGTTCTGCTCTGTGATGGAGGAAGAAAGATAGGGCTTTGTTTCCGCTGAGGAAAAAGAGGGGAGTCAAGAAGGAGACGATGGTAGGGGAGAGAGAACGGGAGAGAAGAGCAAATGTGGGAGAAAGGGGAGGCATAGAGAATGAAGAAAGGAAATGAAGTCTTTGCGATAAATGTATTCATCGGTAGGGAACCACCACTGTGAGAATATCACCGCCAGTGCTAGCTGGTGATCAAACTAAATAAATACATAAAAAATCCCAGAACACATCATCTTTTTTTAGCAACTTCCTGCATCACATTGATCCAGTTACTTTTTTCTTTTCACTGGGTCATGCCAAATAACGGTACTCTTGGTTACTGATCTGCTCATAACAATTAAGGGTCATTCCACTGGGCAAAATAAAGATAAAAAATATCTTTCTCAATTGAAGTGGATGGTGATCTTCTTTCTTATTTTAGTTAGTGATATCCCTTGCTCAGGTGCTCACTCTGTCCAGAGTTTCCTTGATAATGTCATTTCAGACCAGCAGTTCTCTTGATCTCAAGGCTGCTCCTACCAAGGGCATGAAGATGAGAATCAACAGAGTCACAGATGAATAGTAGTTTAGTCCTTGGGTAGAACTTTGTTTCTTTGTGGGTGTTCAATAATAACAGTTTTTTTGTTTAGATTTTTAGGTCATTTTGGGGGCATTTTATGCATTAATTTGATAGTTGTAGTGGAGAGAGAGAGGGAATGTCATGAAGCCTCAGGTCAGAATCTGGCCTCAGGTCAGATTCAAACCCGGGCCAGCTGTGAGCTCTCACCAGGTGAGCCCCCAGCAACCACTGTAAAATCACATATTTTCCTTTTCACTGGGATTTTGTGATCTATTTTCTTACATCTGTTGAGGGAATATTTGGTACATTATTTTTGCTCACCTCTAGAGAATGAAGAAATGAGCCACAACAAACAAGAAAACAAACAAAAATGGACCTGACTACATTAGCAGTCAACGTTTATGACAGACTGTCATTCAAGCCATTCAACCTTGTCTTTTTTATAACATCAGTAATTGCAATGGAATGAAATTACTTCTCAAAAACTTCAACGCCAATCATGGAAACAACATAATTATCTGGGTCAACATCAAAGTTCATATGTTAGAAGTATTTAGACTTTGTTCTGAGGTCTGTCTGTGTGGGTGGTTGGCGGAGGGGGCAGGGAGGGGGCCTTCTGTTGCCATGGTTACTTGAGCTGTAGGTTTGAGTTTGCATCACTGGAGGGCAGCAGAGAGACGCAGCGTGTGGCAACACACTGATTCAGCAGCGGCCCATATGAATCAAACAGACACACTTGTACTTTGATCCGATTTCCTACCAGCCTTATGTAGTAAGACAGACACCTACACGCCAGCCAGGTACCCTCCAGGTAAATATTTAAACCCACTGCTGCTGTAATGTAGATATGTGCGTTGTTAATGTATTATTGATATGTAGATATAGTTGGCCGCTTAGGGAAACTGTTAATAATAGATAAGGTCCATAGTTTAGACAGGATTTAATGTCTGCTGCATTTTAAAACAACTTTTACATGTATTAGTTATGACTAGAGACCATGATAGGCTAAGGCTACATACTGTATGCAACACTGCCCTCAGCAGGGATTGGCAAAAGACACCAAACTAGCTGAGCTTAACTCATCCCTCATACACAACAGGACATCTCTATTACATACAGTATGTGTAGGTGCATTGCGTGATGGACAAGTGCAGTACACGGTCCCGCACACGCAGCAAAAACACATACCTTCACTACCATAAATCACCATAAATCATCATAATATCAACTGGCCATTGAAGTAAGCAGCACAAAGAACAACCATACATCACCATCATCCCCTTTACCAGCTGTAAACATACCGGGTACATGGAGGTACAGGTTATATTTCTTGACAAGGTTATTTGCCACTGGGATAAATGAGCTGTACAGAGCTCAGATTGGAACTGGCTCTGAGGGTTCATTAGATTAGAAGATGAGCGTGAGTTGAAAGTGATACTGAGAGAAGTTTACCTGAGATCTTAAGTCTGATTTATACTTTATCAAAAATGTGTCATGTGAGATGATATGACAAAAGGCAACTTTTATTTTTTCTTTCATTTTGTCAAGCGATCAAAGCTTCACAAAAGTATAACTATAAGGCATCCCCATGTTTTTCTCAATAAAATATGAATACCACAATAATCAGAATTGTAATTGAAATCTCTTTTTGTGATTATGAATAAAAGTTTCCCCAGAGATGGTAAACAATATTATATATACACAGTCATAGATCCATCTAAAAAAAAAATATTGTGTAGAAGTAAAATTTCTTCTGTAATATATATATTTTTAAATTTTCATATATTTTAGATTCATTGTGCATGCAGTGAATATTCAAAATATTCAAAAACGTTTTTTTTTTTTTTTTTTTTTTCATTTTGAGTTTTATACAGCTCATGAAAATCAAAAATCCATAGCTCAAAATATTAGAATATTCCACACGGCAACTCAAAAGAAAGATTTATAATACAGAAATGTCAAACTTCTGAAACGTTATGTTAATTTATGCACTCAGTACTTGGGGCGTGGCTTGAAGGTGATCAGCCTGTGGTACTGCTGAGGTGATATGGAAGCCCAGGTTTGCTTTGATAGAGGCCTTAAGCGCATCTGTGGTTGAGTCTGGTGTCTCTCATCTTCCTCTTGACAACACAACAGAGATTCTCTGTGGGGTTCAGGTCAGGCCAGTTGGCTGGTCAGTTAAACCCAGTAATACCATGGTCAGTACACCAGTTACTAGTAGTTTTGACTCTGTGGGCAGGTGCTGCCAAGTGTTGACTCTGAACTTGATAAAACACAATGTGGGCAAACCCAGCATTGCATTGTATTGCTGGTGTTGGTCCACTTTGTGATTCCGTACTAGGTTGACCAGCTTTATAACTGGTGTTAAGGTCTTTGCACACTGTTGCATTTTTCGTTGCAAAATGCGTTTTTCAGGGCAAGGAGAGAGATAGAGAGAGCAAGGGACCGAGTGGTGCGCGAAACGGGCGGCAGTGTGCAAACGTGATTGACATAACGTGAGGTTGATTTTTTATTTGCGCGCTCCGAAATTCACTCCGAAAAACGCAGCAGTGTGCAACCAGCTTAACTGGTGTACTGACCATGGTATTACATGGGCTTAACTGACCAGCAAACTGGCCTGACCTGAACCCTACAGAGAATCTGTGTTGTGTTGCAGAGTGGTTAAGGCGCATGCCACAGACTCTGATGCAGCCTGACAGTGTCCCAGGTTTGATTCCCAAACCTGACAGACCTTTTGGAGTGTCACTCCTGCTCCCTGAGTCTCTCCACATTTCCTGTCAATCTAATACCGTTCTCGTGAAATAAAGGCAGAAAGGCCCCAACAATATCTAATAGAAAAAGAAAATTACATTATTCAGACATTCTTTTGTTTTTATTATTTACTTATTTTATGCTTGTATTATGACATAAAAGCAATGGTGGTTTTCAATGTCTGGCACTGGTTGATCATGCTAGTCTTGTAAAATGACTAATGTATAATTAAAAAATATGCTTCATTATATTAGCTGGAAGAATGCTACACCTCATTTACTTGATCTTGCCACTTTCGGATACTAAAATTAGGATTAATCTATTTGGGATAAATCTCAAATGTTTCCATCAACTGTAGTTCTATATTTCTTCCTGCCTGGCTTTGCCTCAGCATCTCAGTATGAGTATACGTATTCTGTAACCATGCAGTGCACACAGCGTCTCTATTCTTGGCATGTCATCATAGGCGAACACAAGATAACAGATCTACAAGCTCACAACGCGTCCCAACTTGATGTGCTGTGGGCTTGTAGATTGACTATTTTCTGCAAAGAGATTGGGTTTAGATGGAAAAAAAAGAGCCAAGTATCGACCCATGGTGCACCATGATCAGAGGGTTTAAGTTCTTAACTGTGATAAGTTTACAGTATGTGGAATAAAATAAGAACATCTATTCATTGTTCATCAAGAATATGTTTAAAATAAGGAAAATTTAATTATAAATGTGATAGCCCCCATTCTCTTCGATAGGCTAAGTAGGGGCGGCATAGCTCAGGGGTAGAGAAACTGGTATTAGAGCACGAAGGGTATAAATCCCGAAGGGTTCCCAGTTCGAATCCGGGCTCCCCCTGAGTTAATGTCGAAGGGTCCTTGGGCAAGACTCTGAACCCCTAATTGCCTCCGGTGAGTAGGTTGGTGCCTTGCATGGCTTCCTCCGCCACCGGTGTATGAATGTGTGTGTGAATGGGTGAATGTAATGCACAATCTATGTAAAGCGCTTTGGATTAAAAGCGCTATATAAATGCACCATTTACCATTTACCTCCATCTTTTTTCTAATTTTTCTTAAGTCTGATAATATTTTCTTTTGGAATGAAACAAATGTAATTGATATTTTATTGCTATCACTCATCTATGTTGTCTAAATAGTCCTTTCTATGGAGATTTACTGTGTGTGTGTGTGTGTGTGTGTGTGTGTGTGTGTGTGTGTGTGTGTGTGTGTGTTTGTGTGTGTGTGTGTGTGTGTGTGTGTGTGTGTGTGTGTGTGTGTGTGTGTGTGTGTGTGTGTGTGTGTGTGTGTGTGTGTGTGTGTGTGTGTGTGTGTGTGCGCGTGCGTGCGTGCGTGTGCATGTGCGTGAGTGTGTGTGTGTGTGTGTGTGTGATAGAGATTGGCATTTATCATGATGAGGGAAGGTCTATACTACCACCAGGAACCAGCAGAGAGCAGCACATATTCACGATTTCTTCTTCCTTTCTTTCTTTCTTTCTCTGTCTCTCTCGCCCTTTCCCTCGTCCTCTGTCTCCATGAGTTGTGGCTCCAAGTCAAACTCCCAAGAGGAGAAGTGAAGTACAAGCTACTGACAGATCAGAATATCTGGGTTGCACTATTCATCATCTGCTGTCACACACACACACACACACACACACACACACACACACACACACACACACACACACACACACACACACACACACACACACACACACACACACACACACACACACACACAGAGTGACAATAAGCATTGTGTTGGTGATAACACATTGGTGCACCAAATGCCCAACAGGGCACGCGTACCCAGAAAGAACAGGTGAAGAAGGAACTATTGATTATAGATACTAGACCTTACCCGTTTGAAGATATGTGCTCCAATATATGTGCAGAGTGTGGGTTATGGAGAAATTAACTGTAACTGGTGCGTGTGTGAGAATGTGGGAGCATCATAATGTAAGGAGCAACCCATGGAGGAGTGTATATTTTTTTGATGGATACAAATAATTTAACAGCTAAATTAGGTGAATAGAATATGGGGATGTATGCGCTTGCCATACCCGTCGGAAGATAAGACACACATCAAATGCACCCGGTGCATTAGTGACCCGTGCATGCAGGCAAACCACATATATGAGAGAGAGAGAGAGAGAGAGAGAGAGAGAGAGAGACACTGCAACTTCAGTCCGCACGTCACCACCCCCTGTTGGTGGGTGGTTTGTAGTGGAAAAGCATTTACTGACTGACTGACTGACTGACTGACTGACTGACTGACTGACTGACCTACTGACTGACCTGGAGAATTATATGTTAGATGTACTAGCAAGGAGCTATTTACATTCATGGACTGTCAGTTGTGCAGTGTTTGAATTTACACAATAGGATTTAGAATCTGTGCATTGCTGCTCTCTGGTGACCGACTGTCACCACTGCAAGACATGGAGCTCTAAAGCCTGATTTATGCTTAGTTGTGCATCCTGTCTTGAACTGAAAGTAACAGATAGATATACAAGCTCACAGTGCACCACAAGTTGTGAACACGTTGTGAACTTGTAGATCTGCTATGTTCAGTGCATGACAAGAACTTCCTTTTGGTTTTGTTAACCACACATTGAAGAAAAGCATTGAATCAGCACAGCTTTCTTCCGTCAAGCCTGTAATTCTGTAAATAGGACAAAAGTGAGTCATGATTTCTGTGACACATAAATTAGCAGAGTCAAGGTGCATGGTTGTAGTTTGGGCACTCTGTTGATCTCCTTCTCTAGAACTCCAATAGTGGTTCTGAAACGTTTTCATGTCAAGAAACCCTATATGAAAATATTTTGTGCCATTGACCCCATAAAAGATTTAAATTGTTATTTAAAACCCTTTTCTCCCCAAATGAGTTGAATCCATAACCTCTGTTGTGGTGGGCAGGCACATTAGCCAACACAAGATTTGTGTTGTTAAAATGTTTCAAAAATATTCCATTCTTCAGGATTCACAACATGTCTTTTCAAAGTGGTTAAACAGATGTTATGCTATATTAGCCAGGCTAATTTTGCTGGGGGCCCCCTGGAACCTCCTCAAGGACCCCTGGACCCTACTTTGATAACCACTGCTCCAGCATTACTGGCTGCAACCCTGGGCAGGAATTTCAGGGAGGCCATGAAGGCCATGGCCGTCCTTGCCCCGCAGTTTGGCCTTGTGCCCCTCAAACCAATGGCATGACCTGAGGCCACAGTGGCCTTAATGCCCCAGCTGACTGTAGCATTTTCTCCTCTGTCTCTTTCTGGTCAATATGTAGACAGTAGACACCAGTGTCTCTTTCTTTTCATGTAGATACCAGTGTCTTTTGTTGAGATTCTGAAATCTTAACTCCGAGTCCCCATCTTTAAACCAATCCAGTGACTTTGATTGGTGCAGGCTGAGCATGGATCAGATTATAAATACCATCATTAATCTATTTCACTGCAGATTAGGTTATCATCCCTAACCCTTAAATTTGTGTTTTATTCAATGGCCTTCCTGCCCTGGCATGTGCCCTCAAAAAATGGACAACACCAAAGGCCAAGTGGCCTTGCCCCTAAAATGAAAAGATTCCAGGCCTGCATGCAACCCATATCACTGTGTGAAATGTGTATCACTTTAAAGATCAGCTTAGAACCACAAGTTACAATGGAGTAGAGTTTTGGAGCCAACATGGCTGCCACTGAAGTGCAGCATCAATACACTAATATATATACTGTATATTAATCAATGTATTAATGATCTGTGTTCATGTGTGTATAGTCTATCAGATATTTTCAACACTTGCTCAATAGCACTCCATTATTTATTACTACCTGCACCTGAAAACAAGTTTTTAAAGAGATTGAAAGGTAGGAGTGCTCTAATTGGTCCAACGTTTCTAACCTTTTTGATTCTCTCTCTCCCGCTGTCTGTCTCACTCACTCACTGTGCACATCAGCCGCACGCCCTCACACACATAAGCGACTAATTTATTTAGAATTTTATAACCGCTCTCCAACAGGCGGTGTGTGTGTAAACTAATAGTTAATCATAATCCTGAACATGAACTGCACCTCATCATGGGTGTTCAAGCCCCCCCTGTTTGAATGAACTCTCTGGATTTCCCAGTGTATGGATGAGGAGAGAGAGGGACCATTTCTCTGTAGGATAATGTATATCCATCTTTCAGATTCTCTCTCTCTCTCCCTGCTCCTCTCTGGAGAAGTGAATTCAGTGCACAGGGAAAAACAGTTATTAAGGAAAAGCTATATTTATAACAGGATGGGAAAAGAGGAGGAGGGAGGAGTGAAACCAAGGAGAGAGAGAGAGAGAGAGAGAGAGAGAGAGAGAGAGAGAGAGAGAGAGAGAGAGAGAGAGAGAGAGAGAGAGAGAGTTAGTAATGTGGTGTGGCTGGGAGCCAATTCCATTACAGCATCATTAAACTGGGCTTGGGTTGGCAAGGAGGGGGGGTGTAATGTCTGAAGATTCAAATGTCTCCAGTGTTGCTAATATTCTACTTTAAGTGATTCTACTGTGTGTGTGTGTGTGTGTGTGTGTGTGTGTGTGTGTGTGTGTGTGTGTGTGTGTGTGTGTGTGTGTTCGTGTGTGCATGTGCATGTGCGTGCGTGCGTGCGTGCGTGCGTGCGTGTGTGTGTGCGTGTGTGTGTAGAATTATGAAATTCAATAATGTAATCCTTCTAGTCTAACCCTGTTCAGGTCAGCATCCTATACCTGTCCAGCCAAAAACAACCTTGTTTATTTTGTGCACATAGTAGATGACCAGGTGGATGGTGCACGATACAAGTAGATTTGGGTCCATGTTACTCTCTCAAAGTTAAATGAACCCAGGATGTTAAAGGGGAAGACCACCCATTTTCAATATTGAAGTATGTCATATACCTTAGAGGAGTTGTGTGAGAAAAAAAAAAAAAAAAAGTTCCCCCCCTTCTGTGTTGCCTAGAACTGGAGGATTGATTTTGGGGTTTGTATTGCAAATCACAATGTGATGACATCACACGTTGTACTTTACAATACAACCCCCAAAATCAATCCTCCAGTTCTAGGCAACACAGAAGGGGGGGAACTTTTTTTCTATTTCCACACAACTCTTCTAGGGTATATTAATGACATAGTTCAATATTGAAAATGGGTGGTCTTCCCCTTTAACCATACCAAACGGTAGCTTGTAGCTGGCACTCCATACACATTTGGTTACTTTTGTGCACTCTCTGAGTTAAATTAACACTCATCATCACACATTATTACCATAGTCATTTTAATTTGATTACACAAACAAAACAAAACAAAAATCATAATAGTTTTGTCTACATGTGTGATAATGTTTATCATGTTCCTGATACCTTGGCAATGAGAGCTGTCTGGCTGAAGTAGGGGATTTCCAGCTCAGAGGGAAACTGACTGTGGGAATTGGTGTGTGTGTGTGTGTGTGTGTGTGTGTGTGTGTGTGTGTGTGTGTGTGTGTGTGTGTGTGTGTGTGTGTGTGTGTGTGTGTGTGTGTGTGTGTGTGTGTGTGTGTGTGTGTGTGTGGTTTGGATGTGGGTGTGGGTGTGCGCGTGCGCTGTGCGTGCGCTTACTACTTGTCTGTGTTTCTGTAATCTCTCAAGAACAGATGTAGTGCTATGTAGAGAGGGCGCTGTTTTCCCTTTTCTTTGATGATGGCTAGCCAGATCAGTGAACTGTACTTGTGTCTGTGTTTCTAGTTTCTCTCCACCAGAGGTCGCTAGCAGCCTGATGTTCATCTCAAAAGAGAGAGGGGAGGTGGGAAGAAAGAGAGAGCAATGGGAAGGAGAGAGGGCAAGACAAAAGAGAGGAGAGAAAAAGTATGCTTCTTTTGCATTTTGCATCATAAATCCATTCCAACAATGACAAAGGTTAATGTAGGCAGCAGATCAAAGAGAATAAACTAAGTAAGAAAGAAAGAAAGAAAGACAGAAAGAAAGAAAAGGGGGGAACATGTGAGAGACAAAGAGACACTGTTAGTTGTGTGAATCCATACCTTCCCTATAAGATAATTGAACTGTCATTTGTATCTACTGAACAATGACAGCACTGTTACTAAATAACCAATCAGCTTCCACTGTTACTGACCAACCAACCAATCACCATTTATTGTGAACAATAGCTTACTATTCAGTCACTGCACTAACTAACTAATGAATGAGAAGGGGGGGGGAGAGAGAGAGAGAGAGAGAGAGAGAGAGAGAGAGAGAGAGAGAGAGAGAGAGAGAGAGAGATGAGGCAAAAGAGAAAATGGGAGAAAATAAAAAAGAAATTGAAAGAGAGGCAAAGGATTGTGAGAAAAAAAGGTGGTACACTACACAATATGTTCTAATTCTGGTATATTTGTGGTATATTTGTGTCTCACAGTGTTATGACACTGTGAGATGTAGGCTACTTACTGTAGTCAGTAGCTGCTCTGTGTTGTCAGACATACAAGGCATTGTGATCATCTTCAAATCATTGAGCTAATGACTGGGAACTCTTTATATGATAAAGAGAACACAGACTCCTACAGTATAATGTAAAGTTGATAATAGAACTCATTGTTATTGCTGTCACCCTAACACTGCCTGGCATACAGTGCGGAGGCCAGTGCTCAGATTATTGCCTTTACGTCACAGATTTGCATTGGTCAGAGATTTGAAGCATAAGCAGCCAGAGACTTTGGCATAAGAGAGATCAGATCTAGGTGAACCGATCATTAGTGGTGAATTACACATTACTAGGTTACTATACTTGTGTTATATCAGCGCCATTTCTCAGTCTGAAATGATTCTGTAACTTGGAAGCAGCTACTTTAATTATATACTAGCCCTTACCCGTTCAAAGATATGAGCTCCGAAATGATGTGCAGTGTGTGGGTTATGGGGTGTGCACTGTGCACACAGTATATGAGGGATGGAAAGTAACTTTAACTGGTGCTTGCATGATAATATGTAGGAGCATCAATGTAAGAAATACCCGTTTCGTTTAATGGCTATAGAGATACTGTGTACCGATCTGCATGATTTTTGGACAACATCTGTAACAGGGCCAGACAACCGCCCACCCGCCTGCACACACACACACACACACACACACACACACACACACACACACACACACACACACACACACACACACACACACACACACACACACACACACACACACACACACACACACACACACACACAGCTGGTTAAACATGTTGCCTCATGCTAGATGCAGAATAGATATGCCTCATGCTAGATGCAGAATAGATATAGATACACCATAAAAATGCTAATATACAGCATATGATTTGTGAAAGTGACAAACGGGCTTCACAGTTATGTCAGGTGTGTTCATATGCTAATGGTGATGCGATTTCAGATCAATTGCTCCAGCCACTGAGGAGAAACGCTGTGACAGACAGACAGACACTCACTCAGACAGACAGACACTCACTCAGACAGACAGACAGACAGACAGACAGACAGACAGACAGACAGACATTCGCAAAATTATATGTTTGATATACTAGCCCTTACCCGTTCAAAGATATGAGCTCCAAAATGATGTGCAGTGTGTGGGTTATGGGATGTGCACTGTGCACACAGTATATGAGGGATGGAAAGTAACTTTAACTGGTGCTTGCATGATGTACTGTAGGAGCATCAATGTAAGAAACCCGTTTCGTTTAATGGCTACAGAGATACTGTCCCCCCCCCCCCCAGCCCGCCCGCCCACCCGCCTGCACACACACCCGCCTGCCTGCACACACACACACACACACACACACACACACACACACACACACACACACACACACACACACACACACACACACAGAGCTGGTTAAACATTTTGCCTCATGCTAGATGCAGAATAGATGTGCCTCAAGCTAGATGCAGAATAGATAGTAGATACACCATAAAAATGCTAATATACAGCATATGATTTGTGAAAGTGACAAACAGGCTTCACAGTTATGTCAGGTGTGTTCATATGCTAATGGTGATGCGATTTCAGATCAATTGCTCCAGCCACTGAGGAGAAACGCTGTGACAGACACTCACTCACTCAGACAGACAGACATTCGCAAAATTATAGTATAGATATATATATATTACATTTTCCTTTTATTTTCAGTTATTCTATTGGGTGCCATGATTGGGTGCCATGATCCCCCCCCCCCCCCCAGCTGCGGCTCCAGAGAATTGTGACTGGGGGGGCTATGGGGGAGCTGGCTTTTTTAGAGCAGTGGCAAATTAATTTTGGTAACAAACAATAATGAATAATATTTAATACGACAAACAAGATTCTCTGGCTTAGGGTATTGATAACTGAACAGACCAGATCATTGATAGTGTTCAGCTCCAAATCTGAGTACTGTAGGTGATCGAATAGGGTTTTTGTGAGGCTGAAGATGCTTTCCAGCATAAAAAGTACAGTTTTATAGTATGATTTACATAGAAGTCAGTCAATCGTCTTTCACATATTCATTTATATTTCATTTATTTGTTCCTTAAATTTTTTTATCACAATTTGTGTGGGGTGGGGGGGCTTAGGGGGTGCTAAGCCTTCACCAGGGGGGGCTAGAGCCCCCTCTATCTACCCCCTGGAGCCGCCACTGCCCCCCCCCCCCATTCCCCCTCCCCCCCAAACATGATCAGGTATTATGATTATACTAGGAGGAAGATCCAAAAAAGTGTACAGAAAGTGTTAAAATTATGTTTTTATGTGGCCACACCCACCAGTATGTCTGGTTGTCAGGTGGGTGGTAACTCAGCTGAAGTTAGCCACACCCACAGTGTGTATGGTAAAAGGGGAGGGTATTACTTTATGATGTCATTAAATCAGTGTTTTTTCGATCAGGCCTTTTAACTCAGAGGCTTTCAGCTTTCAGGAAGAACCCAAAAATATACAGGGAAGGTGAATTTGCACATTATAACCCCACCCAGTGGTCTATTAGAGTAATATTGACTATAGACGCATAGAAAACAGAAAAGTACAAAACTATGGCACCACCCATTTAAAAAAAGACAACACAATAACAGCGCATAGCTTGGTCACTTTTTTGTGGATTTCATTACTGATGGTCGAGTAGTAGCGTAGTGAAGCAATAAAAGTCTCACTGTGTGCTATATTCTCCTGTTCACTGAGCTCCTGCTCTCTCCTGCTGACTGAGCTTTATGAATAGAGAGCCTACATTTACCTGTATGCATTGCACATAAGGTTCCAATTGGCAGTAGAATAACAAGTCAGTCACTAAAAGCTTCACTCAACTAGAGACTGAGGACAAACTCCCAGCTTTCAATGGAAACACTGGGTGAAAACAAATAGAGAATGCAATGCAGAATCAAAAGTATTTAGGGTGGCCCATATTATTGCGACCGTAGGTCGCAGTTTACTATCAGAACCGTCACAGCTTGTCCGTATACGTCCGGACGTGTACACTTTTTTACGGACTTTGTCACTCTGACATCGTTGTGATGGCTTCACTTTGATGTCACACTAACAGATTCCCTTTTATGCCCATATATGGAGTTCCCCAATGTCATCAATTTTAATCCCTAACAGGACTTCATATGGGAATGCCCATATATGGAGGCCACATCGGCCACATACTACACTAACAGAATCCATATATGGCCAAGACAGGTGGCCCATATCTGTGTGGCTGGTTCTACAGACAGGGATCTCCATGTATGGGCGTAAAAGGGTATGATGTCAGATGTCATTGACATCATAGGACTTTCACTTAACGAATAACTGAGTAAGCATGTTTGGGCTCTCCAGCATATCTCCATATACAGTACATGGATCTCCATATATAGGTAACTGGTCCGATATACATCACTGGCCAGATGGCCAAGACATGGCGTGACCTTGCCCTTTAGAGCGAGGTCGCTTGTTGCCCTGAGGCGTCTTATATACTAGTAATATTGACTGGTGACGTCCAAAGTGTTTGTTTGCAGCCATTGCTCTTTCACAGTGGTTCTTAAAGTGGGGTCCTTGAGAGGGTTCCACTCCAGGGAACACTATCACCCTATACTGTACATAGGTAGGCTATTTGAAGTAAGTACATTCACTTGAGTATCTGTACTTTACCTTGAATGTTTGTATTTTTGGATACTTGACTTTCAATCCACCAGGAGGCCACAATAACCTACCTGACCTGGCGGAGAACTGTGCTCGGAAGAGCACTGCTTCTAGTTCAGGAGATGAATAGCTTTATGGATCTCCCCTTTGCTTACCCTGTTGCAACTGACTTGAAGTTCTGTTTCAGCTGGATGCTGAGTGTGGTCAGCTCTTTAAAGTGCTCTGCCCATCTTTCCATTAGGTTGTCTTATGTGGTGAGTTGGCTCTCTAATTCTTCTTCTTCTTTAATTGTGTTGTTGATGTTTCCCTTCCAGTTTCTTTGTGATGCTGTAAAGCTGTTTGTCTCTGCGAGGCAGTTGGCCCGATTGCAGCGAACTGGATGCCAGAGCAGAACCTCTGCCCTGAATCTTTCAAATCAACCTGTTATAGCGCCACCAGGAGGCAGATCTTTTTCATACTAATTTTGAGGTAGGTTATTGTGGCCCCTGGTGGCGCTATAACAGGCCAATGTGAAAAGGGTGCCATTTGTTCCTCTGCCTATGCACAACTTTCCAACATCCCATCGTGCATTGCGCAGAAGGCGAGCAGCATTTCTGTCGCCGCAGCCGAGAGTGATCTACAAGCTCACAACGGTTGCATCTGCGACGCGACGTGAGCTTGTATGTCTGCTGTTAACCGGAAGTGTCCCGCAGATAATGCTACAGTAAAGTCTCGCGGAAATAGGTGGATAGTAAGAATGTGCATGCAAAATTGCACAGAAATCAGTTCATGATTTTAGGCATTTTGTTCAAAACTGACCATGCAATCCTGAAAACTTTGGAAGCCAATGTTAACCAATTAGGATGGAATATGAAATATCGGACAGATCTGTCTTGATAACATGACTATAGAGATACTGTGTACCGATTTGCGAAGGAGTAGTGTAATATAAAAACAAACAAACCCATGTTGAAGTATGAGCGGTGGTGGTGGTGCGCGCGCGTGCGTGCGTGTGTGTGTGTATGTGTGTGTGTGTGTGTGAGGTTTGAATTATGACCCAAACGGCACCCCATACATAGAGTTTGAATTATGACCCAAATGGCACCCCATACATAGAGTTTGAATTATGACCCAAATGGCACCCCATACATACTTGCTCACAGACACGCCCCTGGTCACCCAGTGGTATTGACCATATTCACCTGGCAGCCATGTTTGAAATTTGCATTGAAAACTGTCACCGGGTGGCAACTGGGTGGCATTTCATTGACTAAAGGGCCGTTTATAGTTACGTATGCTTGATATTGTGTACGTTTTTGGGTGAGAGAGTACGTACAGTAGATCCGTCGACATGCATAGTTCCTCTCTACGTTATTTACGTGCTGACCGCTCTCCGCTCCAATTCTGCTCCCGTTGGGGCCGCGCGCCACATCGAGGTGGTTCTGCACAGCACACACGTGTACTGTAAACCGAAGCATTTTTAGCAAAATATGTAGAACCACAGAATTTCTTGACCAGACGACCGACGTGATGTTTGGTAACAGTCTGGACTGGTTCAACTTCTGCAGCTGCTGTCTGTCGGCAACGTTATCGCGGTAAATGCAACTCCACGAGGGTACAGATTTAACCACCCGGACTGAGTAATAATAACCAGTAAGACTCCCTAATCGGGAGATAAGCGACCGTTGGTCGCTTATCTCCACAAATAGGCCAAAAGTTTGTTTTACCAATTATCAAGACATACGGGCAGTTGACAGTTTGCCATGGTTACTCATTGAAGTTGAATCTCCATATATGGAGATAACCTACGCATCACACTAAGTCTGACCTCACCAGCCCATATTTGGGCATGAGCAACTTATGTCTCCATATATGGAGATATGATGACATCACACAGTCCTCAGCCGATGATGTGGCGTGATGTCATACAATACACAAACGAGCCCTACAGTATAAAGGGGCAATTCTTGCCACGAAAGAAGCATTTCTTCGACTCAGACCTTATCGCCAGGGTTGGCTTATAGCAGCTGTCGGTAGGACCATATATGGATTCTGTTAGTGTGGATCTCCTAACAGGGCATCATCTGGGATACAATCCCTTTTATGCCCATATATGGAGATCCCTAACAGAATCCCTTTCATGCCCATATATGGAGATCCCTAACAGAATCCCTTTTATGCCCATATATGGAGATCCCTAACAGCATCCCTTTTATGCCCATATATGGAGATCACTAACAGCTAACAGAATCCCTTTTATGCCCATATATGGAGATCCCTAACAGAATCCCTTTTATGCCCATATATGGAGATCCCTAACAGAATCCCTTTTATGCCCATATATGGAGATCCCTAACAGAATCCCTTTTATGCCCAATTGCCCATATATGGAGATCCCTAACAGAATCCCTTTTATGCCCATATATGGAGATCCCTAACAGAATCCCTTGTATGCCCATATATGGAGATCCCTAACAGAATCCCTTTTATGCCCATATATTATGGAGAAATCCCTGCTCTGAGTATCTGACATCAGTGTGATGTCACCTGTTTATGCCCATATATGGAGATCCCTGCTCTGCGTATCTGGTTGCTATGGTAAACAGTTGGTTGCTAGGGTAAAAAAAACATGGTTGCTATGGTAAACAGTTGGTTGCTAGGGTAAACAGTTGGTTGCTAGGGTAAAACCATGGTTGCTAAGGTGGTTGCTAACGTACACTAACAGACCAGCAACAACAGACTGTTGCCACAGCAACGTACACAAAGGTTTGTGTACACATGTGGTGTGATGTCATACTGATGCGGAGATATGAGCAGGGCAAAGGTGTGACGTGTGACGGACGGACGGCCGGTGGAGGTTTTCATAGTAAACTGCTCCCTGACGGTCGCAACAAAACACAGTGCACTGCACCCATCTCGCTGTTGAAGGTGTGAGTGTGTGCGCGCATGCGTTTGTGTGTATGTTTTCTCATGCCAATAAAGCCGTTTGAGCCTGTGAGGAGTCGAGACGTCCTCTTCACCAGTGGTTGCAATGACGTTCCTTTTTTCCCGTTTCTTGCTAAAATATATTTCTTGTTGGGACACATTGTTTCAGAACCGCTGTCTTATAAGTAATTTTCCTCACTACTGCCACGGTTGACAAAAGTTCGCCACGGGTAGTTCATGCGTACGTACGTCTTTATCGGTTTTAATCTGTCGGGTTGAGTGTTGTCCGTAAGGTTACGTACAGAGAACGGATTAAATCACTCTCCCCCTCCGTTTCTAATGTAGACTTGCGGCCCTTATGTATTACTATGCATGGTACTTTAATGGCAAGATGGCCGCTGTGTGAATATGGTCAATTGCAGTTGATGCTCAGGCTACATACAGACAGACACACACACACACACACACACACACACACACACACACACACACACACACTCACACACACACACACACACACACACACACACACACACACACACACACACACACACACACACACACATAGCTACACACACAGTCACTCTAAGGAGACGGTGTGACCACCGCTCAAAAATATGTTTTACAAAAGTCGGTTTCCTGGTGACACTATCCACAACTTTCCAACATCCCATTGTGCATTGTACAGAAGTTGCACGGAGCTTCCGGCGCCGCAGCAGAGTGTGATCTACAAGCTCACAACGGCTGCATCTGCGACGCGACGTGAGCTTGTATGTCTGCTGTTAACCGGAAGTGTGGTGCAAAAAAATCTCCAGTAAATTCCCGCGGAAACGTGGATAAAAAGCAGATGTGTAAAATGCGTGCATACATGCGTGCATGTATGTGTATGTGCACAGCACAGTTTCGCAGCGGCTGAGGCAACAGTGCCAGAGATCAGCTGGTCACAGACAGACGGACACACTGACGGACGACACACATTGGTTCCCAAACCTTTTAGCCCATGACCCAAAAGAGAATTTAGACATTTACCCCGGGACCCAAACTAGTGAAAACGTATAAAAACATTTTTTATAAAAATAATCTTTTGAAATATATACAGTATATATTTCTTAAATGTTGGAAAAGAAATTGGGATTTTTACTCGAGTCGTGTCCCATGAAAATGCTTCCGCGACCCACAATATGGTTCACGACCTTTTGTACACAGTATCTCTACAGTCATGTCATCAACATGGATCTGTCCCATTTCCAATATTCCCTCCTGATTGGCTACCATTGCCTTCCAAAGTTTGTGCATGCGACCTGACGGTCGCTTATCTCCCGATTTAGGGAGTCTTACTGGTAAAATGTAACTTTATAACAACCTCACACAGTCACAAAGGTTTTGAGGCTACAACAATGAGAAAAGGTAAGTTACCTTTTAAGGTAACACAATTGGAATTTCAACAGTGGAACATGAAAGTCTTAAATGATGCTATACTACAATGGATAGCTCAAACATGTGTGCATATGCTGTGTCTATTTCTACAATTTGACATATATTTGATTCTGTGTGTGTGTGTGTGTGTGTGTGTGTGTGTGTGTGTGTGTGTGTGTGTGTGTGTGTGTGTGTGTGTGTGTGTGTGTGTGTGTGTGTGTGTGTGAGAGAGAGAGAGAGAGAGAGAACAGGAGATTGTGTTTAGGCAAAACATGGTATGTCTGCTTTTATAACATGCTTCAACATGTAGAGCCCACAGGGGCCTCCTGAAAATGCAACATTTTTAAAACTACAATCACTGACAGGCTCTGTGTAGCCAGAGGGCCACTATTCTGTAGCACTACATTTGATCTTATCTGGGCTGTCTGCCTATATGATTAATTGTACGAATTGAACAAAATGTAGGCCTATAATACAAAAAAGGTATAGGATTTTACACAAAATGGAATAATGTCATGGTATGATGGTAACACTATTTCTTTGGTACAACGTTATTTATAAAAAACAACCATAAACTAGAAGCAGTGCTCTTCCGAGCACAGGTCTCCACCAGGCCGTGCGTCCTGGTGGTGCTACTGTATAATAGGCCAATGTAAAAAGGGTGGCATATTATGTTCTTCACCTTAGATCTTTCATGGCAATCGGACACATGCATGATTTGAAGCATTGTGTTCCAAAAATGTGTTTTGCTAAAGTCTACCTGCTGGTGGCGCTATAACAGGCCAATGTGAAAAAGGTAGCATTTGTTCCTTGACCTAGTGGGAATATGTGTGGCAAATGTCATGGTAATCGCAAGCTGCGTTGATGATTTGAGGCATTTTGTTCAAAAACGGAGCAATCCTGCAAGTCAATGCAACCACCTTCAACTTGTTCAAAACACAGCTACTAGAGTTCTTACGTTGCAGAAGATATTACCACATTAGCCCTGTTCTTGCCTCAGTGCACTGTTCACCAGTGGCGTTCAGAATAGATTTGAAAATTACATTGTTTATATGGGATATCTTCGCTGTTACTACATATCATCTGTACGACACCCAACTCTAACCCTTACCCTAAACCTAACCTCCGTGGGGTGAGTCGCTAACCCTCCCGACGCTCCTTTGTCGAACTGGCGGTCGTTCGAAAGAGCGAGATTTCCCTGTTTATGTTACACTGATGAAGGCTGGATAGCCGAAATGTTTGTCCTTTGTAAAGACATTGAGAAGAAGTAAAAGGTTAACTTACTGTTGTCACTCAGAGTGCGACCTATCACTTTTGTAAATTATATTGACATACTGACCATGATATGGAGTAATGAACCGTAAGGGGTGCAGTTCCCCATTCCGAAATCA
Source organism: Nannobrachium achirus (assembly GCF_963921795.1). Lineage (NCBI taxonomy): Eukaryota > Metazoa > Chordata > Actinopteri > Myctophiformes > Myctophidae > Nannobrachium > Nannobrachium achirus. The sequence continues at coordinate 23,105,972 of NC_137810.1, read as the reverse complement.
GGTTAGCATTCACCAGCCTCGGCAGGTTAGCATTTCACCAGGTTAGCATTCACCAGTGTCGGCAGGTTGGCATTTCACCAGGTTAGCATTCACCAGCGTTAGTTTTTTTTTTTTTTTAAGATTTGTTTTTTTGGGGCTTTTTTATGCCTTTATTTGATAGGACAGCAGACTGACAGGAAATGAGGAGAGAGATGGGGAACGACACGCGGCAAAGGTCGTCTGGATCGGGAATCGAACCGGCGACGCCAGCAGGCACCACATCCCAGCATGTGGCATGCGCCTTGACCACCAGGGCAGCGGGCGCTCCACCAGCGTTAGTTTTACTGAGGTTAGGGTTAGGGTTAAAGGAGTAGTTCACCCCCAAAATGACTTTTTTCTATTGATTAGTCACGCCATGGAGACTTGAGTTCAATAATATCTTTTTGTATTTGTCGCATTCCTAAGACAAAAAATATATAGTAAATTTACCCCCATTGATTCCAGATGGGGACCCAAATGCATTTGGGTCCCCACCCGGAATCAATGGGGGAATTGGGGGTACATTTATTGTAATCAAATTATTGTTTTAGGAATGCAACAAAAAACAAAAAATATTATTAAACTCAAGTCTCCATGGCGTGACTAATCAATAGAAAAAATGTCATTTTGGGGGTGAACTACTCCTTTAAGGTTAGGTTTAGGTGGTCGGAATAGCGATGTTTCGGAGTGCAATGACCAGCACCATGACATACCTGTGAAAGGGCCTGATAGAGCTGTCAGGCTGTCACAGGGCCGACCATGTTATGACGAGCCTGTGACAGGGCTGCCAACAACACGTTGTATCGTGACAAGTTGTTGGCTTGTACAGTAGATATTCTTTTCGGCAAGCAACACCATTGTACAACGGAGTAAAACGTTCTTTAGTAGCCGTTCCAGACATCCTTCCATCTGTACAAATCCCATTCAACACTTACAATTTCTAAGCTAGCCAATCATGAAAAAAAGACCAGGGTGGCATATCTTCCTTGGACTGCTGGGAGTGTGCATGCAAAGTTTGAGGCTGATCGGTGCTGTTTCCGAGATTAGGCCTAATAAACATGCAGACACACGCACAGACAGGGGCGAAAACATAATAAATCTCTGTCTCCTGGCCTCTTGCCCTGGTGGGGATAACTTTGGTTTTACACTTATTAAACATGTATTCATCAAATTGATGCCAATTGTATTTTAACATCTTTGCCAAACTTACCATGTCATTTCGTACATCATGAGGGCCACAATGGCGAGTCTGTCTCATCCTCATGATTTGATGTGTTTTTTTTTATTCATCAAATTAAAAATGTTAATCAAGTATCTTGTGTGGGATCATATTATATCGTTCTGTTCAGCCCAAATTTAACATCTGAATAGAGCTTGTAACGCTAATTAACACATTTGAAGATATTCCAGGATCGTTTTTTTTTGTTTTTTCGTTTTTTTTTTTACTTTTAAGTGTAAAATTGCAACAAATGCGTGACAAAATGTGTCAATATTGTGTCTCAACATTTCTCAACTTCGTATTCAAGCTCATTTATCATAGGCCTATAAATGAGAAAATGTCATACATCTGTAATTGTCATGGTGCAGCATTTCGTTTTCAGTTTCATACACCATCTGAGCGGAAACTGACAAAACGAGTTCTGGAGACAAACTAAACTAGGACAAAAATAGGATTTCAGCCCTGCAGGCTTGAACCCTTGATAATTGAATAAGCCTATTTCACATACAGGCGCTCCTTCTCGCCTGCTTTACGAATCCGCTCCCGGTTTTATAGGCAGCTACGCCCCTTGCGCCTAGTTGACTGACTGACAGCTGGATCATCCAATCAGCAGACGCAAAGCGTCAACATTATGTTTGCTCCAGTTCATCCTCCAATGGAATGGAAGCTTTAACAATCACGACGCCATGCGGGTTTAAATGGCAACCATCTTGGTAAGGGAAAGTCCGATCATTTGACCTCACTGCTTTCTGCAGAAATGACTGGTTTACTCCTGGGTTAATAATCCATTACTGTACAGCTATCAACTTCTAAAATGTGATCCTTCCCGAGACATAATCTATCTGTCTGTATGTAGATTTAGTCATTTAGATATAGTTTAATAATGGACTATAGACTACTAGGTTATGAGAGAAGACCAACTCACACTTGCTATATCACGCAGTTTCGCTTTAGAGTTCATCCCACCCTTCTCATTCCTGCGCGATCTACTCTACTCTGTTCTCTATCTCACTCTACCTTTCTCTCCCTCCCTCCCTCTCTCTCTCCCTCCCTCCCTCCCTTACTCTACTCTGCCTACGGTATCTACTTCAATACAGTCTCTCTACCTCTCTAACTCTGTCTCTCTTTCTTTTGCGCTCACTCTACCTCTAGCTCTCTCTTTCTCTCTCAGTTCAATCAATCTCTCTCTCGCTCCCCCCTTCTCTCTCCCTCCCTCTCTCTCTCGCTCTCCCTTCCTCTCTCTCTCGTCTCTCCCTCCCCCTCCCCTCTCTCTCTCTCTCTCTCCCGACCTTCAACAAACAACCTAGTGGTGGATAAACTCCTCCTCTGTGAGGCGCAGAGCGAGGAGAGGAGAGGAGAGGAGAGGCGGGGGAGTCAGAAGGGGAGGAGAGAGAGAGAGAGAGAGAGAGAGAGAACGAGAGAAAGAGAGAGAGAGAGCGAGAGAGAGAGAGAGAGAGAGAGAGAGAGAGAGAGAGAGAGAGAGAGAGAGAGAGAGAGAGGGTCTTAAAGATGGATATACATTATCCTACAGAGAAATGGTCCCTCTCTCTCTCCTCATCCAGAGACTTCATTCAAACACCTGAACACCTATGGTGAGGTTCAGTTCAGTTCAGGATTATGATCAACTATTAGTTTACACACACACACACACACACACACACACACACACACACACACACACACACACACACACACACACACACACACACACACACACACACACACACACACACCGCCTGTTGGAGAGCTGATCTAACGTTCTAAATACGTGAGCCGCTTATGTGTGTGTGTGTGTGTGTGTGTGTGTGTGTGTGAGTGTGAGTGAGAGAGAGAGAGAGAGAGAGAGAGAGAGAGAGAGAGAGGAAGGCACGCGGCTGATGTGCGCGCGTGCGTGAGCGAGAAGTGATTGCACGGGATTAAAAACTTGTCGGGTGGACAGCGCGCGCGCGCGACCAAAGGCGTATATTTATGACCGTGTTCCACATCGAGGTAGCCCTTGCCCAACACATACATACGTGCACGCGCACCATCACCAGCACGCACACGCTGACGTGCACGCGCGGAGCCCACGTACACGCGCATACAAGAGAGAGGGAGGGTTGTCTATTGTTCACGGTCTGACCAATCGCAATTAGAGCATTCTGTGACCTGGCCGACCAATCGGCGCGCTCCGTCCTGTAAAGGGCGCCGCCCACCAGTCTATAAAGTCGCGAGCCCCGGCGAACAGAGCCGCCGCTGGCAATCTGACCATTTATTTTACCTTTTAAACTATAAAGGGAACTAAAAAACAAAGCCGTCTTTTCCAGGTAGACATTTGTTCTTTTTTTCTCCAGCCTCCCCCCTCATTGAAAGCAGGATATCTACCATGGCGGACAGTAAAGTGGAGAGCAAAAAGGAATTGAGCGCCAAGGTAAGAGGAGATGGATGGAGAGAGAGAGACTGGAGGAGTAGCCTCTACTAAAATCTTCAGCTGTTTTAATCTAACAGTTTGTAACTCTGAAAGTGTACGCATGTGCCCAAACGGACCCGATGAGTGAGTGTCCACTTGGTCACGTTTGCACGCTCCGAGTTATTCAAACAGATTTGGGATTTTAGGCTATACTTGCTGGAGCCCACTGAGGCGCAAAAGGTAAATGATGGACAAGAGTTACAGATTTCTATAGGCTATAACATTGAACCTCAGACGCGCGCCTGTGTAGACTCCAATAACTGACCTGAGCCTGGTGTCAGCACACTGAGCACAGCATAGGAGGAAAACAGAAAGCCGCTGCGTTTCCGTGCAGCTTTATAACAACACAGGTCACTGGCTATCCATTTAAATGCACAAAACTGGAATGAACTGTAGCCCAGTCTGATGCCTCTCTCTCTCTGTGTCTGAGAGCTTTCAAACAGGAATGAATAGACTCCAGCCTCCCGATATCACTGGACTGTACACAGTCAAAATCCTCGCTGTTCATTTAACTCCGAAAGTAGAGTGCACAAATGGAACCGTCAGTTTGGTTCCATTTATGCACTTTCGGAGTTCCACATGGATAATAAAATCACTGGCCGAGGGTTTGACTGTGTGGGCTGCGCTGCTTCTAACATGTTTGGATGGGATAATGCTTCTTTTCACGGCTGTTTAACTCCGTCCCCCTGTTTAAGTCAAAACTAAACAGAGTCCATTGTTGATTATTTGTGTCACGTAGCTATTCAGTACCACCAAATCCCCCGGGGCGCGCGCGGCGTGCCTCTCCGGTCGCGATTAATTATTGTTAGGCGATTATCGTTAGGCCTATTAAGCTATTATCATTATTATTCTGTATCATCGTTGTTGTAGACAGTTCCTGTTGTTGTAATAAACAGTTCCACGCGCGCCGTCGCTTCTATCTTGACGCCCGCAGCGCGTGCCAATTCCCCCGGTGACCGCGGCGAGGGAGCGAAAGAAAGGCTCAACACGGAGGCTGCTGGTATTGTTTGTTTTATATGAGCTCCGGTAGGCTGCCTGGGTTCGGCTGAGGCTCAGTCCACACTGACTGACTGGAGAGAGAGAGAGAGCAGGCTACTGGAGAGAACGTATGTCGTGCTCCTCGTCGTGCGTAATTGTTACACGGTCACGGACCACCGGACCGTCGGCTCTCGCGCTCGGACCGGTGGTCCGTGATAACATTAACAACGCGCGACGAGCGCTGACGGCTCGGTCGGTCCGGCGACCGGGGCTGTGCGGTCCGTAATAATAATGATAACGCGCGACGAGCGTGGTATGAACGCAGCTCGTGATGCTTTCGTTTCTTTCATTCAGTTAAGTATTGCGAGCAGCTGGTGTAGCGAGGAGGAGGGAAGGAGGGGACGACCGTTCCCCCACTTCCCCCGTCGTCTCTCTCTCGTCTCGGGGGACGGTGGGACGCTGCTGACGGTACTAATAGGTACTGGTAGAAGCCGCAGGCAGGGTGAGGGCGTGCGAGGAGACTCTGGGTTGCTTTGTAGAGCAGGAGGGCACCGTCTGGCGCGGCGGCGGCGGCTCCCGGTACCCGTCTGGATCACTCACAGTCACTAGGGCTGACATCACGCATCGCCTGCATGTGCAGCGTCTGCACAGTGCACTGCACACTGACAGTCAGTGGTGTCATAGGTTACATGATGTGATGATGGATGGATAGATAGATAGATAGATATAGACCTATTAATAGTTGTTGGCTATTACAAAGTCCAGGTCTCTCACTCATCATTGATTGATTGATTGATTGATTGATTGATTGAACGTGTTATTAGATAGAAATGCAAAACAGCACGAGTACAGTCAAACACTTTGGTCTAAAAGGATAACACAAGAAAAAAGTCCTTGAGGTCTTGTTTCGCACTCAAGCAGTAGTTGTATCTCTCTCTCTCCCTCTCTCTCCCTCTCTCTCTCTCTGTGTGTGTGTGTGTGTGTGTGTGTGTGTGTGTGTGTGTGTGTGTGTGTGTGTGTGTGCGTGTGTGCGTGTGCGTGTGCGTGTGTGTGTGTGTGTGTGTGTGTGTTTATGTAAATGATTACTATAGGCAGTGGATATCAGTGGATGAAACGGCCCGAGGCTGCCGCTCGCTTGCATGTGATTGGCTACCTAGAACTTTGACAGACAGACCAATTAAAACAGAGAAAACAGAGCAGCTTGAACTAATCTATCAGGACATGCAAGCAGAGGTGGATTTCCTCATTGTCTTCTGTCATAGTAAGCTGCAAAGTTTCTGTTGAGGCAGCAGTTCGTTTTTGTGTAATTTAATTGGGTCCCAGTCCCACGCAAAGTGCATGTTCTCTTATTTACAGTAATAAGTTGAGAACTTGGGAAGTATGATACAGTTAGAATTTTAGATAGGCCTATATTTTACATTAGCCCATATAATTAACATTGTTAATTAGCATATTGGAATAATGTAATTGTGTTAATTATAACACTGAGGACTCATATGTATTATTAACATTATTATTAAGCTATATTTTGTATACATTTATACCATACACTGTGTTTTATATTAGGCATATACACACAGTGCCACCACGAAGTTGTGTGTGTGTGTGTGTGTGTGTGTGTGTGTGTGTGTGTGTGTGTGTGTGTGTGTGTGTGTGTGTGTGTGTGTGTGTGCAGTAGGGTTTTCTCTTTTTTTTTTATTACAACTACAAATTCCACTGGAATTTGTAGTTGTTTTACGGGTGTGTCTTTTGGTTTCCCAATGAGACTCAGCTCTGAATGGACTACAAGCATTGATAGACAGTGTCATGTTGCAACAGGGTTGTGGGAGCTGGGAGGGATTTAAAGAGTGCTGACCAATAGAAAGACATCAAATCTAAGTATCACATTTCAAATGGAAAATGAATGCAACATGCCTTCCCTTACAAGTTTGAGGAAGGTTTAAGGAGGAGGGAAGAAAGAGGAGAGAAGGGGGAGGGGGGAAAACAACATCTCTGATAGATTCCCGCTCCTTTCTGGAGGAAGCAGTTCCACCTCCTGCCATGAATCAGAATGATGCCTTTATTTAACCTTGTCTTCATGTGTGTATCTACCGGTAGTTAAATGATGACATTTAACACAGGTCGAACCCATCAAATGTTTTGTTCTAGTATTATTAATACAGTTTAACTGAGGACTACAAACTGAAACATCTATGAACATTGCAGTATGCCCAGTTTAGTTTGGGCATGTCCCAGTTTACACATTGATGTCATACCAAGACGACATGACATCAAAAACATTCCATAACAAGACATGAAGTCATTTCCGATCAGACCTTGGGGTGAATATATTTTACACGCAAGTGCCAGATGAGTGAAATTTACTAATACATAGTAAACATACACAATTCAAGTGTACCATTAGTGTGTGTTTCACATGCAGCCTTGTGGTGCAGTTTAGGCCTTGGAAGTGGGCCCAATTCAGCCAAACAGGGGGAGGTTCCTATCTTCCTACGAGATAACGACATACATGCTTTACACTCCTTTCTCTGGCTTCCTGAGTAAACACCTTGAATTGTAGTAAAGAGAGATAGAGCACACGGCATACCATAACCGGTGTGTATCAGTAACACGTGAGTTGTGCGTGTGTTGTTTCAGGAGCTGAAGGAGAAGAAAGTGACAGAAGAGAAGGAGAATGGGAAAGACGCTGCTGCCAATGGCAAGACCGTAAGAACAACTCCACTGTTTCACCTTCTTTAGAACACAGTCCTCCTCTCTGTTCGCTGAGGTCAACATAACTTGAGTGATGAACTGATTTAACCTCTCAATGGTGTCATTTCTCTCCCCCCCTCTCTCTTTTCTCTGTCTCTCTCTCGCTCGCTCTCTCTCTCTCTTAGGAGGAGGAGAATGGAGAGAAGGAGAATGAGGTAGAGGAGGAAGAGGAGGATGTTGGAGAGGAAGAGGAAGAAGAGGATGCAGAGGGTAGGTGACTGGGAAGAAGGGATAAGAAGACAGCAGAAAGGCAAACCAGACACTTTCTTGGGCCGTGACGCACAGCCAACGATTTGATGCAAGGGAAATAGACAGTTGCATCAAGAATGGGGACCAATAGTATGTTGTCCTGTTAGGTTTGTTCTTTATTGCCCTGTATGTTAGAGACTTTCATCATTGTGCCTATTCCATTTCTGTTTAAGGTAGTACATATGTTGCCTCCCATATCCTTAAACCCTTTAAAGACAAGTATAGAGACAGTAGTTTTACAGGGCAGTTGTCCAACCTGTTAAATCTGACCACCCACTCACTGTTTACATAGTGCAGTGGTTCTCAAACACTTTCATGTCAAGGACCTTCAAATGCGTTTGGCTGCGGAGTGGACCCCCACTTTATAAAATATTGTGCCAGGGACCCACATAAGAGAAGATTTCTTAACTTAAAATAGAGCATAAGTTCCTCATTTTGTTGGGGAACCCCATCAAGGTCCACTTGGGGAGCCCAGGCCCCACTTTGACAAGCAGTGATATAGTAAGTAGTGTATTAAAGCTCAGTACTGTGCCTGGTGCAAGATGAAGATTAACACCACTGTGGGAGAAATATTCACTTATTACTTAAGTAAAACTAGCAATACCACATTCTGCATTCAACATTTTACTTGAGTAAAAGCACAAAAGTAAAATATACTTATCAAATATAAATTTAGTTATTATGCAGAATAGGCCATTTCAAAATCGTGTTATTGGATTGTAATTAGTAATGCATTCATGTGTTCAATTTAAATACTTTATTTTGCACCTGATGCAAAGTAATAATAATCTAAATCTGCAAAGTAATAATTGTAGAGGAACAAAGTTCAATATTTATTTCTGAAATGTGGAGTAGAAGAAAAATAAATACACAATTAAAGTAAAACTACCTCAAAATCGTACTTGAGTAAATGTTACTTTTCACCAGCCATCAACCAAGTGTCATGTAGGGGTCTTTGCCATGTTAAAGTGTATTGAGAGTACAGCTGACACTCAAAAAAGAGTGACTAGTGGATTATGTTCACAGAGTAGTCACAGAGTGCCACCTGGTGGCCACTTAGATTAATGTAACTGAACACACTGAAAGCATGGACACCTTTACAGTTTAACCTTTTATTTATTTGCATGGAATAAATTCAGTTGGTACAAATTAAATTTACATCAAGCTGTTGTCTGAGACCATAAAAACCTAAGTTGATGAAAACCATGCAAATGAAGGCCTGCTACTCAGTTAGAGCAAAGCAACAGACTGAAACCTCATCTAAAAATAGGAACAGGAAATCCATTGTTCCTAAATATGTCAACTAGATTCACTTTTTATTCCATATATCTCCATAGAAGTTAATAAAGGGTTAAAAAATGGCTGCTATGGTAACCACAGAGCACCTTTAAACAAGGAAAAAATAGACTCAAAGTAAGTAATAGCCTTTTTTCAACTGTCAGTACAGAGAGCTGAGGAAAAAAGCAAAAACAATTTAATGTCTTGTGCTGACCTCAGTTCTTCAGCGCAACTAATAACGGAGTTTGACTGAATTAATATTAGTGTTGTATGTGAAAAGAAAAATGCTCCATCAAAGGGGAATACTGATGACATTCTCTGAACTCTAGTTTATTTTTATTTTTTTCCTCCCCTTACTGTTTTAAGGGTTGGCGTTTATTAAAATTGAATGTCAGATTTTGACTCTGTGTGCATGCATTTAGGTGATGAGGATGATGATGACGAAGATGACCTTGATGGGCCAACGGGGAAGAGAGCAGCTGAGGATGATGATGATGATGAGGTGAGAAGGACTGCTTGTTCTAAAAAGAACACGGCTTTTAAAAATAAAGCCCTCTTACCTGCAGTTACAGTAGGATGATGTAACACTCATCCTACTGTACCTGCAACCGTTCATGTCAGCATTGGTGTCTGCCCACAGCTATGAATAGACCTCTATACAGCATCTTTGTAGACCATGGAGCCGCCTCATTATACTAGAATAGACTATCTGATCTCACTTCTGGTTTATGAGACCATAATTGTGGGATTTATGATTAACACATCCATGGGGCCATAGATAGAATTAGGCCCCTTTAGTTGCCTAAAATTGCAGTCCATGGCTACTGCTAGTATAATAACCGATGATTCATCACCAGGTTATGTTCAGAATGGAGAAGTGTGTTCCATGTTTGAAGCCAACCGTTATCAGTTCTGGTGCAATAACAGCACCCTGTGCACAATCCGTCTGGGGGAACCACAGTGAACTCAGCATGTTGCTTCTTTGTTTCCAGGATGAAGTTGGAACCAAGAAACAGAAAACTGATGACTAGAGACAAGCACCCCTCTGCCTAGAGGACAACATCAACAACAACAACAACAAACAGCCAGTTTTCTAGAATACCCTCAAGACTTCACAGTCCTCCCTTCTTAACAAGAATACTTTAAAAAGGAGAATTTGTTTGTATTTTTATTTACATTTTATATTTTTGTAAATATTGTCAGGAGGTCGGCCATTTTGCGACAGTGATCTCTCTCTCTCTGGTTATCAAGCGGTGCTTTGAAGACTTTTAGATTCATCATATACTTCATCTATCTCCCGTCCAAACCCTGTACAAACAAATAGAACGATTCAGCCAAACATTCCAGTCCCACTCCTGCTTTTTAAGAAGGCTGTGTCATTATCAACACAGCTACGTGTATGATTGTGGATTACACACAATGTGTTGATTTTTAATAATATATAATAACACAAGTTCTGGTGTAAGTAACACAAACGTGTGTTATCCCTGTAGACTGGTGGATGTGTTGAAAATTACCAGCTTTTTTAAGAACGTTGTGTGTCTATTAGTTGTACCATCCAGTGGTAGTTTGTATGAAACATCAAGGCCGTAAGCTCTCTGCTGTCCGTCCGTCCGTCTGTCCAGCTGTTATGGCCTGGTTTTAATGGTTTTATGTCCGTGTTATTTTGTTGAACAATAAACGGGGATTTGATTTTGTTTGTTCTTAACTCTGTCTGGATTAGTTTCTGTCTGTTAAAGGCTACATCTATCTGCAGGAAGAGACAAAGTGTGTTAGCTGTGTGAGCTATATGATCTTTTCCTTGCAGGCTATACAAGGAAGAATCTTCAGATAATGGTCATATACGTAGACTGTATTTATGTAGGAGCAAAAGAGTCCGTTTTTAACCCTGATCTTCTCCAGGCTGATTAAACACCAACAAAATAAAGTTCTAAGTGGTTGTCTTTGTTTAGAAAGCCAGTAGAAGATCAGATCCTTTAAATTTAGTTAAAAACTGGTCTTTTGTGCATGTGGAAGTGCAGGCATAGGGATGAATATCAGATTTATCCTATTCCTGTGGGTATGTAGTCCTAGAAGTGATTGTCATAGAAGCTCATTGTAAATGCCTCATCATGCCTTAACATGGAGAAAACCTGGTGAATTATTCTGCTGAATAAATTGACCTGAGTTAATTGTCTTCTGATACACACTTCTTGACCTCTATTCGCCTCCTCTACCTCTCTTTCTTCTGTCTTATAATCTGCTTCCGACAGTCCAGTCTTCACCTTTTTCTCTCTTCTATTCTGGCACACTTATCTTTTACATCCTCTTCTCTTTTTCCCTTTTTTCTTTTTCACCCTGCCATATTCTCTGCTGCATCTCTGGCATTGCCCCACACAGCCTTCTCATATCCATGACAGCAGTGCTTTACTGACAACCAGGAGTGGAAAGTATTAGCCACAGGAGGGTGCTATAGTGTAACAAAGGCACATGCATACTGGTATATGAGTGCAGTATTGAGTACTAGGAGTAGCCTTCTACTAAGCTGGATTTTGGTTTAATTGGGAGTGGTGTGGGGTTGTTCAACGAACTGCTGTGCTGAGTTTAAAAGGAGACCGTGTCAGGTGTCACTCAAGGGCGAGCAAGTCATAAGAGCCATAAAAGAAGAGTGCTTGAATTATTACACCGTTGCACCAAAGAAGTCAGCCACCTAAAACAGCATTTGTCTGTTTGCAGGACAGTATCTCCCAAAATGTTCCCCAATATGTATGTATGTCTCCCAGACACTTGCCCAAATATGTGTACAGTATGTCCCCCAACACCCTAATTAGGCAGGACTGACTTCATACTGATGTCATGTTCACAAACTGTATATGGAATAGAATTATTGCACATCTGTATACAATACCAAATGAGACTGAAGACCAATTGTTTCTTAAGCTTTTGAAGATAATCTACCTGGCATGACTTCCAGTGAAAGAAAAAGTATGACTACACTACACATTGTTATATTATATACACACAATTTGAAACAAGACAGTCTAGAGACAAGTCTGGAGCCATCCGGCATAAACATTGGGAAAATAATTCAAAACAAGTCTCATAGAGACATCATCCATCTCAAGTCTAAATCACTACACCAATTTTCATTTTTGCAAGCAAGAAAACAAAAAACTCTGCTCTACTACAACTCTGCTTAAAACTAATATAATGGTATTCTACTACAAAAGCAACATGTATTTTCTGCTGCAATGTCAGCAATTGGTTCAATTTGCACAACTAGTAAGCTCTAAGGCTCTATGGATTGCAATGTCAGTTGGTTCAAATCACCTTGGTTGGGTTTAGGGAGCAGCATGGCCTCTAGTGGGGCTTTTAGACATAGTCTTGCCATGTTCTAATGGTCTGCACAACACCTGTAGCCTTTATCAAGAACATTTGACAAATAATAATAATTGCACTATTATAATTACTTATAATTATATTATAATTAAAATGAGCTGGCAGCCATCAGGCAGTTTTCCTTTCACTTTTCCCCCAATGCAGTGGTGTTGACAAATTCCCATTCAGTGCGTTGATATCATTCGAAAGCGGTGCTTGCAGCTGCATTGCAATCAACTTGAGACAGGCACTCCGCAAGCATGGCAAGTTCACTCCCCCATCAATAAACTGTTGCTTTTACACTTCAAGTTTTGTGCAGATTAGCAACAAAGCTGAGATGTGTTCATTTCACAAGCTCGTGAATCAGGCTAATTGTTTAATTTCCAATCAGTTAATTGACTATCATTTTAAAGTGCACATGTTTGTGGTATGCAGGAGGCAGAGAAGATACAGTATAGGGGTAATAGCAGGAATGACATGAACCAAGTTATTGTGGAACGTCTTGCTTGCATTATTATTATGTACTACATATCTGGTGTGAAATGGCACAACAAACCCAAAGTACCTCCCAAAATCTATTTAATGTGCCCTTTTTATGATCTTTGAGCACCTGCCCCTCCAGTGGTCTCTGCACTGCACAGCCCTTATATCTCATGGTCAATCAACATCAATCAAAGAATCCCCAACAACTATAGAGGCCACAACAAAAGCTTGTCTTGCATTTTAAATTGTTAAATGAATTACAATGTTTTTATGCTCCCTAAAGTCATGATCAGTCTCTTATCAATACAGTTCTATGGCTCCCAAGCAGTGGAAAGACAGTCAATCAGGACTGCAGAGCCACTGTGCTCTGAATACTCCTAGCACTCCTTCCTCATCCCCTTGCACTCCTCCTTATTGCTCTGGATAAGTCTGGTAAATTTCTACATTCTAAATTGTACACAACATTCTCTTAATTAACAAATTAATAATGGACATTTATTGAGTGTTTTGAACATTGCCTCATCATCAGCATTTAATTCAACTCACTGCAGGCATCAAGGATATATATATATATATTATCAGATTTGGCACCCATCCAAAAAGGTTCAGAACATATCCAGGAACACCAAGTATGTAGTATCAATTTCAATTTACAACAATACAAGAACTCTTAAAGACACTGGTCAGTTTTGTAAAACGAAGCCACAGTGTAAAAATGAATTTACAACAAGTCTTAGAGAGCCACTGGGCAGTTTTGTTAAATGAAGCCACAGTTTATAAATGAGTGTATAACAATACAAGTCTTAAAGCCACTGGGCAGCATCGTCAAATGAAGCCACAGTGTAAACATGTCTGACTGGTTGAATTCGAAATACTATCAATACAAAATCAAGTTGATTGGTACAGTATGTCTCCATACTAGAATGATATGACTGATGGAGAGCAGTAAACATGGTGCCAGCTGACTGGCCAGTAACCAGACAAGGTGCACCTCCTGTTCCAAATCCAATAGTGGACAGGTACAAGCTAAAGTTGCAATCAGAGCTTGAACTATGAACTTCTTCATGTGCTAGACTTCATGAGACCAGTGTGCACGATGGCAGTGACAAGTACAATGCACCTGTGCTTTTACTTAACCTGTTCCTTGATGATTACATATATTTTTTAAAGGCTTTTAGTGATTCATTTAAAGTAGAAGGTGACATCATTGATCAATCCTCGTTATTGATTCGAGGATGATGGGTAGGGGTAGGGCTAAGATGGGGGTTAGGGAAGAGTTTATGTGGGTATGCGGCTGCGGAGGTACTCCAGCAGAGAGTCTGTTCCCTTGGCAATGATTGCAGCTCTGGGAGTGCGGAACGCGTTCCCCTCTAAAGTCAGACACCTGTAGAGAGGTTAGAGTTGGGTTAGGGTTGTGTACTGAGTTAGGATTAATCTCAGACTGGTACAGAGTTTCAGGTTGCATGTGTTATGTATAATACCTTAGGCTTGTACACAGTCCCAGTTCAGGTGGTATGTTTAACAGGTCATTGTTTGACAGGTCCAGTGTTGACAGATTGACCATTCGCACAAGTCGACCAGGGTCCACCGCACCAACTTGGTTGTTGCCTAGCAACACCGTCTCCAGGGAGACTATCTGATACAGGACATCAGGGAAAGTCTTGAACCTGCAACCAGTCAGTAAAAAAAGAAAGGTTCACTGAAAAGCTAGTTTACTGCTTAAGTAATTGACTAGGTGGCAGTCTGTTATAATCATTCCTCTGCTATGCATAAACTACACATTTCTCCTTATTTTCACTCTGGAGGTCATCTTTTGTCACCTGGAACTTTGGAGGTGCATGAAAACTAAATTATAATTAATAAGTATAGTAAATGGACAAGCTTTGAACCCTTTATAAGTTCCTGGTAAAATTGCTGACCAGTTCTTTGACTGATGGACTAGCTGAGTGAATAACCGAATGTAACGACCGGTCATAAACGGTCATAATTTATTAAAAAGAACAGTTAGTCAGTTACCTGTTGTAGATGAGTGTAATGGAGCGTAGTTTAGTCAAGTTCTCCAGTTCAGAAGGCAGATCACTCAGCTGGTTGTTCCTGAAAGAAACACAAGAAAAAATAAAGTATTTTACTAGTAATTTAAAATACTGTATGTCAGTTTAACTAGCTTTCTCCTTTTCTTGAAGTGTGTATTGTGTGTGTGTGTGTGTGTGTGTGTGTGTGTGTGTGTGTGTGTGTGTGTGTGGTGTGTGTGTGTGCGTGCGTGCGTGCGTGGAGTCGTGGACATACCTGAGGTCTATGTGCGTTAGTTGAAGCATCTTGCCGATTTCAGGTGAGCAGCAGCTCAGTGTGTTAAAGCCCAGATTCAACTCAGCCAATGAAGACTGAAACTCTAAAAGTCTGGAAGGAGGGAGGGAAAGATAGAGAGAGAGATGAAATAACTAACTATATTTAGTTACATCAAGCATTTGAACAAGAACAGTACTGTACATCATACAATGATCAAGGAAATTATTTCCCCTGTGGTTGTTTGTTTGTATGGTGAGTGTACAACAGTGAAGGGACAGTGAGGTGATGAGAGAGAGGTGGACAGTTGTTGCTGACTACGATCATGTCTCATTCAAAAGAGCGATGTATTACTGCTATCTATTTGCATGTCACAATCATTCTCCATAGTACGACGGTGTTCTGCAAAAGTGCAGATACAAGGTATCGCCACGTCACTACGCGATGCTTTGTCCATTTGTAGATCTGTTTTGGAGCATGGCAGTGACTTCGAATTTGACTATTATCTTTTTTAATCATCCTTTTTAACAATTTAAGTTAAGTTATACGTTTAAGTTACTTGTACTCGAACAGACCCTGTAAATGATTCCAAGTACAGTCTTTACAAAGTCAGTAGAGACACGCAGGGAATTGGGTAGACGGTGAGGAATGAAGCCCAATTGGTTGCAACTTTGTGGTTTTGTCTTCTTCAGTCTGTCTTCACTATGTTCTTCCACCTCTCTGTCCTCGATGTCCTGTCTCTCTACTACCCTATCTAAATAAAACAACATCAACAAAAGTAAAACCTAACACAACTGTGTGTCTGTACCTGTTGGGCAGGGAAGTCAGCTTGTTTTTGCTGAAGTTAACAGTAGTCACCGGCACCGCCTCCCCTGCTACAGCATCAAAGATGTCATCTGGAATGTTTTCTGCCTGCTTTTCACTGAGACACACATGCAAGGCAGATATACTGTACATAAACCTATAATTAAGTAATATTCTAAGTCCATCGTTAGCTGCCCTGTAATCATATTTAGCTATGAGTCAATGTACAGTTCTTGAATTGTCACCAATATAATGTACATTGAAGTTCAAAGGATAGCTATATTTTACAATATATGTTAGCAATACTCTACTTATCACAGTATAGATTAATGCCTTAGATTTTACAGTGTAATTACATACTACTAGTTCTAGTTCAGAAGTTTAATTATCTTTTACTAAATTTAGCCTGTATTTATAGGTAGGATTAAGGATAGATGAAGTTGGAACATAACCAACCTATATTCCAGGGTCTTGAGTGTCTTAATGTTATGCAGGTTGACTCTGGCTTGACTAGGTAGAGTCATGGCTGTAGGCCTGTCATCTACGTTTTCTTGTTCCTCTGGACAAAATATACAAACATGAGACATGCACACATCCTCTACACATCTAGCTCTGAAGGTCTACAATCAACACTGTTCAGACAGAGTCAGGTGATTACACCAACAGGGTGTGTTCAGTATGAGTCAGCAGAAACAGTCTAGTATACCTTTAATTCGTCCTCTTAAATATTTCAGCAGCTCACTGGTTCCCCTCTGTGAGAAAGACAATAGATGACAAAAGTTAGTGGCAGAGATCAATGCAGTTAGAATATGATCTTTGGGAGGAAGTATAATACAGTAACATTCAACAGCATGTTCCCTGGCTAATAACAGGGCTAAGGTGCAATAAATGTGGAGGTCCACAGAGAAAGCTACCTGTTTCTAACTCCAATGATGTTGCTAACTCAAGTGCATCTAGAAAGATGTGGTTTGTGTTTTCTAAGATGCAATGTAAAATGTATTTAAAGCCTAGGACATTGGTCCTGTAAGAAGTAACTGTTTGTGTATAGTGAGTACTGTATTTTGGGGGATAGTTTGTGCGTGGGTAACATACAGTGAGTAGGTCTCTCCTGATTCCTCTCAGTGGGTTCCCCTCCAAAAGCAACATCGTCAGGTTGGGCAACAAGCTGAGAGAGGCTGGAAGTCTGTTATATATGTACACACACAAAAAGAGGCATACTGTACATAAACATACAAACACAAATGTTATACACTTGGTGATGGAGATTCTGTAGGCTACATATTGTTGTCCTTCACTATCAGTGAATAAACAATACCAGAATAAGGGTAGAGGTTTGTGGGGATGTGGCTATACTGTATTTTCTGGTTCAAAACTGTGCAATTCATTTGTAGTTTTTCTTTCTGGGTTAGGGAGATAAGAAATGAACACATGCTCACAAATTCTGTCTGACTAGTGGATTGTTTTCTGCCTATGGGTAGAGAGAGTAAAGTAGCCAATCTACAACCTCACAATTATATATTAGTACAAAATAGGGCCCAAGTAAAAAAAAAAAAGCTAAATGCACCTGAGAGCAGACATTGACAGACTATATTGCAAAGAAATAGCCTATAACAACAAACACATGAACATGTACATGCTAAAATAATTTGCAGGGTGCTTAGGGCACAAGGTTATTTGTATTCAAACTACTTTGGTGTATCATATCTCTCATATTAAGGCTAAAAGAGTGTTGCCAGAGTCACTCAGGGCAACAAATTCCTTTCTGTAGCATTCACGCTTTCTCAGATTCCATGGAAGCATAAATATTGCTTTAAAGGTACGCTGTGTTCTACAAATGGAGTTGTGTTGATTTTAGTTTTAAGCGCTGTTGCAACAGAGGAGGGATATTAGGCAAATGGAATGAAAACGCAGAGAAGGACCACTCATGGCGAACAAGATCCACTACTGTGCCAAACCTGAAAACATAGCAAAACCAAATGTACTGTACTACATGATGATGATACTATAAACAAATACGGTGCTGTGATGGTGATGCCATGAACCTACGTGGCGAGGTCATTGTTGGTTACATCAAGGCGTGTTAGTGTGTTCAGTAAGGTAATCTGATCAGGAAGAGCTTTGATCTTGTTGTCTCGGAGTTCTAGTATAGAAATGGCCGACAAGCTGGCCAGTTGTTCTGCTTCCAGTTCCTCAATCTGGTTGTTACCGACATACAGCTCCTATATGACAGAAAAACAAACACCACACACACACACAGGTTAGCTTACAAAAGTGGTTAAGATGGTTATCTACACTACCGGACATACAGTATGGATCTTGTGTCCACCAAGATGTTTTTCCTGAGCGCATAATGGGAGCACTGCGTTTTTGGAAACTTCAGCAGCTTGGCGTTGCACTGGGCATTTACCTTGCGGTCGCCAATGCACGCGAGGTTCTTTCCTCTGCCTGCTGAGAGCTATAGTAAAATATTTTCAAGTCTGACCTTTCTGGATAAGGGCCCACTTAAAAATCTCAAAGTGTTCACAGCCCCCTCATCTGACCAGACGACAGGTATTCAGATGGGTGGGCGGGCTGTGTGCATTTTCAGTGCATGTTTATTTCAATGATGAATTGATTGATTAACTGATTGATTGAAGACTTTATTAGGAGTTTGCATAGGAAAAGGTACAGTTTCATGACGGTACAGTTCACTGGTACAAGGTCTACTAAAAGAGATCCTAGAAAAGACTAAGCTTATTTCCACAGGAAACCATTTAAGTATCTCATATAACATTGAATGACAGACGAATAGAACACAGTACTATGCAGTAGATATAGTCGGTAAAAAAAAAAAAACAGTAATCCATTGTGTTCTGGCTTGGATCAATGGAACTCATGTAGTACACTTTATAGTTCCTATTTATCGGTATTACAATTAAAAACGTAAGGTTTAAATAAATAATAACAATAATAATGTAATGTTGGAGAATCCAGACCGGTGTCCGTTGGGCAGAATAGTCACCATTGATGTCCAGTTGTGCAATACCCGTTGTATCCGTCTGTCAGGCTGTGTCCCTTTCATGCCCATACATTATGGAGATCTCTTATCTCTGTCTGTCTGGCTCGCTTCTATGCCCATATATGGTGTTCCGTGTCCAGGCCAGTCTCCACATTTATCAGTCAGTGATGTCAGTCATCTCCAAATTTGGTCACTTGTTTCATCATGTCAGACAGACATTATTTGGGCATTGTTTCAGCGTGCGGCTGTTGGCGACACTGTTTAATATCAGTGATGTCAGCCGTTATGTCAGTCAGAGATGTAGGGCATTGTTTCAGCATGCGGCTTTTACCATGGCGACGACACAGTTTTGTATCAATAATGTCAGAATGCAGCAGAGGTGAGGTGGTCATTGAAGCCATCTGACGAGCTGATTCTGTGTCATCTTTTAAATCTCATCTAACAATTGGATTTACTTTATCTCTTTTTATGCGTTACTCCCTGTCACCATGCTCTTAAATTGTGTGATTTCTTTTGATTTGATCTTTAAAAATGTGTTCAACTTTGTGAAGCACAATTTCTGATTTAACCCATTTAGGCCTAACCTATTAGGGCTAAATCAGAAATTAGCCTAGAAAACAAATATGTTGCTACATACTGTACATGTACTGTAAGCCCCTCCCAAACAGCAAAATGTGTTCCCGGCCTGAATGGGTTGAAAGCAATATTTGGACAAGGTTTCAGACCAGCTCGACCTTCTTTGAATTTCAGTATAAATCTTTTGATTTTGAAAAGTTTTCAGTATGAAAGTACAGTATATGGTTTGGTAGGTTAGCTCCAGAAACAGACTGTTCGCCCAGACTGTTCGCCCCTATAGGAGCCACTCCGTAAAAAGAATGTTTGTCTAGAAGGCTTTCAAATCTAGTTTCAAGTGGTCTCCATATACAGTATGGGCATTTTACATTTGTGACGTAACGTAATATATGCTTCGTAGCATGACAATTAAGTAGCCACACGATACTTGGTCAATCACATTTTTTGTGACATTTTGTCACCCACATGTCAATTTTAATAAACAGTAGATGAATACCAAACAATGTGGATCGTGAGTAAAGGATATATTTTCGCTTCTTATATTTTGTTTTGTATTATTCTATTTAAACAATGTCCTTTGTTTTTAAAACACGTTTTCATCATAAATTAAAGACAAATTTAAACTTTATTAAAAAGAATTTCATGCATTAAAAAGAAAAATCTAAGAAATTCCATAAATAAATAAATATTTTAATAAATATTTCAACGTTTAGGAAAAAGTGTTCTAACCCAATTGACTTCCATTATAAAACGAATGTAATATTTCAAATAAAAAAAGGAATAAAACTCTTTGGCCTAATGTCAGTGAGTGCAAGACATTTGCCGCTGATCAGTCCAGTTGTTTTCAAGAGTAACTGGGTGGCAGGTGGGTGGCATGCCTCCTGCAGAACCATGCCATAAAAAGGCAAGTCAAGTCAAGTTGAATCCTAAAAGCCTCGGCAAAATAATAATAATAATGAATAAATAAAAAATCGCACCAGTGCGAAGTGAGCAGTGCAAACATGTCACACGTGCATACAGTATCTCCTTGTATGGGCTGTTCTGGCCGTAACATCAGTTATTTGTGTGAATGAGCAAGGAACTCTATACATGGAGATCCGTGCTCATACATTTTTTGGGCTGACACACAGAGTGATACGTAGGAGCGGTTTGCACCACTCAAAAAAGACTTGTGATTGTGTTGGGGAGGAAACAGTTTTTTTAGAGCCTTTCCGGGTATAACTAGACCAGGTCAACCTGGTTGTGCCAGACCCCCTGTCTGTCATCATCATTTATGACATCATGCCTTTTGTAGGCATGTCATCATCATGTCATCATCATATATACCCTTTATATAGAAAAAGAACAGACCGACATTTGCTTATGTAGGCCTACCCATTTCATGGGTCTGGCAAAAATAACCTTTTCAGCAGGTAACTGTCATGCAATGCAGCATGAGCGGTCTTGGATTCATCTGGTAACTCACCATCCTGCCTGCCTCTAGCCTTCCTAGGAGGCAGCTTGCATGGAAGCATTCAGAAGACTTGTGAGCAGAGTTGTCACTGTGGCTTTTTCCTTCCATACCACAATTATCTACTATATATAGCGTGGCAGCATTCACGCTATAGTAGAAATAAAAGCGCCTCAAAGAGGAATGAGAGTTACCACACTAACTGGTAGCTCAATTGCCTAATAGACAGGTTTAGTTAGTGTTGATTTGATTGAAGAGTTTGTCTTTGATGACTTGAGACATCAGACCATGTATTGTCTCTATGGTTGTCTTGCAGCTGTCTCTTGTTGCTTTGGCCAGTTTGTCCTCAGACCTCCTGTCGTGTGTGTCCAGGCCTGGCATGAAGCTGCCTCTGCCCAGCTGGGCCTCAGACTGCTCTAGCTTCTCGGACAGGTCAAACACCTGGTCTGTAATGTAGTCTACATTCGTAAGAAGACTTGAAGAGCTTAAGGTATTGACCCAATACTTATTCCAAAGGAGCTCCAGGAGTCTTCTGTCAAGGGAGGATTTGAAGTAAGATACCTCCAAGGCATAATACTGTTTACAATGCACACCGAAGTCCTCAATCTTGCTCAAGGGGATTGTCTGATATTCTGATGGTCCTTCATCTGGAGGTTTGTAATCCTTCGGGTAGGTTCTGAAGGCGCCAAGGTTGACCTTCCCTGCCGATATGGTGCGAGTGGGGTCTACCACAACCGCTACGAAGGGCTCCTGATACTGCTGGTTGAGCATTTGAGTGTTGACATCTATGCCAGAGAGCCAACATCCATAGCCTGGATGACTGTGGTACCAGCCAATAGCATTCTCTAGCCGACCAACCTGTTTGGCATTTTCAATGTAGGCAGCCATGTATTCATACGCTGCAGCCTGAGCGTTAACTTGGGTCTCTGTTCCTTCCACTGGCAAGGCAAAGCTGTCCATGATGATCATGGTTTCACCGTCCACCTTCCCCAACATCAGACCCATTACCTCCAGGGTGCCTCCTGATCTGGCATGCATCACCATCTTCAACAGTGCCAAAGCTGAGATCTTGCAGTACTTGAAATAGTTACGGTCCCGCAACCATGGCTTCCCAGAGAGGATCTCTTGCTGTCGTTTCTTGTCATATTTGTAAATGTCATCTACGCTCTGAACTTCCTGCATGCTATTGGTCATCTCCCATGTCTTTTGGGCCGTGCTGCTCCCTGCCATGCTGACAAAGAACAATGCTAAACTAAAGCTTTCTTCGTTGCCTTTCGACTAAACTTTGTGATTAAGCATTCAAAACCTCAATGCACTCAAGAGATTCGATAGCATAAGAACAAATATATAGCTTGCATGAGCTTTTATAAAGAGCAATTGTGATGTCATGTGCGTGACATAAACAGGCATGCCCAAATATGGTGTGGCCAACCCTTGCAAACCTATGGTGTCAGTCAGATGCATGTTCGCGCACGCACACACACACACACACACACACACACACACACACACACACACACACACCGTGCATTTACGGATTCGGGGATCTCAATATTTGGACATCAATGTGCGACAACTGCTGATATGATATGATATCACTCCCTCGAGTCCTCTCCTTGGCAAATCCCATGGTGAGTTTGACGTTGATTGCTTGGACAGGAATTTCCTTTATAGACCAACCTTTATTGATCCCACTAGGGAAATTCAGTCACCATGGCAGTTACAGCAAGAAAATAATATATAACAAAAGCACAAAAGCAGATAAGAAAAAAGGCTTAAATGTTTTAGTGTTAAAAAGTAAAAAAAGGGAGATAATTCAAAGTGTAAGCAACAGCCACATTGGTCCTTGGGCAGAACATCTGGTAGTGGAGTGACCGTTGGCATCATAGTATGGCTTCATGGATACGGGCACGAAAGGACTGACTGAGTCCATCGTTCTTTCATGGTGCGAGGGTGAATCTGTGTATGCCGCTGAAACTTGTTGCCTTGATAGCCACTAAGGATGTGTGCGGATATACAGATAAACGGTGCTGCCCCTACTAAACGTTTACTTAATCAAATTAGGTTATTCTAATAAATATATTTCTAATTGATTGATTTCCCTTTGGCACCCATATTATGATCATGTCTTAGTCAGCTGTAGCTTCTGCCTGGCATCGTTCACTTCCCAGGGCAGTGAGTGAATCTAGCCTACTACTAAGTTGCTACAGACACTGTTCGGTTTGAAAAAAAGAGCAAGGTTTGCGTGTGTATATAGTGTTATGATGTAATTAATTATTTGGGAGCAGGCAGCTGTGTAAGATTCCAATAGTATAGACATTTTAAATGGCTTTCATATACTCTTAATATTTTCAAATGTTTTCAGTTTTGGTTATTTTATAGGTCTTCATTTTAATGAATGACTACATTTTAGACTATTTGAATAAACGTTTTCAGAAATGTCGTGTACATGTCAGTGAAAAGAATCACTGGGAACATCCCTAATATCCACCAGCTTCTGTATATCCACTGCTAAATATCTGATCTAAGCTGATTTAAGTAAATCTATATTTTTATATTATATCTAAGTACCAAAAGCCAATGTTTTACAGTATTGTCCCACAGTCAGGTTACTAGAGTTCATTTCAAGGTTCATCCACTCACGCACAGTCCTGTCTCACACGCACGCCAGCATGCACCTAGAGCGTGATCAGCTCATGCTCACCTCATGTCACCAATGATATAGTAGTGCATGCTCTGTGACTCAGCCGCCTTGAAAAAGCTACATTTCTCTGTTATCTTCTGTGAATGATGTTTTGCACCTGTTTTGCACAAGTCAGCCTGTACGTGCAGATACCCGCACCCACGCACTTGCGGGGTCTCAGCCGCCTTGGAAAAGCTACATTTCTCTGTTATCTGTAAAGAGAAACCCAACGATTCCTGGCACAGCCCAGGGGCGGGGGAAGGAGGAGTGAAGATCACGTGGTGATGGGGCGGAGGCAGACAGCCTTGCCCCTTTGAGTGTGTGGCCCAATCATGCCTGCTCAACTGAAGAAACAGCCAATAGAGTCCAGCCCGGGACTCCTCCCACGAACCAATCAGAAAGTCTCACCTCCCCTGCTGAAGACCTGCGAAATACTATAAAGACTCTTGTTACTTTCATTTTGCGTCCGTCTCTACGAGAACACTACAGCTGCCTGTTGTGTACTTTACTGAACGAACCTCTTGGTACCGGTACTTGGATTATTTTCTCTTTTGTCTCCTTACATAGATTTTACTTAGAACTTAGAATAGCCCATTTGTGCAAACGGTATTGATATAATAAAGTTAACTGCTATTATTTTAAATAGAAGTCTCCTGTTTTTAGTATTGATTTCACTGGCACATTCATACTCATTTCTGTTCTACGCATAACCTCACCTTCTGAAGTTTTAGTGCAACTTAGGCGGAGTAGAGAGGCTCGGGCCTCGAGCCTTGTTCTTCTCGTTTGGAGAGAGGTTCTTCCAAAAACCTGGTGACCCCGACGTGATGAGTTTTGTGCCTTTTTAACAATTTTCGAGATTCAACATTTTCGGAAAAAACGCGTTGTTGCTTTCCCTGAGTGTTCCAGTTCCAACCAGTACAACAGGTGGCCACCTACAACATCTAACAAGGTAAGCACAAACCTCTTACGCTGAAATTGTGCACATTGGCATAGGTTCTAAATTTAGTTGTGCTGTTGTATGAACTGTCAAACATTCTAGTTCGATAGGAATATTACAGTAAAATCTGTGGGACAAACACTGCTTGGGAGCGTAGTATAACTGCATCCTACCGTGAATAGTGTGCGGTATAAATACAGGCATCTACAACACCGGGTCGCGCCTGGGTTGAATGAGTAAAAGGTAACCTAGAGCACTAGTAGGGTAAGTCTCAAGTCCCGAACCTAGAGCACTAGTAGGGTAAGTCTCAAGTCCCGAACCTAGAGCACTAGTAGGGTAAGTCTCAAGTCCCGAACCTAGAGCACTAGTAGGGTAAGTCTCAAGTCCCGAACCTAGAGCACTAGTAGGGTAAGTCTCAAGTCCCGAACCTAGAGCACTAGTAGGGTAAGTCTCAAGTCCCGAACCTAGAGCACTAGTAGGGTAAGTCTCAAAGTCCCGAACCTAGCGTGAGGGGGGTAACTATAGTAAATCCTAGCCAAGAACGCAGTGTGAGGGGAGTGCATTTACTAAATCCTAGCCCAATAACACAACGGTGTATCCGCCGTATTGTAAATAATAACAGTGTCTCTGGAGTACAAGGGGGGCTGTTACGGTGTCTCCGCCGTGTTGTGAATGTTTAAACAGTGTCTCTGGAGGACAAGAGGGACTGTGAGAGATTGTTAGAGCGAATGGAATAAAGTGAATGATTGATGGTTTGAATGAGCTCAATGTATAACGGACTGTTTTAAAAATAGTTAAACAATTTTGTAAGCTCTCTAAATAATTTTAGTAGATAGAATACATCCCAGCGTTCCTTCTGAGCATATATATTATATATATTGTCAGCATATAAATCGGGGACTACAGTTTGAGGCATGGGACATGTATATTGTTGTTATTGATATTGGTGGTTCACTGCGAGGGCAGGCATTTAGTGAGTGTGGTTATTGTGAGCGTTGACAATATTGGTTAACAGTTTCAAACAAGCAAGTCAGTTGGTAATGTTATACACATAGCATAAGATGCCAAGTACAAGTCGAGTTTGAGATGTGATTGACCAAAGGTTGTCATTTGAGGTGTTGTAAGTGTTGGTTTGACTATTTGCCCTGTCCTCGCTGACTGCGCCGCACGATTCCTTCTAAGTGAACATTTTTGAATTAAAACCATTTTTGAACATTTTAGAATAAAAACCAATCTTGACTGTCTCAAAGAGTCCAGAAATTAGAAAGTCTTAAGAAGCTTCCGACATTAGATGGTTTGGATAAAAATACTTAAACAGTGTTAAATCATTAATTAAACCTAGTATAAGTCTGACAATTCCTGCCTGTGTACTGTTGTAAGACGAACAGCTAAAGTAAGAATATCTTTGTCAATGTGTACTACAGTAACAGCCTATTTTACTGAAGCTGGTGTACTAACAAGTTATAGTTCATCTCCCAGTCTCGATTGGTGTTTTAATATTGCCGTCAATTATCATAAACATTGGTTCATAGAAATTCAGAAGACACATGGACAAATTAGTGAGACCTAAAAAATCAGGACACAGACTCTCAAAAGGCAAAGACAATCCAATTATGACTCAACCAGTGAGCCAGGGTTGCAAGACATCGAGAAAAATCCCCAAACCACTTAGAGAGCCTTCTGGGTGGACCAGAACTAGTTACACTCTAAAAGAATTGGAAAGTATAAGAAATGATCCCTGGGCTTTTCCCTTTTTCCCCTTTTTGCCAAATGAGTGTTTGGTAGCTGTGATCAGAACCGACAGACCCGGGGAAGAAACTGAAACCATTATTTCTTCCTCCCAAACACAAAATGAAGGGCTAAGGCCCATACACACAGTACTACTCCACTCTAGAAACTCCACCGAGAGGGACTTTCCCCCGACTATAAGTTGGTCTACGACTCATTACAAACATTTTCTAGCAAACTGTAGGCACGTGTCTGACCAGCACCAATCAGGATCTGTGTCTCTGCTGCCCGACAGAGATCCATTCACTTCCGAACCTGAAACTGAAGGGTTCTCTGAACATGTCGCGATTTCCGTGACATACAACCCGAAAAACCCGACTGTAATCTGGAACAACCCAGAAATCCAGAGGTTCTGTGAATTGTCCACTAACTCGGAAGGCAGCAGAGTAGTGGTGAAATTAGGATATGGACGGACCCACACTTGGGCGTCCCAAATTACCAAACTCAGAGCAAGACTAATATTGAGTGACTTACAGGCAGGCCGCACTATTCCTAATTGGAAAGACCACAAGTGCACAGGTCGGACTTGTGCTACTCCATTGACTCCACTCCCTAAAGTTGAGCAGGCTAATCCATTCTTGCCCCCAGACGCTGAGCGTCGTTCTCTTAATCAGTCAACTCCTTTCCTATTGTTACTTCCTGCGGCCCCTGTTTCAGTGCCTGATCTGCCTCAGGATCCAGACGTCCCAGCGGTACCTACAGTAGCATCAGCCCCGCCCCAGAGCCCAGACGTACCATCTGGGGTGCCTGCTGCAGCGCCGGTTCCGCCTCAGGACTTTGTTCCCCCTGCTGACAATCCCAATCCAATCATTGAAGGGCTGATAATCCCTGCATGTTTAATATTGTGAGCTGAACAGTCAAATTTAAGAAGTCCAATTGTCAATGTGTACTACTGTAGCGGACTACTTTACAAGAGATGGGAAACTTATAGGTTATAGTTCAACTCCCAGCCCTGAATGGTGTTTCGAAATAGTAATTGGTTATTGCCATTGTGTGTTTACAGAGATTTTAGAAAATAGGGCACAATTAGGAACAAGGATAATTGAGGTCGAAACCCGTAAGTGCTGTCTCTGTTTCATTAGGAGAGGAGACTGAAGGACAACAGAGTCTAATAGTTCTATACATTTCAATAAATTATATTTCAGAACAGACCCATTCCGTCCAATTGCAGAGCCTATTTGTACTCACCACCCGTTAGAATTCTGTTTATATGAACCAAGGTCCTTTATGGATAGAGAACCTTTGAGATTTTACAATTTGGGAATTTTCAATGTCTGACATCCGTCCACTGGTTTACTGCGCTTCTAACCTTGAAGGTGAACTGTTTAGTTGGAGTGCTACCCTCAGCACGGAGTGGAGTTTTAAAATAGTAATAGGTCCAACTGTTACTTTTACTGAAAAATTAATGAATCACGATCAACTCCTACACCGTATTGCAGAGCCTTTTCAAATTCATTGCCCCATGTGTTTAACTGATAACGGTGAGTGGCAACAAATAGACCAATACAGAGAGAAGTTCTTGAAGTCCACCCCGCTAGACCCCATGCGAGGCTGCTACCCTAACTTAGCAACTCTAGGAACACCCATATCACTCGAAACACCCATAGGAGGCTCCCCTGGTCAGGAATCTGAGGAAGGGGAAAGGGGAAGAAAGAGTAACAGTAAGAGAAGGGGGAGCAAGAGAGAAGAAGGAAAACCGCAAGTAAAGATAGTGACGGTCCTCCAGCGAGGATGAGAAAACAGGAAAGAAAAGTAAGTTGAAGGGGAGGAGCTCTGACACAAGGGGAAAGAGAAGTGAAAATGCTCACTCCTCTGAGGGCTCAGAGCGAGAGAGATTAGATGACGAAAGGGCCAGGGTGAGGGATAGACACCCAGCTGAAGGATTGAGGAGATGAGAAAGCTAGAGTTGGAAAGAGAAAGGTTGTTAGAATGGAAGGAACAGGTTGCAAGAGCAGAAGAGAGGAAAAGAAAGGATTATGAGGGTTTCCCTCCAAATCAGCGAAGCGACCAGGGGCCGCCTCCGTCACACCAAAATGCACCCACTCACAGTCCATATAACCTGCCCCCCCCCCCCTTACACAGCACCCTCTCCCGCAGGGATGGACGGGTCCCTCCAAGGTCTCTCTCAGGCCAATACCCACCAGCCCCCACTACAGCCCCACCTGACATACACATAGCCGTACAAGCAGCAATGACTGACTACTTCAGCCAGAACCAAAATTACGCCCAAGACCAAGGTTACTAGGGCTGCCCAAGAAGATTGAGGGTAGCTGCAGCAGAGGAAGCCAATAAGCCATTTATTAGATGTTTCCGAGAAGGACGGCATTTTCAATGTAGTCCTGTATCAGAAACATAAGGGGGATGGTGGGGAACGTAGTGTAATAGCACACTACTCAAAGATTTTGCTCAAATGATAGTAAGTCTGTTAAATGTTGTGCTGTCATGTACTAATGTTTGTTGTTTTATGTCTCCACAGAAACTTCCATTGATAAACTGCATGAACACCACCTCTGACGCCAAAACAGGATAACTGAGAGATCTGGGCGTTTAGATAAGAACCTACACTTACACATAATTTAGAAATTGACTACGCCCAGATTTAAAAGAAAGATCTGAAAACATATAGTAAGTCAGAGAGTGATATTAGGATATATAGGAACACCAAGCCCAGCCGTCTGAAGTATACCATGCTCTTGACTGTACTTACGCTCCTCAAAATATGGATGTTTGTACACTTGCTAACTCCTGTCCAAAGTGCAAACCGCATATCCGGAAGTTACCAAGCATCAGATTATTATCATCATTACATGTTCTGTACTGAGGGAGTGGATTGTTCCACTCACGTGAAAGGGTACTGGTATACTTACTACGGCACTGGTTATCATGTATACGCATGCTTAGGAAATTGCAAGGACAATTGTCAAATTATTGCAGGATCCCGCCCCTTGTCCAATCGCCATAACGGAGACTGCAGAGCCCAAAGGGAACATTGGGGATCCTTTGATGGTGACTCAACTGGGCGAGCTAACGGAAGGTTAACTCTGGCTCGGGCTGGTCCTTATGTGATCATGAAATTAAGAAACCCACAACTTGGCGACACAGGTCAATTATGGTTAGGTTTAACTCTGACCGGACGAGACTCCTATGCTAAACTGTTTATTGATGTTTCTCCCAAACCTAACGCCACAGCTAAACTTCCTGAACGCATCATTTATGAAGAAGAAATCAATGATGAGGAGGAGCTCGATGAATGGCTTACTAGAGACCTCAACTCTGAACTGCCAGACATCACCAAACATCGTGTCCACGGATACCTGGAGAGGTGCGAAGGTAATACTGCATGTGTTAAGGCAGCGATTGCCGCCCACCATGCAATGCAGGACGCTGACTGTTGGGTCTGTGTCCATCACCGTCCTGATCTTAGGGTAACCCCCATTTCTCTCACTGACCATGATAGCTCCACTGAAAACTGCACCTCTCCCCGTGACATGCTCCAGCTACTAGCAATGTCCCATTTAATAGACAGGAACATAACCATCACCAACTCCTCCCTAGATGGTACCCTGAAGTGTATTGAACCAGCCCAATCAATGACCCAACGTACTCACGTTCTACCTGTCAAACCCATCAAGGCCCCCGTATGTTTGTGTTCCCACGACACCTCCCCAGGCACTGTAGCGTTAGGTATATCTCTGTGCGAACGCAATATCCATCTTAATGACGGTTATTGCACCTCTGTGGCTCTAGATGGCACCCTGCTAAATGTCTCATGTCCATGGTTTAATGTATCCGTTTCTCACCTCAGCTATGCAGCTGTGTGGACTTGCGGCAGAGCCGCAAGACATTTTCTCCCACCCAAATGGAACGGCTGCTGCCACCCGGGTTATATTTTTACCAGTGTTATAATTTACCCTGTTGTTCCCCCAGAAGATGACAATGCCCACAATAGAGTTAAGAGAAGCCTAACACCCACCACTGCCTGGGCCACTCCAGACCAGACTCAGACTAACTTAGAATACATTAGGGCCAAGTACCCAGGTTACACATTCAAGGACCCATGGACTGACTCAGACTCCCAAATGGCCTATGGCCTAGGTGCCACCACCTTTATCACCTCTGGTGTGACTGAAGAGTTCACCCTGAAAAAAATTAACACTCTAGCTGCCGAGCTGCTAATGTTACATGACTCCCTCTCTGACCTCCAGCTGGCAGGTCAGCTCCTAACCAACGAACAGTCCCAAATCAGGACAGTAGTCCTCAGAAATCGTGCTGCCCTGGACTGGATGACGGCTAAGGAAGGTGGTGTGTGCAAAATGCTAGGTGGAAAATGTTGTTTCTTAATCCCTAATAATCATGCTAACATTTCCTCCCTCATCTCTCATTCTCGTGATGCCATAGCTACCATCCCACAGCCCCAGATTCCAAACACTTGGTTTGACTTTAGCTTACTAGGGGGCTTTAGCAACTGGTTTGTCACCACCATTCTCCCAGTCCTGTTGATCGTAGGGCTCATCATTTTCGTAGCCATACCAATGTTGAAATGCATGATTAACAAAGCTGTCCGCACTGTTTACCCTTCTACTGACTTCCAGCTAGCCCAACTGACCGAAGGAGAGGTCCACCAACCTCTCCTGGATCTTGTTACGGACCAGGTCCGTCCACCTCCTGTTTACGAGGAGGCATTTGAGTGAGCTTTTGTTTTTTTTACATACTGATGGTTTAATCCACCCACGCATAGACCAGCCTCCAGTCTACTTACACATTGAACCCGTTGTTTTCTATAAGAAATTGTTTTTCCCTGCTTGTGTGAATCCCTAGCATCCCCAAAGGACTAGGTGATATAGTTTTAGGTATTTTCTGCACTGATTTCTGTTTTACCCCGAAGGGGGTCTTGTGTCAATTCATGTTTTCTGATGTCATCTTATGGATGTTGTCTTACAACCAAAAAAGTAAAGTTGGACAGTCACACAGGAATGACAGGGGTACGTTGATCACAATTGTAACAGAAAAAGTTAGGGAATCTGATCAACAATACCCGACTATAGACTGACATGTCAGTGGCTAAAAACTGTGGTCTGTCCAACCAAGTGAAAACTCTGGATTCAGGGACCAAGTTGACCTTATGGTCAAAAGATAGAAACTGACAAGTATGAAATAGATGTCATCAGAAACATAGAATCCTGTGCCATTGTTTATGTGTTAGTTGCATCCCAAAGGGGGTGCCATTTATTGTTTCTAAGTTATTAAAAAAAACAAGTGTTGATTCTGTTGACCCCCGCTCACCATATTTTTCAGAAACGTTACCCAGTTTAGGTGGACTTCTTAAAAGAAGTCCAAAGGGGGAGTTTAAACTTTTCTGAAAAATGTGCCAAGTATCACATCACTAGTTAGTGATCTGCCCTGGAGGCAGATCAAAGGGGGATTTGATGATATGATATGATGACATTGTAAATACTTTTTGTACCAAAACGTTTGCTAAATATCTGATCTAAGCTGATTTAAGTAAATCTATATTTTTATATTATATCTAAGTACCAAAAGCCAATGTTTTACAGTATTGTCCCACAGTCAGGTTACTAGAGTTCATTTCAAGGTTCATCCACTCACGCACAGTCCTGTCTCACACGCACGCCAGCATGCACCTAGAGCGTGATCAGCTCATGCTCACCTCATGTCACCAATGATATAGTAGTGCATGCTCTGTGACTCAGCCGCCTTGAAAAAGCTACATTTCTCTGTTATCTTCTGTGAATGATGTTTTGCACCTGTTTTGCACAAGTCAGCCTGTACGTGCAGATACCCGCACCCACGCACTTGCGGGGTCTCAGCCGCCTTGGAAAAGCTACATTTCTCTGTTATCTGTAAAGAGAAACCCAACGATTCCTGGCACAGCCCAGGGGCGGGGGAAGGAGGAGTGAAGATCACGTGGTGATGGGGCGGAGGCAGACAGCCTTGCCCCTTTGAGTGTGTGGCCCAATCATGCCTGCTCAACTGAAGAAACAGCCAATAGAGTCCAGCCCGGGACTCCTCCCACGAACCAATCAGAAAGTCTCACCTCCCCTGCTGAAGACCTGCGAAATACTATAAAGACTCTTGTTACTTTCATTTTGCGTCCGTCTCTACGAGAACACTACAGCTGCCTGTTGTGTACTTTACTGAACGAACCTCTTGGTACCGGTACTTGGATTATTTTCTCTTTTGTCTCCTTACATAGATTTTACTTAGAACTTAGAATAGCCCATTTGTGCAAACGGTATTGATATAATAAAGTTAACTGCTATTATTTTAAATAGAAGTCTCCTGTTTTTAGTATTGATTTCACTGGCACATTCATACTCATTTCTGTTCTACGCATAACCTCACCTTCTGAAGTTTTAGTGCAACTTAGGCGGAGTAGAGAGGCTCGGGCCTCGAGCCTTGTTCTTCTCGTTTGGAGAGAGGTTCTTCCACCACCTACACATCTTGACTGTAGTCTCAGCCGGCTGAGAGAGGCTGAGAGCAAGGCCATAATCTCATGTCCCCCAGAGTTGGGCGTGAACCTAGATTTAGTAGATTTATGCAGTCTACTACTACATGATTTTGACAGTGTTGTGCATTTCTATACATTGTCCAACATTCTTTCTGGTCAGCATCCACCTCCTAAGGTCCTTGACAAAGGGAAGTTTAATCTTGTCACTGTTTCTACTATAAACATTCAGGAAAATTCCAAAGAGCACCAGAAGGCCTCCCCAGATGTACTGAAAAGTAAAAGGCTTTGCAAAGAACATGAAGGACAGGATGACGGTCATGGCCTTTCGCCCAGTGGTCACTGTGACTGCAACCAGAGCGCCAAAGAGCTTGATCAAAGCCAGCACGAAGGACATGCCAAAATAGCCTGTAAGAGAGAATAAGAACACATAACCATATGTCTTCAATAGATGCTCTGAGCAGAATGCCACTGCGGGGCCCAGGCCACCCGAACTCGACAGGCCTGCCAGTATGTAGGCAAACCCAAAGGAGTAGGAATACAGAACCATTTCAGAGTTGGAGCCATTGTGGAGTTTCATGGCTTTCTCTTGCAGGTTTCCCATTACAGCATCTGCACATAGTGCCATGGAGATAAGGAGCACACCTGTGAGGTTGAAGTTGGGGGTTACTTTGCTGTCAGCTAGTGTAAACCAGATGAGACCCAGAGTCATACAGAGAGCGGCAGACACGTCAGCCACATTGTATCGTTTGCCTTGAATGAACACTCCTCCGATCATGACGGGGATGAGTTTACAGCACTTGAAGATGACCTGCATGTGGTAGTTCAAGTATCCCAAAGATGTACTGGACAGCCCAATGCTGCCCAGAGTTAGAAAACCCATGATCATATAAGTCTTTCCAGGAATCCTTCGTTTGTCCTTCATGAGCTGCAGTTCCACTAGGCCAAACACGGAGTAGAAGCCAAACTGCACTAAGGTGAGGTACCATGCAAAAGGTTTTAAACCTTCCAAAGAAAATATCAGCTCCTGCAAGTATCCATACAGGAGGTGAAAGATGAAGACACCGGCCACGCAGATGAAGAACTGTGTCACAGTGCTGAAGCGGTTCAGGTTGAAGCCCAGGACTCTCAGCTCCTTCACATGCTTACAGTGGGGAGACATGACCTCTGAAGCAAGAAAGCAACACCTCCGGGTGTTGCTTATGGGAGCCTTTCTTCGTCTTCAGAGGCGACACCACTGGTAGATTGTCCTTGCTTGTGACGGTCCAGAAAAGAATCAAAACATTTCAATATCCTAACCAAAATATTTCAATATCTTCCCGACCAATGACAAACACATGAAAAACACACTGTATTTAAAGGGTTAGCTTCTTCCAGTCTTGCCCAAATATGGAGATCCATGACATCAGACTGGCCTCCAAGTACTCTGATAGGCATAGCAACCTGGTATCAAATGGCAAATGTGTGCTCACTGTCATATGCAAAGGAAGTAAAGTACATCCACATTATGTTTAAAACATTTTCTGAAATATTTAACTTTTATTTTATAATGGAAGTCAAAGGGGTCAGATTGGGCTGGAATCCTTACTCAAATTGCCCAAATTATAGATATATGTCATGGTCAGGATGACTGTCATCACAGGCTGGCCACATGAAGTCAAAGATCCACATGGGGTCTTCCACTACTTTTTTGTTTTGTTTTTTGGTTTAAACTGGACGGCCAGAAAGAATAGGATTGCAGCCCAAACCACTTCTTGGTTGCAAACACCTGCTGCAAGCATCTCATCAGCTATCCCCACTGACTGTCCCCAAGCATGCCACTTGGACACAGGCCAGAGTCTGATCAGCCTCGGTTGGGTCGCCTGGAGGAGGGTGTCTGTTGCAAGACCCGAAACACCCAGTGACTCCAGGTAAAAACACTGATGATGTGTCCAAGTTTGCATCGGTAGATGTTTTATGTACTATTAAACAATACCTTAAGGCTAGGGGCGGGAAGCTGTGGGAGGAGACGGAGCTTGTTGTGTCTCAAGAAGAGCTGCTCCAAAGCGACCATTGCTGACAGGCTCGCTGGAACACCAGTTAACTGATTGTTGCTACATTCCAATAGTTTCAGTCCTATAAAAACAAAGAGATGCACATGCTACAGTATTTCAAGCAGACATTGGTGGTTAAAAAAAGAACACAAATGTCTGAAAACCAAGAAATATATAGACAAGTAATCTTACCAGACAGGTGGGCCAGGCTGTCAGGCAGACAGGTTAGCAGGTTGTGAGACAAGTCTAGTTTCCGCAAACTAACCAGGCAGCCCAGGCTGGAGGGCAGGGACTTCAGTTGGTTGCTGGAAACATCCTTCAATCAATCCAAAAAGCAAAATCATGTCATGTTGTCCATCAGGCAGGTTGTCAATCAGTCAGGTTCTCTTTAAATGTTTGTGTATTTTGTATTCTATATCTACGTAAGTAGTTGTATGCAAATTGTGTTTATTAGTTACCAGCTCTGTCAGATTGACTAATTGTCCAAGCTCTTCAGGTAGTGTTTCCAGAAGGTTCTCTTTAAGTGTAAGACTGTGAAGGTTCTTCAGCATGCACACCCCTACTGATAACACGTTCAACTTGTTGTGACTGGAAAGGAAGATCAGAAAGCCAGACGGTAAAAGGTGTGGATGGGACAGTGGCTGCACTTTGCACATCGGTCTGTATGTTTGCACTGCGATTATTTGTTTTGGTGATTTTATGTATGTGATTGTGAAACACACTGCATTTACCTGGTATGAAATATGAAATATACAAATGAAATTGACTTGACTTACTGTTTCTAAGTGTCATTCATCACAACATGCAGATTTGAAAACAGTGGCAATAGGTTTCATGTGTAAGCGCGTGAGTGTGTGTGTGTGTGCGCGCGCGCGTGCGTGCGTGCGTGCGTGCGTGCGTGCGTGCGTGCGTGCGTGCGTGTGTGTGTGTGTGTATACCCGAGTCGTAATTGCTGTAACTGCTCCAGTTCTCCTAAAGCGCTGGGTAAACTGCTCAGCTGATTATCATGCAGCTGGCAAACAAACATAGTAAACAAACTAAATTACTTACATTGATTGCAACATTACTTAGCAGAGAAATTATTTCCTATAGCACCCATAGAATAACATTTCCACTTGCACTCAAAATATCACAATCGGGAAGATTGTGATGACTTTAGTATCAAACAAGATATCTCCAAAGCTATTTATTATCTTTAGTGTTCAGAGCAGCAAAACCTCTAGGAGTCACAAGCAGGGCTTTTTGGACACTTTAGTGTTACTTACATCAAGTGTTGTGAGTCCAGTTAGTAGTCTGATGTCATCAGATATTTCTGTAAGCTGATTGGATGAGAGCAGAAGCTTGGTGAGGTCAGTCTGCTCCCACCAACGATCTGATTCTCCAAACGATACATTCTGATGGGCTTCCTCGGGTGTATCAACATTTAGACGGTACACATTCTGAGGAACTGAGAGACAGATTACACTTTCTTAAATGAAATAACCTTTATTCACTTTGCCCATTTTGGTAACTATTGCAATTTGTGTTCATATTTGTAAACAAAAACTTTTATTCTGATGAGCTTCAAGTCAACATCCAAACTGATAGCTGATAGCCACACAGTAAAATCCTCAGCATTCATTTAACCATTTTGTGCAATTAAATTTAATCCAATAATGTTTAATCCATACATTTTTAACTTAGTCCAAATGGACCTGTACTAGAAATGGACCTGTACTAGGTCTATTTGGTTACATTAACCCTCAGAGTTAAATTAACACAGAGGATAATTTTTTTAAAGATCTATTTTTGCATCTAG
Source organism: Nannobrachium achirus (assembly GCF_963921795.1). Classification (NCBI taxonomy): domain Eukaryota; kingdom Metazoa; phylum Chordata; class Actinopteri; order Myctophiformes; family Myctophidae; genus Nannobrachium; species Nannobrachium achirus. The sequence continues at coordinate 23,069,377 of NC_137810.1, read as the reverse complement.
ATTTTATTTAGATTGTGTTGAATTGCAACCAATAATTTCAATAACGCAGTGTCCTGCTGCCTTCTGCATTATGTGACATTTAGAGACAGGTGGTACGCAGGACCGTTGAGTGATTTTCCATGAGTGCTCCCAAACTCCAACACTTAAAAAGATAATCACCTGCACAGAATTTCTTGACAGAAAATTGCTCATAACATGTCTATGGTGGATTTTTATGAAACAAACCCTTTGCAAATAGAAAGAGGATAATTCAAGCTTTTCATACAGCTGCAATGTTGGTGAGTTTAACGTTTAATACAATCAGATAGGACTTTTCTGTTTGGATCATGTATGGGGCTATGGGCTGTCAGTGTCAATGTTTGGTGTTGCAACTCTAGATTCAACATAACAAAATTAATACAATCTAGAGTTGCAATTTCCGGCTAAGTATGGACCAGAGCTAGGTTCCCAACTTGATCTCTGCAACATTGAGAAGTGGATGAATGTACAGAACTAGCCTCGTAAAACAGAAGGTAGGAGGAGTCTAGTTTACTAGGCTAGTACAGAACAGGTGGATCAGGTAAAAGGTCAAATGTCTAGAGAAATAAGCCTGGGTTTCCGAGACTAAGAGAATAGCATTTAACGTTAAAAGTCCATCTTGTACTCATCTTTAAGTGCAGGGTATGCACATGCATAAAGTGAATGGCAAATCAGGTGGCAAATCGAGTGGCAAAGTGAGTTTAACGTTGTTTAATGCAATTAGATAGGACTTCTCTGTTTGGTTGTATGGGCTATCAAGGTGAGAGAGTCGTTTTTGCCACTCAGTAGGCGTTCCCGCTCAAGTTGAGCGTGTGACATCATCATCATACCCAGAAGTTGAGCGGCTCAACTTCTGGGTATGATGATGATGTCACACGCATACCCTCTATATTGAGGTTTATTAAGGTGTATTACAGAGATAGGCCTACTGTATATAGCCTTGGATCAACGCTGCCATAGATGTATTTTATAGTCTGACATTTGCATAGCCCGATAAAATAAATGATAGTCTTGATCCAAGGCTTGTACAGAATACCATATCCAAGGTGTCCTTGAGGCCGGGAGTTCCAGGGGGGTCCCCAGCTAAATTATTGTTAGAACCAAATAGACCCTTATTGGGTATGTAACTCAGGGAGTGTTTTGATTGATTGATTGATTGAAGACTTTATTAGAAGTTTTTATAATAATATGTTCAGTTTCATGACAGTACAGTTCACTGGTACAAGGTCAACTAAAAGGAGATCCTAGTAAGCTTTTCGGCTTGTGTGTACAAAAATGAAAGCAAATTATTTGGTTCCATTTGTACACTCTCAGAGTTAAATTAACATTGATTTTTACAAAATTGGGGTCTCAGAGATAGAAATGCCATTAAATGGGGGTCCGTAGCCTAATGCATGTCAAACTGGGGGGGTCCTTGAAATTAAATGGGTTGGGAATCACTGCTAGTCTAGAGCTGTAAAAATCTTCTCTTATGGGGGTCCCTGGCATATCTTTTCAATGGGGCCCGCGGGCTATAAGTGTCAATTTGGGGGTCCTTCATGAAAAAGTTATCTTACCCTCAGTCAGCCCACGACCAGACAGGTTGAGCTGCCCGCTCTTTCTAGCTGCCTTCAACAGTCCGTATGGCACCGCGGGCTCTTCTTTGCTCTCCGTCTTGAATCCCGACAGAGAGTCTACTTTACCACCTCTTTTAAAACGAGACATTTCTTCTTCTTATGCCTTAAAAACACCAGTAACTGTACAGTCCAATACAATGAAACAGCTCAACTAGCTGAGCTGTCAGTTTGTTGTTTTAGTTTGTCTCTCTGGTCTCTCTGCGCTTGGTAATGGTTAGTTCCGGGTTATCACGTGAGTTTTCAAAATAAATGTCTAGGATGTCAGGTAAGAATCCATCAAATCAAAATCAAAACTCTTGTCAAACCTTTTCAGGCCACGACCCCCAAAATAATCATATTTTAACTGGGGACCCCTCCTCCCACCCTAACGAGCACTAACAGTTGAGGCATTACATTTTGTATAATGCGGTGCTGTTGTAGATCTGCCATTTTCAAAATTTCTGCCTCAGACAGTGCCTCTAATATTTGACAATTTGGCCAATATTTAATTTGTCATTTTAGAGATATTAATATTAAAAAGTCCTTAAATTGTCACTTTAGAAACGTGCATACACATAAACTTTATGTTGGTTTGTTTACTGTTGAATGAGAAAACAATGTTTCACATTAAGCTAATCATCTGGGGACCCCCCCCCCCCCCCCCCCCCCCCACACACACACACACACACACACACACACACGACACTCGACACACACACACACACACTCACACACACACACACGACACACACACACACACACACACACAGGTTGAGAACCACTGATTATAGTCCAATATATTCGCCTACCATGGGAGCTTTTATTTTGAAGGAGTGACTATATTGTTGGAGGAAGCATGTTTAGTGAGAGACTGTCTGGTCAAACAGCTGGAACCAACTCTAGAAGATGAAGTAAAGTCCTCCTGAACCACTCAAAGTGAGTATGTAGTGAAGTTATCATGTCAACCCGAGTGTGGACTGTTTACTTTTAGTTGTTGTCTTTTTCTTTCTGGAGAAACTTACCAACTCATTTGAGTTGGCCAACGTTTTACAGAAAGACTGGTGGTCATGTAACGTTAGCCTAGCTTGCTAGTAGCAACGTGGGCTAGTAGCCATAGAGTTAAATAGATTGATTGATTGATTGAAGGCTTTATTAGAAGTTTGCATAGGAAAATGTACAGATTCATGACGGTACAGTTCACTGGTACAAGGTCTACTAAAAGGAGATCCATGAAAAGACTAAGCTTATTTCAACAGGAAACCATTTAAGTATCTCATATAACATTGAATGACAGACAAATAGAACACAGTACTATGCAGTAGACATGTAAAGAAAAAAAGAAAGAAAAAGAAAAACAGTAGGTCTATACAATCAGTAAGTACAGTATATACAATATATACAAGGAAGGGGCAGGTAACAGTAAGTCTAAACAATCAGTATGTACAGTATATACAAGGAAGGGGCAGGGAGGGTAGGGTTGGGCTAGGTTTTTACCAGTTGTGAACGGCTGCTGCCTGTAAGTGGTTTTTTAGGGCAATTTTAAAGGATGCTAGTGATCCACACTCCTTTATGGCCTTCGGTAAGGCATTCCACATTTTTGTGGTATAGCAGAAGAACGAGTTCGACCCTTTCTTTGAGTTGACTCTGGGTTGAACGTGATCTGTGGCACTGCCTCTGGTGTTGTAATTATGGACATCCTTAACGTTTATAAAGTATTTTGACAGGTACTTGGGTATCATAGTGGTGTAGTGTATCTTGTACACCAGTCCCATTGCAAGTTGCTGTACTCTGTCATCTACTCTGAGCCACCCCACTCTTAACTGGTGAGTAGCGGTGAGGTGAGTCTGATTGGGAAGGTTAAGCAGGACCCTAATTAGTTTATTTTGGGCTGTTTGGAGTTTAGTTTTTAGGGCTTGTGGGGCGTCACGATACCATACGTGGACTCCATAGTCAAAGAGGGGCTGGATTATTGCACCAGCTATGGTCTTCAGTGTGTTGAAGTTGACCATTGGGGCGATCCTCTGTAGGAAACGAGTTCGTTGGTTGATTTTTTGTATTACTTTTGAAGTCATCTTTTCGCTGGAAAGATTAGCTTCAAGGATACATCCTAAGTAAGAGATTTCGTTTTTTCGTGTTATGACCTTGTCACCCACTTTGATTGTGAAGTTCTCTACCTTTTTGAGGTTATGATTTGATCCAAAGAGGATGGACTCGGTTTTGCCCAGGTGAATTGATAATTTGTTGTCGTTAAGCCATGTGCAGATCTTACTCAGTTCAGAGTTAAGTGTCTTTTCAACCTGCAAGTGGTCCTTGCCCGAGACTAGGAGAGCCGAGTCATCCGCGAACAGGAACAGGTTGCAGTCGCAAGCAGATGCCATGTCGTTCACGTATATTAGGAACAACAGAGGTCCCAGTATGCTACCTTGAGGAACTCCACAGCTTACTGGGAGGGGGGGGGGGGCAGGGTACCGTTAATCTCCACCACCTGTTCCCTCCCCACCAGGTAAGATTGCATCCAGCTCACTGCTGCGCTGTCAAGACCGATGGCTTTTAGTTTCTCAATCAGAATAGCATGATCCACGGTGTCAAATGCCTTCTGGAGGTCCATCATGACCATGCCACTATATTTGCCCTGATCCGCTTCGCGTTTGATTTGGTCAGTCAAATAGAGAAGGCATGTGTCAGTGGAATGGGATTTTCTGAATCCAGATTGGAACTCGTAAATCAGATTATTCTCATCGAGATATCTTGCAATCTGTTCGTAGACTATTTTCTCCATGACTTTGGATATGGAGCTAAGAATGGAAACGGGGCGGTAGTTTCCAGGGTCTAGTTTGCTACCTTTTTTGTGCAGGGGGGTTACTTTTGCTAGTTTGAAGTCCTGGGGGACATGACCCTGTTCGATGGAAAGGTTAATTATGTGGGTAATGATTGGAGCAATGGTGGCGGCTGAATCTCTGAGAAATCTAGCTGGGATTTTATCAAGGCCAGTGGCCTTGTGTTGAGGTAGGGCGCTCAATTTTTTAAACACTTCATCAGTTGTCACTGTGGAAAGTTTAAAGCTGTCTTTACTGACGCCCAGTTTTTTGTAGAATGTATTAACAAATTCTTCACCATACCGCCCAGATGGGGCGACCAGTCTTTTGACCAGTGAACGGGCTGTGGTGGTAAAGGTTTTGTTAACTCATTCTGAGCCCAGGACATTAACGGATTAGGGGGTCCAGAGTGCCCCCTCCCGGCCCCATTAACGGCCGCTGTCTTATTTTGAAGGCCAGAAGTCTAGACCGGAAGTACTTCCGGTCTGACGTCATCGGATCGTGCGCCGGAACCGATGCGTGTCCACGTGGAGTTGTGTAATGGCCGACCGGGAGCTTTTATAACTGTGTAAAATAAGCGAGCATCTGCCTCCATCCTAGCTTCTAAAGTGTAGTTTTGAGATAATGGACATTAAAGATGAGATCGGCCGTCCACCTCAATGTTATGGGATGACTATTGTGTGCTCGTGGAGCCGTGATGATGACAAATCAGCGCGGATTTCGTCTCCGGAGCGTCGGCCATTGTACTAGGTATTTTTACTCGCCGTTACAGTAATATATTACTTTTCCCGCGACATCGCGTGGATGGCACTATAGATACTCTATTACTTTTCCCGCGACATCGCGGGGTTGGCTTTTAATGAGTTAAGATGGGTAGCCACTTCACCTTTGTCAGAAATGAGAGCGGCGTCCGTTTTGATGTTTATGTTGTGGCATATGGTTTTTGATTTTAAGCCTAATTGGTTGTTAAGCAACTTCCATAGGTCTCGTGGTTTGTTTTTGTATTCATCGATTTTGTCGTCGATGTAGTTTTTTTTGGCGGATCTAACTAGGGCGGTTGTCTGGTTTCTAAGTCTCTTGCATTGAGCAGTAAGATGCTCAACGTGGATTTTGAGGCCAGGGTTGAATTTTTTCCTGAGCTTTTTGCAGCACTTTCGTTTTTCATCGTATTTTTTGTCTCTGAGTTTAGCTGATTCTGCAATATCTGAGTTATACCATGGCTCTTGGCGGGCTTTAACCCTGGTGGTATTCAAGGGGGCCACGTCGTCTAGAGCATTGGTCAATTTGGTTTTAAAACCGCGCCATGCTTCTTCGACATCTGTACACTGCAGCTCTGGGGAAAAGTCTACACCCGCTAGTTTGAGATTAAAAGCCTCACTGGAGTAGTTCTTCAGGCTTCTAGCAACGACAGTTCTGTGGCCACTAGCCTTGGGTTTGTGTATTTTTCGGGTAGAGTAGATCATATAATGATCACTAAGACCGCATACAATAGCCCCGCTAGCGGTGACTTTGGACTTGTCAGTGGTTACGACGAGATCTATGAGGGTTTGAGAGTGCTCTGTCACCCTGGTGGGTACTGTGACAAGCTGAGTGAGGCTGTATTGATTGCATAACCCATCAAAGGACTTGAACATGGGTGCGTCTTTACGCAAAATGTCCACATTCCAGTCGCCCAAAATGTGATACTCAGTACCGTCCACCTTTGCTAAGCTCTCATCAAACAGCTCAAAGAAATCATTCTGATCAGGTGGTCTATAGACAGCGCATACTAGTATGTTTTTTGCATGTTCAAAGATTACCTCAATCCATACAGTTTCAAGAGAACTGTGGTGTAAGTCTGGACGGGGAATAAAATTGACATCATTATGTACATACATGCAAACTCCGCCTCCCCACCTGTTTCTATCATTCCTGATTACAGTGTAGTTGGCAATTTCAATGCTAGCATCTGTAAACGAGTCATCAAGTTTAGTTTCAGAGAAGGATAAAATCTTTGCCTTACCGCCATGAATCATTCCCTTAATTAGCTCCAGTTTTTTGGGATTCAAGCTATTGATGTTTAAATGGACTAGATGAAGTCCTGGTTTCGCAAAAACAACAGAGTGCATGTTCTCTGTAGTGATCGAGCCAACGTCGGAGCTGGGGGGCTCTTTGTCTTGGACCGAGACAGGAAAGTTTGTCGTGGGGGGGAGGTGGTCATCATAGTCCGGTTGTAGTTGAGACTGAAGTGGGGGAGCGGTGGGGGTGGGGGTGGGGGGGAGGCCAGGTTCCTTTGTTGACTGGGAGCTCAAACAGGAGGAGATCCATGCCTTTTCGACCGCACGGGGTGTTGGTGTGGCGGCGCCGACAGCTTCAAAGCCAAGATATGCCGCCAGCCACGACTGATCTCGATCCCTGGGGGGTGGCGGGACCAGCGGGGGGGCATCCGGCTCGACGGTCATCTCCGGCGATCTAGCGGCTGCGAACTGGGCACCAGCATCCTCGGTGACGGGGGGGGGGGGGGGGGCGGCAGGGGGACATCCAGGTCAACGTCGGCGCTGTTTTTATCGGGCGGCGGCTCGAACACCACGGCCGCGAGCTGGTCACGAGTAGCCTCGATGTTGGAGCTTTGCTGTAGAGAGCCGGGTGGGCATCCATAGCACTCGTCACCAGTAGAACCCGTGTCGATGTTTCCTCCGCTGGGGTTCTTTGTCTCGGAAAGCAGCTGTAGTTCCCTCGTGAGACGGGCGGCTTGCCGAGTGACTACGGGACCTGGATTAACCTCAATATCACCAGAAAGAAGCAGGATAAAGTAAATGATGGACCGCCTGTCCATTCTGCCTATCTGGGGTTTGTTCTTAGTCAACAGCAGCGTCCCAAGGACCGTCAGTTTACCGAAGCCGAGATGTTTTGGCTCCGATCCAATGTGGAGGAGAAAAAACACTGCGTGATTCCTCTCCATCCCGCACATAAATCTCCGTATATAGGCTACAATTATGAGCGTTCCATGGTGAACTGAGATACGAGTCGGCAAACCAAACAAGAAACAATAGGAAAAAAAGAAGAAAAAGTATCCCTCCTTTCCATTGTCCCTGGACGGAGCGAACGAAAAGATGCGACCGTTCACGTCGACTGCTGCTGCTACTACACTAGTCTGTTACCACTGACCACTGACCAAATTGGTATGAATAGCAACAGGGAATTGTAAGTGAAACCACAAGTCAAAGATTACGTAAATGTCATTACCTGCTGTGATACTAACTAAACTCACATTACAAGACCTAACCTGAACGTTGGCTTGAAACTGAATTGTTTGTTTATTTTTAATCTAATTCATTTGTTGAAATTCTTCTCTTATTCATTGATATTAAAGGTAGTTGGTCTTTGCTGTAGCTTAGTTATATGTGCGGGTGAGCATTGCCATTGCATCACATTCCTCCTAACCCCAGTCTCCAGGTAATGTTAACTAGCTCCCCAGAATGAATAAAACATTGCAGTGCAACATTATACCAGTCTGTATCGACAGGTCTGGACTTAGGGTCAGGGCAACACTATTGCCTTTTGCCTACTGATGATGATTTCTTTTAGCAAGAAGACCTGATACTTGGACAGTAAACATTGTTGTTAGAGGTTAGTTTGAGACTAGACTACACTGCCACATAATTGAAAGACTTTAGTTGCATCTCTGTCCCCAGTATGGCCAGCGTTGATCAAATCGCAGCAGTAGGACAGGTGCTGGTGGACTCAGGAGAGGACCTGACCCGACGCTTCAGAGCACTGTTCACTCTGAGGAACCTGGGAGGTAAATAACATGTTGTTCTGGTAACACACCATTGCACTTGTTCATCTTCTTACTCTATTCAATCCCTGTGTTGTATCATTTCAATATACAGTAAATGGTGTTCATTTCCATATCTCCAAAAAAGTACTTTAATAACCGTGGTTATCCCTCCTCAAGTGGTCCTCCTTGAGGAGGGTCCTCCCAGCAAAATTAGTTAATGTTGCTTCAAAATCAACTTAACCACTTCAACCCCATTTTATACTCGGGGATATTCGGAAACATGTCGCAAATTGTTTTGAAAAAAAGAAAAACTGTTACATGTGTTAGGTGGAAGTTAACAGCTGTTGGAGAGCAGAATTGTTAAAGGAACTTTCCATTTAGCTTTTATAGATTTTGTGTGCACATTTTAGCTAAATGTTTTCCTGAATTCCCGTGGGAACTTCTGTGAAAAGTGAATTTGCGAGGACAGATGGCTAGAGCTTGTGTAATGTACTGTATCTGTTTACTCCTGAACTCTGTTAGGTGCTGAAGCCATAGAGTGGATCAGCAAGGCATTCTGTGATGAATCTGCTCTGTTGAAACACGAGCTGGCTTACTGTCTGGGACAGATGCAGGACAAAAGGGCCATACCTACGCTAATCACCGTCCTAAAAGACACACAGCAAGAGCCCATGGTCAGGCATGAGGCGGGTAGGTACACACATAGATGCAGACTAACAACAGCTACTGAAATATGATGCCAGAATCATATTCAAGATGCATCGAGTAAATGCAGAGACACTCCCCTGATAACTGACGAGGTTCTCATTTTTGTGACCAATTCAAGTCATCTTGTTTATTTCAACCCTATATAACAGTGTTTCTCTAGCCTTACATTAATTCTCTCCTGTAGTAGCTTCTGCTTTGATGACGTCTATGGCTACAGGAGAGTCTTAACGCTTTGACAGACAGGTCGGGAGTATGGTCTGCAAAACTGCTACTGTGGCTCTACACATGCATACATGCGAGACATATCTTCCGTACAAGTTCTGCAAGGTGTATGCGACTTGTACGGTAGCCTTGTTTAATGTATTAGTCCGTATTTTTAAATAAAATTCGTTTTTACCAAGTCTACAGCTTTTCCTCGTTTGCTACAATGTTAGCTGCAACAGCGCCCGTTGGTGGCTGGAAGCATTATTCCCTATACACATACGTCATGTCCTTGTATGAACGAATGGGGGAATGGATGAACGTCACGTGATAAGTGCAGCCATCTTTAACCAGACCAGAGCTGCTCGATTTGGAAAAGACACACACTTGGTAAAAACTCATTTTATTTAACAATACGGACTTATACATTAAACAAGGCTACCGTACAAGTCGCATACACCTTGCAGAACTTGTACGGAAGATATGTCTCGCATGTATGCATGTGTAGAGCCGCAGTAGCAGTTTTGCAGACCATACTCCCGACCTGTCTGTCAAAGCGTTAAGACTCTCCTGTAGCCATAGACGTCATCAAAGCAGAAGCTACTACAGGAGAGAATTAATGTAAGGCTAGTGTTTCTCAAATGCGGGTATGTGTACCCCTAGGGATATGTGGGGGTACTGCAGGGGGTACGTGAGAACAAACTAGAAAATGGGAACATTTTAGTGTTATGGTCAATGATAAAACATTGAGAGTCTTTGTGTGAACCTGCTCATCTGTAAATTGTTAAACCAAATCACATGAATTAATAGAAAGCAATGTTTATTTGCCATTACGCCGGTTTATTTTGAAAATATTGGCTTGGGAACTGGATTTTTGATGTAAAATGTTCTAAGCAAAATGCTGTAGTCAGGGGAAGGGGGTACTCAGCTTCAGAAATCAGTGGGGGGTACTGCAGTAGAGCTGGGATCGGGCCCATTTTGTCTGTCCGTTCCGAAACGTGTCCGACAGTTTTTTGTCCGCCCTGAATCGAGGTCCGAGCATTAATCTTCAAAATGCGTCCGACCTGTGCTGAGAGGCCCTTAGATTTCACCTCTTTTTCCCCTCATTTCTTTTTCTTTGTGGAAGCCACTGATTTACACTGACTCACTAGCAAACTTGTTCTAATGTGCAGTGCAAGGCTGCTTGTTACCTTAATGTGAATATTAAGCCACAGTTTGTGAAAGTAAATAGTAGGCTACGTCGATTATTAAATAATAAAAATAATAACGTGCGCTCGCTGCGCTGGACGTCTAAATGCAGTGACTCGGCTTGCTGCACACTCATTCTGCAAGTTTCTGTGCCTCACAACGTGTCGCGGATGCGAGGTGTTGTGAACTTGTAGATCAGCTTTTGGCACGGAACACCCCGCAATGAAGAAGTATAAGCCAGGATTTACTTGGGTGATGTGATGTGTGTTGTACGGATGGACGGACGAGGCTGACACAGTGCACTGCGACTGCACATGCGCCGAAAAATAAACATCCAATGCAAGGGACAATAGTGGGAACACAAGCTAGGAGCTCCATTCAGCGGCACGCCACTTCCAATCAAACCACAACAACGCGTTTACCTCAGCGTGGGACTTTTCCATGCTTCGAGTTATGTCTCCGTGGCTGCAGCATTATTGCGAGCAGCACACACAGTGCCACACGCTGCGTGCCGTGCATCATCAGAGAGAGTGCATGATGCATGTCATAGGTAGGCAGAGGCTATTCAACAATATGTCTAACCCGAATCGACGTCCGACAATTAATTATGAAAATGCGTCCGCCCCGAGCCAGTCAGGCTTGTCGGGCCCCACGCGTTTTCGGTCGGGTATCCCAGCTCTATACTGCAGCCAAAAAGGTTTGAGAACCAATGCTATATATGTGCAAGTTCACAGCTTGTCGCAAGCTTGTAGATCTTCTATTGTCTGCAAATATTCACAGTTTTTCCCAGAATGTTTGCCTATTTTCACATGCCCAGAATAGGAGTGTTGGGGTTCATGTTATCAATTTATGGAACAGATCACACAGAGTAATGTCATGACATGAGTATTCAAACTAATTGATGAGTATGTGTCTGCTTGTGGTCCGTTCTAGGCGAGGCTCTGGGAGCAATTGCTGACCCTGTAGTTCTGGACCTGCTCAAAGAATATAGTCGGGACCCTGTCATAGAGGTAGGAACATATCCCCTGACCGGCTATTTAATCAAAAACCCTAACCTTTAACCACATGAACCCTAGTGTGTTGTTTTTTCTTTTCCTCTTAACTGATTTTTTGTTTTAGATTGAAATTCATATGCATTGTTATATTGTTGTTAATGTTCTGACATGTTATCTTGTTGTATTATCTGCTTATTGTAAGTCGCTTTGGATTAAAAGCGTCTGCTAAATGCCTAAACTGTAAACTGTAAACTGTAGTGTTCTAGATTTATTTTATAAACAACTCGTCACATCATTAGGACATACCAAGTTTAGACAAATATTTGCCACATTATAGTAATATATTGCTTTAGTTTAAATTATAACATACTATTGAATGTAGGAGTCAGGACTCAGAAGTAATGTTGGAGAACCCAGTCCGGTGCCCGTTGGGCAGAATAGTCACCATCGATGTCCACTTGTGCAATACCCGTTGTATCTGTCTGTCTGGCTGGTACTCTTTTATGCCCATATATGGTGCTCCGTGTCCAGGCCAGTCTGTGATGTCATCTCCAAATTTGGGCACTGTAGTGATGTCAGTCAGTGATGTCAGTTGGGCTTTGTTGATGTCAGTTGGGCATTGTTACCATGGTGGCGACACTGTTTAGTATCAGTTATGTCAGCATGCAGACAGACGGTCAGAAGGCGGATGGTGGACAGACTTTCATTAAATTAATAGTTAGATGTGACATTCAATCTTTCCACTGCTGACCATTTGTACAATTTGCTCAACTTGTCACCACTAACTGACTGCTACAGTATATTGAACCTGTGGCAAATTATATACTGTTCACCTTCCATCCACTAGGTGGCATTTTGAACTCATAAGGCCTCTACAGTCTACCTGGTTCTTCAGTACAACTTGGTTGGACACTAAGTAGGAAAACACCTTTCAGACTGTCTGCCAAATTCTGTGACTTCTTGAAATACACAGTACAAACCCTTCCTCCTCACTCCGAGGAAGGTAAAATAAATACAAATATGAAAATGGATGTTTTCTTTTTACCTGTAATTTATATGGAACACCTTGGCTTATATCAGTTTATTACTATGTATTATTTACTATTTTAGTATGAAAGGATACAGAACATTGCTCACTCTTAGAACAAATGCGAGCCGAGTGCTTTTTAGAGTACAATGGGTGAAGACTCCAGTCCAGGTGGTGATACAGTGCTCACAAAGTCGATACAGGATCAAAGATGAAGAGGGTCCCATCAAATGGGCAAAGATGAGAGCGGTCCCATCAAGTGGCCAAACTTTAAGCACACTCGAGCAAGGACTTGGTTAAAAAGCCTTTAACTCATCTGCTGCCATTTAACAATACCTTCGTACTCCAATCCTGCCATTCGTCTCCATAGACTTCCATGTAATTCATAGTGCACGGATCATGCACACCCATGCCTAGATCATGCACCACGTGTGTCCACATTGCTCACAGCTTTCAAACAAAAAAATCCGAATGGAAATCCGTTCAGGCATTAATGAGACAACAGCCACTATGTTTTCCTAAAATGTAAACAAAGATGGCTGCCATGCTTGAAAGATGGGGTTGCTATGGGGGTTAAACATGCGATTTCGCGATCGCTATCATGCCTACTATAGTTTTTGGGGTCAAAATTTTTTTTTTGAAAATGTTTTTTTTTTTTTTTTTTTTTTTTTTTTTCAAAAATTCTCGGGTTCCTCGGGCATGGCAGGGCCGTACAACGGGAAATTCTCGGGCTCCTCGGTTTTGGCAGCAAATGAGTTAATTAGACAAAGGCCGAAGGGAGTACCAATCCTCTTTGGTGGTTGGCAAACAAAAAGGATGTTGGCCATGCCACCAACTGTTCTCTTGTACAACAACTACTTCTGGTTTATACGGTACCTCCTATATAATGGACAGCTTTTAGCCAATGGATGGTTTAGCCAATTCATAAAAGGTATGATTGATTTGGCATCAGCTCTGAAGAATCATGCTGCAGTGTGTGTGTGTTTTTTTTTCACTACAGCTGTTATGAAAAACAGTATATTTTCTGCTCCTAACTTGTAGGTGGCAGAGACATGCCAGCTGGCTGTTCGTCGGTTGGAGTGGCTGCAAAGTGGAGGAGAGAAACAGGATGCGGGTGACGTCAAAGACCCCAACCCATACTGCTCTGTTGACCCCGCACCCCCTGCAACCAGGAAGAGCGTCAAGGAGCTAAGAGACTCCCTATTGGACGAGAGCCTTCCACTCTTTGAACGTTACAGAGCCATGTTTGCTCTGCGTAACCTAGGCAGTGAAGAGGCAGTACTAGCACTGGGAGATGGTAAGATAGTTGATGAAGTACTACCCTTTTTAAGTAGCACAGCTTCCACAAACACATTTTTAGAAATTAAAAGAGCACATGCCCAAAAAGTGTGGATATAGTGAGTATTTTTATGAAACGTGCTCCTTAATTCTTTTCCCCTCATTTTGCAATACCGTTATGCATATACTCCTTCTAATAAAATATCAATGTAGAGCTGTCTCTTTGTCTTTGTTCAACCAGCGTGCTAAGGTCACTGCTGAAGCAGCACTTTCTTTGTCTCCTGTAGGTCTGCAGTGCTCCAGTGCTCTGTTCCGCCATGAGATTGGTTATGTCCTAGGCCAGATGCAGCACCCAGCCTCGATCCCCGCACTGCAGGCTGCCCTGGAACGTTCCGGAGAAAGCCCCATGGTTCGCCACGAGGCAGCTGAAGCACTGGGCTCCATCGGCCGAGATGACTGCATCACCGTGCTGCAGCGTTACTGTGGAGACGGGGAGCGTGTGGTCAAGGAGAGTTGTGAAGTGGCCCTTGACATGCTGGAGTATGAGAACAGTGATGAGTTTCAGTACGCTGATGGACTGGATAGGTTACAGGGCTAGAGATGTTGTGGATACGGTCAAGGACTTCAGGACACCTCTGTTGCTTCCCTCCAGCCCTTTTGCCGACAGATCAAAACTTGAAAATCTTTAAAAAGTAACCCAAGAAAACCATGTCTCCAAGTCAGTCATCACTCGAAATAAGTTATATATTTTAGTTCTGCATCACTTGGATGTTTTATGTACCCAATGGTCATAAAACCTTTATATTGGTATACCATTTTCAACCTAGTGTCAACACCAAAATGTATAACGTTGGTCCACTTTGGCTTAATGTGTGAATGTCATTTTAGCCACTCATGGGTAAAGTACACCAAACAAAATTTGCCCCTAAAAAGTCATTTTGCCAATTGATTCCTCCCCACACACGTTTGCGTGTTGACACTGCTGTTGTATCGTACTGACTCACCTGCCAGTGAGGAGCCCCCCACCGGGAGGACGTAGAGCCTTCGTCCTACTCCTCCCATCCAGCATTCCCTGCTGACAGATGCCACCCAGCTCGTAGGAATTCGTGCATTGACGATTATTATACTCCCTGCCCGACTTAACTCCCCTGAACAGAACACGGTCTGTTGGTGAAGGGCTGATAGATAATGAGGATTTTACAGGACTGATGGTTATAAGGCCTGTATATGCATATTTAGTACCTATAGGACGGTGTATAGCTAATGTGCATTAAGTAAAATCTCTCTTGTTAATGTAACTGATTGAAGCACAGTGGAGATGAAACGACCTCAATATGATGGTGAAAGGTTCTGACTGGGTCAGACCCTGGCCTGCTGTGTTCATACTGACTGTTGTGATTTAGAATCAGGCCAGGGGTCATTTCTCTGTATTCCATCAATTAAAGGTTTTACATGATAGTTGAATGACAATTTGTTTTGCTCATTATATACCTGAAACAATGGCTTCATTCTAAAGTTGATCTTCAAAACTTCAACTTCAAAAAATCTGACTACATTAATAATCAGTTGCTTTCCATCTATGTGTTGTAGTTTCTCCTGCTAACAAAGCAGCTATACATGCCCTCTATGTTTCTTGTGGCCCCTTAATACAGTATCTGGCTTAAAGTCCTGTTCGCAATTTGGTGTTAGGGGAGTTTCTCACCTGAACTGAGTCAGTGGGTCCCTAGACATGAAAAATCACTGAGGTGCTCGTCCGCCATAGTGCCACGAATGGCGCAATGGCCAAATCAAATATGGCTGCCATCGGCTATGATGAAAATCCAACTTTTCTGTTTCTGGGTGTATATGCACATGTAATACCTCTATTTGGACTAATTGTGGTGTGGGGAATTCATTTCTGATATTGTTTTGACCATTTTGGGTGATTTGGACCTCAAAAGGTCATGGTCAAGGTCATTTTGCTATTCCGAAGACCATGGGCCATAACCTGGCCATTGTTAGGAGTAAAAACAGGTGCAGTAGGTCTAAATCAACTAATGCTGACATGTATAATTCATTTCTGACATTGTTTTGACCATTAAGGATCATCTTGTCTTTGAAATATCAATGTCAATGCCATTTTTCAAAAACGATTTTGTTAAATTACTTTTATAGTATTTGTTGTAGTTTGTTACTATTTTATAGTAAGTTTGTTTTGTTTATAACAAAAAACATACTAGTGAGAAATACAACAAGTAAACATCCACATTTAACTTTAAAGGGGGGTTTTAAATGGGTGTTTAAATGAGCAAATAAGACTATTTACGAATAAAAGTGACAAATACAATTACACAACAAAATCACACACAAAATTAAATAACAATTTCCCTCAAAGTGCACCATATTGTGATTGTGTGCATGCAAGTTAGTATGAGGTGTTTTACAGGATGGATTTGTCATTGTTCCATGGCAAAATATGATGCACAGAACTCCATCAGTGTCGAGTGTCTTGCTTTAGACATGGCAGGAGTGTGCTAAAGTCAAAGTGCTCCTTCAATCCATCAGAGCTTGACATTGACTTTTTGATGCAGTTGTCCTTTGGACAAGTATATTTCCTATTCACTTGTCCGGGAACAAAAGTCACTTGTCTGGATAAAAATGTCATACATTGAAATAATAACAAAAGGACGGCTAATGACCCCCCTTGCTCCCTCCACTCCATAGTATGGGCACTTGTCCCAGACAACAGGACAAGCCTTTATGTCATGCCCTGTTCCATGTTCCATTGGTTCTAGTCTTTCCTCAGGTTCCTTGGCTGTTGCAAGCAGGTGGCAAGAAATGCGCTAGAAAGGTGCCTTGTTGGTCTCAGCAGTTGTACTTCTCTGCTACCAATACTGTGTCTTGTTCTGTCAAGGTCTTTGCCCCTCCAAAGTTTGTTAGATATTGTACTCGTCAGAAGCCATAACTACATGTTTAATCCTCACCTGGCCCATGCAGTCTAGGCATATGTGCCTTGGTCACTGTCTTGGCTAGTGGTGCTCCAAGATGAGACTGCTTGATGCAGTGAAGTGAGTCTCACCAGTGCCATACTGCTGCCAGATCTCCTTCATCCCCAGTGCTTGGGAATATGGGGTGTAGTATAGCAGTAATGTGAAGGAGACAACAACTCTCTGGGGTCCGCTCATAGTTCCGACATCCCATTATTCTGACCATTAGGTTAGTGAAGGTTAGGGATAGGCTTAGTTATAATGGAGGCTGTACATGCACCAGGTGTCAGCCTCCTCAATCCTATTCAAGATGTCTGGGATCTCTTCTCCACTAGCGACATCATCAACGGAGACAACAGAGCTGATATTGGTAAATGGACTGCATTTACAGTATATAGCGCTCTTCTCCACAGCGCTGTACAATGTATTTCACATTCGCCCATTAACACACACATTCACACATACATTCACACCATGAAACCATGCAAGGTGCTCATCGGGAGCAGTTAGGGGTTCAGTGTCTTGCTCAAGGACACTTCGACAAATAAGCAGGAGGAGCCAGAAATCGACCCTGGAACCTTCAGATTCCAAGGCAGCCGTTCTACCTACATTGCCACAAGCTTGAATGGACACCATATTCCGAACACACAGCTGGAGAGCTGTTTGTTCTCCTCAGACACCCAGAATTTGTGATTTGTTGATTAGGGATGGGTGCGTCTGTCGACTCTGTTATCTCTGATGACGATGAGTGGCTCCCTGCAAAAGGGGCTGGA
This sequence comes from Nannobrachium achirus, assembly GCF_963921795.1. NCBI lineage: Eukaryota > Metazoa > Chordata > Actinopteri > Myctophiformes > Myctophidae > Nannobrachium > Nannobrachium achirus. The sequence continues at coordinate 23,052,052 of NC_137810.1, read as the reverse complement.
GGTGAAGAGATCCCAAAGATTGAACTAGATTGAGGAGGCTGTCACCAAGCTGCTGGTACATGTGGAGTCAACTGGCCCTATTATAACTAAACCTACCCATAACCCTAACCTAATGGAGGGAATAATGGGTCGGCAGGATTATGAGTGGACCCCAGAGAGTTGTCGTAGTGATACACTGGGGATTAAGTAGATCTGGTAGAAGTATGGCACTAGGTGTGCAGCGGCACATGCTTCTACAGCATCAAGCAGTCTCTCATCTTGGAGCACCACTAGCCAAGACAGTGATCAGGGGACATTATGCCTTGGAAACTGGAGATGACTGCATGGGCCAGGTGGGGACTAAGCATGCAGCTATGGCTTCTGACCGAATACAATATCTAACTAACTTTGGAGACCTTGACAGAACAATACACAGCATTGGTAGCAGAGAAGTACAACTGCTGAGACCAACAAAAGGCACCTTTCTAGTGCATGTCTTGCCACCTGCTTGCAACAGCCAAGGAACCTGAGGAAAGACTAGAACCAATGGAACATGGATGGATGCAAGGAACACTTTGACTCTCGAGGATATGGCTGCCTTGCTGATGGATATCGGTGCATCATATTTTGCCATGGAACAATGGCAAATACATCCTGTAAAAAACACATCATACTAACTTGGATGCACACAATCACAATATGTTGCACTTTGAGGGAAATTGTTATTTAATTTTGTGTGTGCTTTTGTTGTGTGATTTTATTTGTCACTTTTATTCGTAAATAGTCTTTTTGCTCATTTAAACACCCATTTAAAACCCCCCTTTAAAGTTAAATGTGGATGTTTACCTGTTGTATTTCTCATGCACTAGTATGTATTTTGTTATAAACAAAACAAACTTACTATAAAACAGTAACAAACTTACAAAGAATACTATAAAAGTGCAAGTAATGAACAAAATCGTTTTTGAAAAATGGCATTGACATTGATATTTCAAAGACAAGATGATCCTTAATGGTCAAAACAATGTCAGGAATGAATTATACATGTCAGCATTAGTTGATTTAGACCTACTGCACCTGTTTTTACTCCTAACAATGGCCAAGTTATGGCCCACAGTCTTCGGAATAGCAAAATGACCTTGACCATGACCTTGTGAGGTCCTAATCACCCAAACTGGTCAAAACAATATCAGAAATGAATTCCCCACACCACAATTAGTCCAAATAGAGGTATTACATGTGCATATACACCCAGAAACAGAAAAGTTGGATTTTCATCATAGCCGATGGCAGCCATATTTGATTTGGCCATTGCGCCATTCGTGGCACTATGGCGGACGAGCACCTCGGTGATTTTTCATGTCTAGGGACCCACTGACTCAGTTCAGGTGAGAAACTCCCCTAACACCAAATTGCGAACAGGACTTTAAGCCAGATACTGTATTGAACACAATAAAACAACATTAAACATAATATACTGTTATAAAATAATCTGTCATCAAAGTTATGCTGTGCATAATCTCTGCATGCTTAATTAAGGACAATTATTGTCAGGTGGATTGTTTTTCAGTCAGTTTTTTTTGTGTAGCTTTTTAGTTTATTGGCCACATATTGACCTAGTTGGCTCAATTATATCACTTGCTCAATTATATCACTCGCTGGTTAGTCTGTTGGCTATATGGTATAATAGCAATGTACCTGGTGTTGCCCAGGGTAAATAGGCCCAAAGCAATATGTTTGTGTACACTTCTAGAGTGGTTAGACTGAATATGTTTAATACACCTTTTATTGATCCTTAGGGAAATTCAATATCACACATGTACTTGAAGGAAGCACAGTTTATGGTACATTGTGGGCAGTGGATAAATTACAGCATGTCTCCCTTGTGTTTCTTTTTTGGGCACACATGCAGACTTGCTGACTTAACAGATGTACCAAATGATGTTATTTACTTGATGCTTCTGGATTGAAAATGTTGGTGGTTTTGACATCTGGAGAGCGCATACAGATTGTTACCATTTCCAAAGGAGGAACATCCAACATAGCTGACCATGAATGAAACCGGTTGAGGCAACTTGAGTAGTTCATAATTCTTGGGAAGAATGTTTCTATGGGGTGGAATATAGTCTAATATACGACAGATGTTTGGAGAATAGAATATGGATGCTTGGTTTATAAGGATGTTCATAGAAAAGGTGTTCATGACATGCCGCTCTTTAGGCATGGATATGGGTGGTGCATTCTGGGTTTGGGTTATTTTGGTGTGGGTGTGACTTGATGTTTGAGGGGGGTGTGGCTTTTATGTGGGCATGGCCTGGGTTTTGACTTGCCCATGATGACCTTCCTCACAATAACAGCTCAATCTGACAGGGTGTGGGAATGCATAAAATGTACACAGGCACGCAGAGACAATTTATACTTTATTTGAAGTACTTTTACTTTTCTTGAGTATTTCAGTTTCTTTATACTTCTACTCCACATCTAATGGGTAGATATTGCCTAACTGACAGCTTTAGTTACTTTGCCGATTTTGATTATTATAATTAAAAAAATTATTAATCACATATCTTGAAAATGAATTGAAAATGTTGCTCACATCTACTGTGAGAGATTGTACATTTGTTATTTTCGAATAGCTGAAATGGCCTATACAATGGGGCTTAATTGGTTAATGCTCGTTAATTATTGTCTAATAACATGTAATTCTGAAAGGGACACAATTTTGAAAAACGGGACTTTTACAGTATTTTTCCACTGTGGTATTTCTACTTTTACTTCCGTTAAGTCAGTTATTGAGTAAGGCCTACTTCCACCACTGCAAGGGACCTGGACCTGAAGTGGGATGGAGGCATTTAATTAAGTTTACTACCTCCTCCTGTCCCAGTACTGCAGAGCTGCAGCTTTTACGAACACTGTTGTAATTACTCTATTGTGAATTGAGAAGTATTCATTAAGAACACAGCAATGGGTCAAATAAAAAGCATTTGGGTCCAGAACCCCCTCTCCCCATGTGACTCACATGTACGGGACGTACACACACACACACACACACACACACACACACACACACACACACACACACACACACACACACACACACACACACACACACACACACACACACACACATACATACACACACACACACACACACACACACACACACACACACACACACACACACTGTTTATCTTTTCACCAAGACAACCCCCAGCAGGGGAGTGAGTGGTGATTAAGCAGAATTGTTTTCTTCCACCTTCCTTCAGCTAAAGAAGCCTTAAGTCGCCGTCCTGCCACTAATGTATGTAGGACAGAATCGGGGCGCTGTGATAAAGCCTTTGAGAAGCTCTACAATGTACAATGTAGGATTTTCAACGTGATCTTTCCTGAGGGCTAAATCTGGTCAGAATCTGGTAGTGTCTTTCCAGCCTCATGTAGAGATGATGAAAGGAGGGAGTGATAGTGGTTGAAGGAGAGAGAGAAAAAAAGAGACTAAAATACTAGCTAGTCACTAAAAGACGGAGGACTAGACAAAACTTGGACAGTGTGCCATGCTCCATCCAGTGATCATGTGCGTGCTGGTGGTGAATATATCCATCACTGTTTTCTATTGGATTTACATCATCACTGAAGCATTCTATAGGAGGAGAGAACGTGATGACTACCAATAGACCAGGTATACCATGGTTTGTTCTACTCTGGTCTATTCTAATCTTGTCTAGTCTTTGACTATTATGTCACAGACCGTCCTATTCTAATTTAGTGACACAATTTATCATAGACTGTTATAACCTGTTTTAGTCTGTTGTTTAGTCTTGTACTGTTCTGTTCTACTCTAATGCTAGTCAAATCGGTTGGTGTATAGGTCTATTGGAATTTCTGTTCTAACTATAGAAGGAGTAACCAGAACTGATGCCACTAAGTTCAAAGGCAGATGCCAGTCTAAATATGAATCTGCTGTGCTGTTTGTTGTTGCATGTGTTCTTTTGATGTAATTTGTTTTGTTACTGTGGTGTATCTAAAGATGGAATACAGAGGTAAACTTGGTTATGTGTGTTTAAAGTTCCCATGCATTCTGTGATCTTACTTAAACAGTAAAAGATGTTCTTAAACAGGACATAGTACAGTGAGCTCGGGGCTGATTTAAACCCCTTTACATTGCAGTGCTAAACTTGTTATTTTGTTTTATATACTGTACACTATAATATCAAATTATACTGCTAAAACCCCTAGTGTGGGCTAGCTAACACTCTTTCAGATAGTGTTTTGAGCTGATCTGTTCACAGTAACATTTATTTTCAGAACATTTTAGTTTCCTGTTGACGGATTATCTTTTGAGTAAACCATGCCATCTGATCGCTGATTAGTTTACAAATTGGGTGGCTAACTTGCAAACAAACATGGTTGACTGACTGGTACATGATATTTTTGACTGAAAGCTTCAACAGACTACCTCCACAGGAAGTGCACATTGGCTGTTATCTCCACTGACACTGTGCCTTTTTGAAATTCTTCTACAGTATGTCTATAATTTCTCTATATGAACAATGGAACAATGTCTGTTACAGTGTGTACATAACGGTCAAACTGGAGAGATGGAAACAAGTCACACTACCTATTTAAAGGGTCAGTTTTTTTAATTGATAAAAGTATAATTATACAGTAGAGCGTCCGCTCTGAGACTGGGAGGTCGGGGTTCGATCCCTGGCCGGGTCATACCAAAGACAGAAAAATGGGACCCAGTGTCTCCCCCATTGGCACTTAGCATCAAGGTTTGGATTTTGGGGGTAAGTCCCTGCGACATACTAGCCACTAGCGTCATGTCCAGCGGCTTTACATCAAGCTGCCTCACACTACAGAAACAGGAGATAGGCTCATGCCCTATGGGTCTCATGGCTCGGCAAGGCTTACTTATAAATATACAGAGTAACACACAATGTGTGTTTCCAAAATGTGAAAGTATGCTGAGCAATACGACAGGGATTTAAGATTGAGTATACATTTGTTATCTCATCGTGTCAGATTAAATGTGGGCACAGAGATTTGTGTGAGATGGTAAGAATACGTTTTCAAATAGGCTACAGTATATAGCAGATGTACACACTCTCAATGTGTCAATCACTTTTATGAAGTGACTTCAAAATGTTAGACATTGTCGATGTGGTAACCCAGGTGTGTGTGTACTGTATATGTGTGCACGACTGCACGTGCATGCATGTGTTGGGAGGTGGGTATTATCTAGCATCATACTGACAGAGATAATAATAATCCAGATTCACACACTTTAGCTGTACCAGCAGCAGTTATATTGATGAGTTCACTGTGGAAGCACAAAGCATTCTACCTGTGGGAAGAACAGGACCAGACAGATCAGCAGCATACTGATAAGATTGCTCACCCCAAACCAGCCTTCAGTACATAATCACCAAACTAACCCTGTTTCTATAGGTACTGAGGCACCAGCCTTACGTCCAACAGACGACCTGCTGAGCAGTCCACAGCCACGATTACGTCTAGTGACTAATTTAACACCATATCAGCCTTCCCATCAAACAGCTAGCACAGTCACTCCTCCAGCCAGCTGACCAGAAGGAGTTCCAGCTGTCCAGCGAGCCAGTCGTCCAGTCATGATCCATCCACTGCTAGTCAGCATACTATCAGTCAACACCTCTCTAACAGTGGTTCTGTGGAACTTCCTGTTAAGACAGGTCTTCTGTAATAAGATTGAGGGGCCAGATGATCCAGAGGCCGTTATCACGGTCTGAAAGGTATTCTTATATTCTTATTCTTGTTAACTGTAAACTGATACTTGTAGCAGTGCTTGTAGCTCGTTGCACATCTAAGGGATATAAGCGGTGGTTCTAGACCAAACACATGGCATTGTAGCCTATTATTATTTTTATGTTAATAAAATGACACATAACCATACTGTTTTCTTCATCATCATCATAGTCTGTGTACATCACATGTAGTCAACCATTCAGTTATAATTACAGTACATGTAAGCTACATTTTTATTTTCATGCCAGTTACACAGTATTAATTTATCCATTTGTAACCCTGAGAATGTACAAACGTAACCTGGGTCCATTTGGTTCCATTATTTTGTACACCCTCAGAGTCAAATGAACACTAAGGACTTTACTGTTTAAGGCGTTGTTGCAAGACAGCTGGCTGATGTAACAGGGACCATGATGTTGGCGTTAAGTTGCTGTCGGGTGTCTGGAATGAATGGGAGTGTAAAATGCTTTTAACCCCATGAAACGGCTCTTGAGTCAAACTCTAATCTCTGAACTGCCTGTGTTCTGCACTGACCCTCTTCTTTTTCACCATATTCACCCATTTCCTGCCCACACATGTTCATATGGTTCGTGTTCCAGGGCCCCCATGCACTTTATTGTTTTGTGGTTTGAGTGTTATTGCCCTTTAATCAGCTTATAGGGTTGGTGTGTCTGAGCTGTTCTGATTCACTTTAACCTTCATATAGCTATACCTGACCTACACTGTCAGCTAACACTTGGATTAATGCACGCACGCACGCACGCACGCACGCACGCACGCACGCACACACACACACACACACACACACACACACACACACACACACACAATCTCACTCTCCCTCTCTTCCTAATCTATCACACTTGCAAGCACGTACTAACACACACACGTTGTCTCTCCTCTCTGTGTACACAGACTGGATGCTTGGTCCCACCCATGATGATGTATGTACCAATGAGGATGGAGAGACCAATCAGAAGTCACAGAAGACAGGAGGATGAAATCCAGAACATGTCCTATATATTACATTTAAATGGCTTTTAAATGGCACAGAAACTTGAAACTGTCTTCTCTCATTGCATCCATGCATTAGGCCAAGTGACATCATACCAGAAGCTGTGATATGGACATGATCGTTCACCTTGTGTGGTGGTAAAAACAGACAAAGAAAGTTTTACATAAATCGAAGGCATTTCATCGCAATGAAATGCCTTCAGATCTCTGGCACAAAGACAAAATGATTTCTTTGTTCACAGTTTAAACATCCATCCAAATGCTTAATTCTCACTCAGAATGTCTCCATGTTTTTATTTTTGTGCGGACCACCTAAGTTCCCTAAATGACTCCACAATCTCCTGTTGCTGTGGCGATGACCCCTGAGTGACTATGACACCCTGTCCAACACATCCTGCTTATAATGAAAAGACTTTGATCTATTACACATTTCTAGAGCTACATTGTCTAATGCAGTCTGGCAACGCCAGGCTATAGGGGTATGCAACCTTAGGCAAGGGTGCCAACATTGGCACAGCAGTGGGTGATCACTGGCATAAGTGTGAGAGAGGTTTAAAATTAAATATTGCAAAAGAAAGTTCAGTAAGTTAAATTAAGTCCACTCACATCTACAGTATATGCAATTCACATTCTGCATATCATTGTACATTCTTTCAAACTGGTAACTTTGACTGGGGAGAGAGTCTGGGAGATATGTGGGTTATTGTTTGAGTCTAATGATCATTAGACCTACATCCTAATATAAAATAATATGTTTTTAAAGAAGAAGAAGAAGAAGAGCAAAAATAAAGGTTGTTATTCATATCCTGTCAAAATTAATTGGAAATATGACATTTTGATGTGGTGTCATAATTAAACTCCATGTTGTTACGGCACACTGACTATCAAGAAAATGAAAACATGGCACTTCATGTCAAAAAGGTTGCCGACGCTGGTCTAAAGGAACAAAAACAGGGATACTGTTGCTGACGCAAACATTTCTATCCTCAACCATTACTTACATTATATAAACAGGAAAATAAATTACGCCTTGAAAAGTACTGTCATCTCATGACTTGAATCCCTAATAAAGTATAAGAAATACTTCAGCCTTCATTTCACTCCTACACAAATAGAAATGACTTCAATCAGCATCTGATCTAAATAATAAGTAGAAAGATTCATGCACTCAATGGAGCACATGTCTCCATGGCTTCGCCAGGCCGGGTGGCTTACCCAGGGCTGTGTGACATCAGCCATCTATGATGTGGGGGGGGGGGGAGGGCACGGTGGCACAGTGGTTAGCGCTTCGCCTCACAGCTAGAAGGACCTGGGTTCGATTCCCGCCGGGGGACGCTGTGGGTGCTGGGGGCGTGTTTCTCCCTCCGCGTCATCAGCGCCCACACCCTAGGTGGGGTTGGCTATAGGGCCTTTCTGTGTGGAGTTTGCATGTTCTCCCCGTGTCTCCTAGGGTTGATACCCTCACAAAAACATGCAGTAATCCTGGTCTCAATAACGCCTCCCCCTAGCCAGCCGGGGGGCTTGATGGAGGGGAAAGTGTTCCTTCCACGCGCTACGTCCATCCCAGGGAAATCCCCCCTGTCAGGTGAAAAGAAACAACTTGGACTACTCATGCATTGAAGGAAGCATGAGGTCAGTCCGTTGTCTCCCCAGGCACGGCAGAGGGAGCGCAGAGCCCAGGATTACATAGGCAATTGGCACTGGGTGAAAAATGGGTTGCAAAATCGTGGGATAAAAGTTATTAAAAAAAAAAGCCATCTATGATGTATCAAGATATACAGTATGACTCCATATATGGGCAACATTTCAGCCATTGATTATGAACCACCATTATAAAAAGTTTAAAAATGTCAATAGATTTAAAAGGTGATGTTTTATATTTAGGAAAAACGTGTTTGGCGTTGATCGGTCCAGTGGTTTGCTCAAAAACATTGGTGAACACATACAGTAATCTACACATTGCCCTCGGCCTGGCGGAGAATGCATCTATGCTGCAGAACATGTTTGCTGTTTGACATTGTAGAAAACACACACACACACGCACGCACGCACGCACGCACGCACGCACGCACGCACGCACGCACGCACGCACGCACACACACACACACACACACACACACACACACACACAGCCATAAACTAATGTATGAATTGTCACATTTTGGCCTCTCCCTCTGGACTTTGAGCCTAATTAGAGTAAAAAACACACACACACACACACACACACACACACACACACACACACACACACACACACACACACACACACACACACACACACACACACACACACACACACACGTGTACACTCAAATATCTCAACAGAGCTGTACATAGTCCAGCCCAGTTGAGTGCAGCGTTGGACCCGTTCACGCTTTCATCCAGGTGTGCTGAGGACAACATTTAAGATGTTTACGTTACAAGTTCTGTTCTGTCTGCTGCTGTCTGTTGTTAGCTGTACAGCTCAGAAAGGTAAGACAATGAGTAATCACTGCTCATTATAGACAACACATACTGAATACATTGTGTGAAAAATTGTATCACCTGCTATAGCAATGAAATAGACTGGCCTGGTGAATCCAGCTGACGGCTATGATCCCTTATGATTTATACCAATCAGTTTCTGCCTTTATTACACAGAAGAACAGACCAAACATATCCTTAGAATACAGAATATCCTGCCATTCTATGCTGGTTGCTGTAAGGAAGCTTAACTCTAACATTGTTAAACACTGTTATTAGTGTGGGACAGCATCCGACTTGTGTACCAAACATGGGAATTATTAAAAGGTTATTGCTTTTGTACACAGAATGACTTTGATTACTGTAGATTATCACTGTGTCTCAAGAAGTTATGTAGCAATCAGGAGCTGAAAGGTTTCCAATAGAATTAGAGTTCCATGTACACAATTACCACTTTCCCTATATAAAACTATATATGATTTAGTTGGTCCTTGAGAAAAATGTGGATGTATAGACCTGATATGAACTAAGATCAGTTAATGATTGTGATCTGTATAATAATGGGCAGTTTTACCTGCAACAGTGCAGCCTTTCTACCTTCACCAAGCTATATCAAGCTTGTACTGTATACCATGTGTGCTGCCCTGTGTGTTGCCCCTGTGTTTATTATAGTTTATGTGTACGTGTAAGGTATGTGAACAGGTACAGAATGATGACATAGTAAACACATTAGCCTCAACCCTTGACCATTACTCGAGACATGGTATGGGAACCTTGTGATGTACGTTAGACCATTGGTTCTCAACATGTGATCCGGGGACTCCCAGGGCTCGTCGAAGGATTCCACGGGGTCCCCAGGTCAATGATTGATAGTTGTAAACCAAATGATCTCTTACAGGTCTATAATTCTGAGTGTACAAATGGAACCAAATGGGCACGTGCAGGTCCAATTGATTCCATTTGTATACATTTAGAATGTAATTAACTCTAAGGAATTTACATTGTATTGGTTGGGGTCCCAGAGATATAACTGATCAAATGAGGGTCCGTGACCTGATACCTATTGGGGGTCCTTTTTGACAATTCAAAGAAATCAAACAAACATATGGTTAAATAAAAAGTTATCTCAGTTCTGAAAAATGTGTGAAATGCAATCTGTCCAAGATGGTGTGTCCAGATGAAGCCTGGAATGTTGGCTTTACATTTGGAAACTGCATTGATATTTATGTGGATTCAATTAAATAGAGAACGAAATACGTGTAGTTTTATATTGTCAGTTGTACCGTGATCTTAGAAAGGACTCATTTAAAAAGAACACTTTACATTAAGCGCACATTTGCCTATACAGCATGGACACAGAAAGTATGCTGTGTATGTTTTTCTTTTTCTTTTTGTATTACGTATGCTTGGTGAAGTCTGTTTCGTAAATAATTGTCTGTCATGTAGCCTAATCCTGGTCTCTTAATCCAGTGGTTCTCAAACATTTTCATGTCCAGAACCCCCAAATGAATGTATACAGTATTTGCCTCTTACCCCTATTTGAAAAGATTTTGTGAAAGGGACCCCCATAAAAGGAGATGTTAACTTTTTCTTTAAACAAATGTGTGTGTGTGTGTGTGTGTGTGTGTGTGTGTGTGTGTGTGTGTGTGTGTGTGTGTGTGTGTGTGTGTGTGTGTGTGTGTGTGTTTTAGGTCACAGGGCAACTGTGTCCCAGTCTAGGACTGTCCAGCCCTGGCTAATTGGGCTGGCAGCTGTAGTTGGTTTCCTCTTTATCGTCTTCGTCATGCTCATTGCTAAACGAGTGCTCAGAAAGGACGGGTAAGAGAACATATTACGCACACGCACGCACGCACGCACGCACGCACGCACGCAGGCACGCACGCAGGCACGCACGCACGCACGCACACACACACACACACACACACACACACACACACACACACACACACACACACAGAGGAAGGGACAGTGTGTACATGAAAAACCAAGTAAAATAGCTCAGTTAACAGTAGAATGGGATTTATATCTTCCATCTTAGTTACAGTACAGTACAGTACAGTACAGTACAGTACAGTACAGTACAGTACAGTACAGTATGGTACAATTGCATTTATTTTGATATAATCTCAGACAGACTTTAACAGTATAAATTATGCAGACCCATAACTGAAGTAATTTAAGACAAGTAACAAAGTTATAATTTGTTAAAACGTGAAATCAACAGTTGTCTTTTATTGTTCTGTTCCAGAGAGGATGAGAAGGATGGTGGTTCTTTTGAACACACGGCCCTTGAGATGGAGACAGAAGACAAACAAACCAACTTCTAGGTGTGAAGGCCTTTACCACTCAGCTCAAGCCAATGAAAACCAACATGAACTCAGTCACTCTTTCATTACTGGTTGTCATCCAATATCTATTAATTTGTTACCTTGACACCTGGATTACGAATACAATTTAAGTTGTGGATTTCTGTTAAAGCCGCATATTCATATGCTTTTACCATGAGTAATTGTAATTTATGAAAAATAAAGAAAGTCTGTTAATGATAAATTGCACTGAATGTTAATTGAAGCTTCTGTTGTCTGATTTCTTTCTCCTGGCCCTCCTAATTAGCTGCTGTAATTTCGGGTAGTCAGCACTAGAGGGCCCTACAATACAGATACACAGCATTGCATTAGCACTCTAATAGAACTGTAATTGATGTATGCTTGTATTGTTACTGTAATGCTGGATCAAGTACAGACTACAGAGGGCCAATGTTTCCAATTATACTTTATTATGTACAGTTTATTTTCAATACCTTTCCACTAGAAATATTATCTTTGCGGTAGTAACATGGTGTCATCTTTTTTATATTTTCATGTAATCTTAACCGTTTATTGTTGTAGATATTATGGAGTTTCATAGTATTGTACTGGTGACCGATGAGTTTTTCTGCACCGAATAGGAAGTCATGACAACAACTTTCTTTAGCTAGGAACACTCTTATGTATACTGTAACGCCAAACACCAAATCAACCTCCCTGTAATTACCCCTATTGGTTAGGCACTAAGCATTAGGGTGTCTTCCACAGACACATACAATATAAATGCTAAAATAATGGACACAAAACAACAGAGCACATGACATGAATTCCCCATAACAACTAATAACACAATAATAAATGTAGAGTGTGCGGCTTGAGACATGCTGGAAAGTCTCCTCAGCCACTCATCACCTGGGATGTTATACAGACCCACCTGAGAAGCTTCACCCGTTTCTGAACAGTCCCATTTCCCTTGGGCCGGCGGAGAGCTGGGTGTATCAGTGGTATATTCTGTCACCTGGTGATGAGCATCCTCTCTCTGTGGCTGTCTTCCAGTGCTGCTCTCCTCTTTGAGAGTCTTCAGCAGCATCAGGGTGTCAATATGGCAGCTGCATACCCCTGCCATTCCCTGGGTCCAAGTTACTTTTAAATATAAATCCATGAATGTCTCTTTGTCTATCTGTGCTGGTTATGTTGTTAACTTACCGTAAAAATAACTACAAATGCAAAATTTAACAAAATGGTCACTTTAAGGTATTATAATTATATTCTCCACACTTGTATTCTCCCCATCTTGACAAGATGGTATATTCCCAGGTTCCGCAGGTCAGCTGCACAGGTGCAATTCATTATTGTTAACTGTCTGTGGCACATTTCGCGTTTACTAACATGCCAAGTTTAGCTGCACTTCCAGGCTGCCATATCCAGCCCAAGAAACCATAGAAATGGGGGGGAAATAGAATGTACTTCTTAAAATAAATGTATCATGCCTGCTGCTAAGGTATGGCAACATGACTGGTGTCTTGCACGCGCACGAAGGCGCGCGTGCAAGACACCAGTCATGTTGCCACTTGCCATACCTTAGCTTTTTCTGAATTGACACCACTGAGCAGCATAAACCCAGACACCCACAGTGGCGTCCCCTTTTCAACTTCCTGGGTTTCTCCCATGGAGAAGCTGGAAGGTTTCCCATTTGTGTGACATAATGACCAATATAATGACACAAGGGTTTCTCATCCGAAGGAGACGTCATGACCTTTATTTATAACGCCAAAAACCAAACCATTTACACATGAAGCATGAAGCACTGTAAGGAGGGTTGTGCTCCCTATTATTACCCCTATTGGATAGGGATGTCTTCCATAAACACAATACAGTACAAAATAAAACACTATATGTATTACACAATACAACATGACACATGAATTACCACAATAAATAACTATAGTGAGTGAACCACCCCAACCCTAACCTTGCGTCACCAGGCTTTCCGCTGGGGGAAAGCCTGGTCTTCGTTTACTAAATGGGTTGTTTGATCCGGTCTAGACCGGATGGTATCCTACGTCATTTTGTATTCAAAACGGACTACACTTTGGCAGGAAACACCAAACCGGAAACAGTTTCAACCCAGTTAGCGCATGCGCAAGTAGTTAGCGCATGCGCAAGTAGGGGTTAAACTGTTTCCGGTTTGGTGTTTCCTGCCAAACTGTAGTCCGTTTTGAATACAAAATGACGTAGGATACCATCCGCTGCCGACCGGATCAAAAGCCCGAAATTGGAAGCCGTCCCAGGCTATACCCCAACCCCAAGGCATTCTGGGAAGTCTCCTGTCACTGTCGACCGGGTCTTGGGAGTAGTATTGAAATAAAATGACCAGCTGACCGTTTAAAAGAAGGTGAATGAACACATTTCCAAAGTGTGTAAAGTAAATATATTTTCATAATGACAACCATGCATTTGAAACCATTTGACTGTGCTTCACGGCTGGCTGCGTTTTACTGAGGAACATCAAATGACATCAGTTTTGTCACTGCCATGTGAAGGTGATGGTTGTAGTGGTAGTGGAGAGGTGTAGCTTTTCCTGGTGTGCTGTCAGTGAGCACTATCCTTGTGTGAGGTCTGTTCTGCTCTGGGAGCTGGGGAAGGGGGCAGTAGTAGTAGTAGTCGATTGCTGTGTGTGTGTGTGTGTGTGTGTGTGTGTGTGTGTGTGTGTGTGTGTGTGTGTGTGTGTGTGTTCCATCCTGCTCTGTAATTTTCTCTCTGCCTCCTGTTGTTCCTCATGGCTGTGATTGGCTGAAGGCTTCTGTGGTTAAACCTGATTGGTTGGTTGTTTACACCTCTGGGGGAGGCTAATTGGCTAATTGGTCAAGGGAGTGGGAGTCTGGGGTTGATTGATTGGACTACTAATTACAAGTTTGTGTTTTGGCCTCAGTGTGTGTGTGTGTGTGTGTGTGTGTGTGTGTGTGTGTGTGTGTGTGTGTGTGTGTGTGTGTGTGTGTGTGTGTGTGTGTGTGTGTGTGTTGACGGGGTCCTGTCTTGCTCGACCATCTGTAAGTTGTAAGTTAACCTATTCCTCTCCACTTTTCCATTTCCCAAGCAAGCTCCCCTCTCCTCTCCTCTGCAAAACTCTGTCTCTTGAATTTAGAAGGGTTATTTTTACAGATCCTTAAATTAAACTCCTTGTACATGTGCCAGTGTTAGCAAGACACATAGTTTCTAACTAATCCTTCAACGTGATCTTAAAGACCATTGAAAAGAGAGGAGGCACAATTGTGTCTACACAAAATTATACTTATCGTCACTTTCGGGCAGAAACCTCGTATCTCCAAGTTTCAAATGTGTATGTTTTTTGGTAAAGCAAAGCCCTGCTACATCATACAAGACCGTCGCACAAAACTAGTGAAAACAGCAGATCTACAAGCACACAACGTCTTGCGGTGCGAGGCGTTGTGTGCTTGTAGATCGGCTGTTTTCACTAGTTTAGTACATTTCTTAGATGATAAATACAAAACGAACAGTTTTGGACATACACGGTTTCCATCCGACCACAACGTTATACTGATCTTCTCTCCTCCCTTCTCCCCACCTCTCCTCCGACCATCCAGCCCAAAACAGCAGTGTGACATTTGCTGGTGGAGACCTGACCTTCTCGGTAGCCAGCTGTGGTTCCTCAGATCCCACAAGCCTGAAACCTTTTTACTGTGACTGTGTAACTCAGACCCAAGTCTTCTCTCAAACTCCAACCAGCCCTGACCATTTGACTCTATAAGACTTTAGCCCTAACCTTCACCCCTTCAGCACTGTGGGCTGACACAGACAGAGGACTAACCACACTGTCACCACACTGTCCCCTGCTGAGGGCGAGAGAGAGAGAGAGAGAGAGAGAGAGAGAGAGAGAGAGAGAGAGAGAGAGAGAGAGAGAGAGAGAGAAGGTCAATGTCATTATATTCAAAATGGACACTGAGTCACTGTGGATGGATGGTGAGGCAAACAGAGTTATCTATACAGGCGGATAAACTCAGAAAGCCTCCAACGAGTAGTCTCCAAGACTTTAACTTGTCTCTAATCATTTATAAGAGCTCTGTGCTTTCTTTGTCTCTCCAGTATTTACTCAATACTCCTAAATATCTCCTAAATTCTAAATATCAAGTTACGTGTGTGTGTGTTTAGACAGCTGGCAATGCGCAGGCAAGCATGTGGTAGGTGTGTGTGTGTGTGTGTGTGTGTGTGTGTGTGTGTGTGTGTGTGTGTGTGTGTGTGTGTGTGTGTGTGTGTGTGTGTGTGTGTGTGCGTGTGCGTGTCCGTGTGCTCGTGTGCGGGTGCGTGTGTGCGTGTCTGGCTACTAGTACCTCATCTTCCCCTCTAGTGACGACCCACACAATTAAAGATGTGTGTACACTTGCGTGCACGTGTGTGTGTGTGTGTGTGTGTGTGTGTGTGTGTGTGTGTGTGTGTGTGTGTGTGTGTGTGTGTGTGTGTGTGTGTGTGTGAGAGAGAAAAAGAGAAAGAGGGAGAGGGAGAGGGAGAGAGAGATGGTCAGAGAGGAGAGGAGCAGTTGGTTTGTGAACAGAGAAGAGAGGAGCTTCAGAAGCTCTGTATGAATTCAGAGTGGGACCAGAGTGGACATGATAGAGCTATCAGAACTAAGCATGCTAACTAACATACTGTAGTTGGAAACTAAAAACTTTGACAGGTACTGGAGCAGAGCCTGGATCCCAGATGGATTGGAACCCAACGAAGAATCATACAGGGTCAGAACACGCAGAAGGTGACACTTGGACAACTGGGACACAACACCGCAAAAAGCCAATGTGATGAGAATTATGTGGGCTGAGAACATGATTGCTCACATGCCAGGAACCAGAAAATGCCTAATTAAATACAGGGCAATCTTCTGCCCTCACACAAACTGACTAGAAGTGGCAAAGATTACAGCTCAAGGGGACATGCAGGCAGAGAGCGAGGCTGTCATGAAATAGATGAACTACCAAAACAATCTCTGGAACTCGACTCTCATCTCAAGGACTAGAACTAAGTTGGGACCAACATCTGCAGCGAGTGGAACTAAACACATCACAGACTGAGTCAACAGGAACTCAGATACAGTAGGCTACAACATCAGACATCGTGGCTGCTGTGTAGCTTGTATGGATGAGAGCTTGTAGTAGAAACTGCAGAGATTCAAGACTCTGCCCTCGCCATAACCACCTGACTCGCATCTTGTTTTGGGTGCTATGGCAGCGCCTGGTGTGCCAGGGAGCTGTGGCGAGCCAGACAGTTCAGTGAAGTGGCAGCTGTGTTATGATGTCACAGCCAAGACATGGTGGATGGTAAGTTTCATTTCTGACCTCTAACGTCTAACCTCTCTAAGTCATTGCAGTGATATCGAAGGAACACTGTTGTCACGTCTAGGTGTGCCTTGGGTTTTGTGACAACAACCACACATTATATTTGCAATATACTAATGTGTGGTTGTCAATACAAAAGGTTTTTCATAAATATCTATGAAGAATTGAATGAGTCCTAAATTATGTGTTGTACAATATGCAAGCCTTTACAAGCCTTGGTCCCTGGGAGAAACAACAACAATATTTTTTATTTGAGAGCCACTACTAAGGACAGTAGTATCACACAGTAAAATCCTCAGTGTTCGTTTAGTATAAACTCTGAGGATTTTGTTAGACTGAGATCACTCCAGATCAATTAAGCAAGTTTCCACACATTGCTGTCATTTCAAATGTTCAATTTTCTTCAGTGTTCAGTTAGCGCTTAAGTATTTCTGTGGATATCAGCTTCAGCAAATTGAATCTAGTTTGAAGATGTGGACATACATATTCTAATTAGTTGTTTACACTATCAAAATAAACAATTGCAGTCTCTGCAATTGGTAACATTGTATCATAATAAATACATACTGTACATGTATTATACAAAATTGACAGCTGGTATATCAACGCTACCAGACCTTCTAAAAAATGTTCAGCAACACAAAATGCTCACTTCTTTGCAGTTCGCTGTGGGCATCCAGGAATTACAGCCAAGTTGGCTTATGAAAACATTCCTAATATATTAAAAGATAAGTCATAATCTTAGAAAATATATGTAGTTTGGATGTGATGACATGCCATGTGCCTGCTGATACAGCTAGTGGGCACAAGGAAGGTACTCTGCTTCCAAGAAATTCAAGTAGTGCACCTGGATGTTCTGTGTGCATTTAGAGAGTAAAGTGAACTTAAACAAACATGTGTGGTTGCAACAGTGAGACAAACAGCCATTTCACAGGGTATCATCATTATTACAGACCAGTGTTTTGGGTAGTTTCCATGCTTGACAAAACCATTCCTCCTGTTATAAATCATCATTTCTCAGTGTTTGACATTTGCGTGGCAACAAGGAGGCTGCACTAACTATACTGTATATACATTTCTACTACTGAGACGAAACCCCACCCAACATAACTGATATACTGTATTGCAGGGGTCTTCAACGATTTCAGGCCAAGGACCCCCAGATTCCATGTAGTTTCAACGTTTGACTGCACAATCATCAGTGTATTTTGGGTTCATGTCAATTTGTGTTATCAGATATGTAACCACTTGAACCTTCAATACTTAAAAGACTTGACCTTTCACTCTGTACTTAGTGTGCTCTTTTTTGCCCTCTACACAAAAACCTCTTTGCGAAAATAGTCGATCTATAGTCGATCTATAGTCGATCAACGCCTCGCAGTGAGCTTGTAGATCTACTATTTTTGGCTAAAGGTCTCAGAATATGGACGCTAGGGTTCAAGTGCCTAATTTAAGAAATGGGAAAAAATGTTTCTATCACACAAAGATTTGAAGGACCCCCTGTAGTAACTCTGAGGACCCCCTGTTGAAGACCCCTGCTGTATTGCTCTGATATTGACACCTTATCACAGTATCATCTGTGGGATCAAAAGAGCAATGTGAATTCGCTTAAAAGGGTGGGTTGTTTAGGTTTTTGCTTTGAAATACAACATGTGTGAGTAGCAGCAAAACATGGAGCTTTCTCAAGGTTTTCTGGCAAACAACAGGCTAACCCTAAATCTGCTGCTGAATCTACGCCCCCTGTGACTGGCTAACAACCACTGCTTCTGGTCCAATCACAACCAATTTTCACTTTAAACAACTCACTGGGTGGCACATGATGGAGAGAGAGGGAGAGAGAGAGAGAGAGAGGGGGGGGGGGGGGAGAGAGAGAGAGAGAGAGAGAGAGAGAGAGGGGGGGAGTCAGAAAAGGTAGGAGTTAAGTAATCATCTTCATAATGAGAGGAAAGAGGAGGGAAAAGATGAGGAGGATGGAGGGGGAGAGTTGTTGAAATAGGAGGTAGGCTTAAGAGAAAGACAGAATATGTATTAGCATCATATACAAGCACAAGCCGTGGAATGAAAAACTAAAAAACTAAAAACAAAACAACGTTCCAAGCACATACTGTATTTGAGAGATATACCGTCCGGTATACAGTAAAGTGGAGACAGACAGAGTTGGACAACACCCAAAAGAGAATCCATGCTGAGGAGTTTTATCTTCTTAATCTGGTACCCATAACCATTTTCAATACCAGCAGCTTAAAGCCTACACTATGCCATGTAGGGTTCCAAATGGAGTATTTGTGGCCTACCATCCTAATAGGTTCCAGGCTCATTAAACCATACTCTTGTCATAAGGGCTTCTAACACGTCTATAACTGATTTTAGACTGCACAGTTTAAGGAAGCCATGCACTAAATGACCTTGAAGCCGCAAGAAATCCAGCTGAGCTGTCTTAAAGCATGGGGCTGCAGTGGCCTGATAAGCCCTCTGCTAACATCTGTCCTCTGGTTGCTTAGAGAGAATAACACGCAGCCCTTAACTCCTCCTCTCTCTCCCTTGCAACTTGTTCATTTCAGCTCTGTTTTACTCTTCTCGCTTTTCTGTTTCATCATAACGCCATTCTTTTTCATTATAGATCCAGACTAACAACAGTACAGGACTAGACTAACAAATATTAAATCCAATAATCGCAAGTGGAACCCAAGAGAAGGAAGGGAAAACTATAGGTCTAACATTTAAGTAGATGCTACGTTGGTGTCATGGAGATCAAAATTAGAAATATATTTATTTGTTTTTTCAATCATGTTTTTCTTTCAAAATAAAATATATATACATTTGGATGTGGTAAATCAGATCTGTAAATTAAAGTGACTCTGACTATGACCTGTTTAAGGCTGTGACAGACTAGCTCAGTTACAAGACTGTTGGATGCTTTAAAACACTATATGAAACTATGAAATATATAAAATGTAAAAAGGGGGTGTTTCGGAGAGTGAGGGGCTTCCTGTGATGTGTTAGTGGAGACGGCTCGAATGGACGTTGCTCTGCTTTGTGAGTGTAGAGCAGCTGCAGGTCTTTCCTGTCTGCTGCGGCGGAACTATAGTGTCCCAGGCTGTACAGCAGTACTTCAGCAGGCTGTCAACAGTGCAGCAGAAGGTGGTTTTAGGGGGAATCTGTTACGCCTCATGGTCCTCCAGGACAAAGAGGCGTTGCTGGGCCTTCTTGACCAGGTGGGAGGTCCTGAGGCTCCAGGACAGGTCAGTGTATATCGGTATGGACTACCAGGAACTTTAAACTAGCAACCTGCTCAACTCCTCCCCATTGATGCACATTCCAATGTGAGGATTCCTTTATTGTGTGTGTGTGTGTGTGTGTGTGTGTGTGTGTGTGTGTGTGTGTGTGCGTGTGTGTGTGTGTGTGTGTGCGCGTGCGTGCGTGCGTGCGTGCTTGCGTGCGTGCGTGCGTGCTTGTGTGCGCGCGCACGCGCGCGCGCGCGCGTGTGTGTGTGTGTGTGTGTGTGTGTGTGTGTGTGTGTGTGTGTGTGTGTGGGTGTGTGATTAAGTAAGGTTTTTATTTTTTTATTGCTGTTGGTAGGCTACAAGGAGGTGCGTCATTATGCTGGGATCTACTCCGTTAAGTGTATTTAGGTTTATTCTCTATATGATGTTTGCCCGGAAGAGTTGCTTTTAGTGACACTAGTCAATGTATCGAAAGGTACTCTATTACATCCTAAAACTCAATATTTGTCCTTGATTTATTAAACCACGAAAATCTCAGAGATCAAAAATCTATTTATAGCTATAGCTATTGGATAAGCTTTACATTCACACATTATTTAAACAGGCCTACCTCCGTTTGAACAGGGTCAGAGAGGTTAGATTTCACACACAGAGTGAGGGAGAGAGAGAGAGAGAGAGAGAGAGAGAGAGAGAGAGAGAGAGAGAGAGAGAGAGAGAGAGAGAGAGAGAGAGAGAGGTCTGCAGTTTTTTTGTTTTTTAGGGAAGGCTTTGGCAACATAACATGAATTGTCCAGTGTAGATGAAACCACCAATTTCTCCAGAATAATTTAGGGGCCTATTTTAATCTTTCTGTGAAATTGTTGTTCTGACAGACATTGAAAAGTAAAGATGTCAGTTTGAACAAGTCAAGCTACAGTACTAGTATTATTTTGTATTTATGGTTAAAAAGAAATACATAAATACAATGAATAGTTAAATAAATAAAGGCCTATAATTATTCTAGGGTAATGCTATAGAGTTTTGTTTGGTGTTATTGTAACAACGGTCTCCATCTCAGGTGGGTTACAGATCAAACAACAACATCATCAACAACAACAGACGTTGACATAAAGCATAATGTATTGTGCTTAAATGTTTGGAATATTCTAACCACTAGAGGGCGCCAAAGAGCTTTACTTGACTCGCTGTCAGGTGCATTTCATTTTCAACTCGGTGTTGCATAGTAGGCCTAATTCAAAAGCTATCACCATGTGATACAGTTACAGTATGTTTTCCATCTCTTCATATGTTGTATAGAAACCTTACATAGTGAAATGTTTTATTCAAAGGACTATAAATGAATGTCACAAGAGTTGTTGCCATAGTAATTTATAAACTATGAAATTGCATGGTTGGATCGCATCCTTGGTCAATCAAATTAAATGTCTAACACTAGGTCTATATACTCTATACATATAATGTGTACCTATAGCCTACCTTGTCATGGGGTCATATATTTGGCCGGTGAATAAGCTAAGAGTAGGCCTAATCATTTAACACAATGTCTGCCAGTGAACAGTGTATAACTCTGCATAACGTTTGCCTACAATATGTAATATTATTTTTCAAATAATTGCTAAGCTCACCAATAGGAGCAGCCTAGTATATCCTATGCATGATTTCTTTAGCTTTACAGTCTGCAGTGATTTCCTCCCTGATGCTCAATATAGCCTATACTGTACCTGCTGGCTTCTACCATCCACATGGAACAACCTTGAAAAAGACTGAGACTGAAAGTTTGCATTCTCTGTCTGCTGACTCTATGGAATAATAAACTGAAGCATTTACATTGGTTGCATGCATGTGCATTCCCTATACTGTATCAGATTCAACTATAAAATACAATTTAAGACCCATATTATTGTTACTACAACATGAATGAGCGTCAATGAGGGGAAACCACTTTCAAAGTTATCTTTGGAAAGAGTTTTCATCCCAACAGGGTCACACAAATCCTCAAAAACTAAGAGAAACCCCCCAAAGAGGAGCAGGGACTTCAGTTGTTTAAAAAGTTATACATTATTATAAGATAAGAATATTGGTATTATAGTTTCATCTGGGATTTAAAACTGCAAACCAGCCACCCTTTATCTGATACAGACCTTCAGGCAAGGCTGCGCGCACGCACGAGTTTGTCTGTGTGTGTGCGCAGTGCACGCTTGCACCTCCAGGGGGAGTCCCTATGCAGATTGAAGGAAGCTGAGTCAGCAATTGCTCTTCTTTTGTTCTAAGGCAGGCACGCACACGCGCACGCACACACACACACACACACACACACACACACACACACACGCACACGTACGCACGCACGCACGTGCACACACGCACACATACATCACACTGACTGATCACAGCTTATTGTCCATTGTGTTAGGTCAACTGGTCAGTCAGGTGTCTGTGTCTTACATAAATACTGTCATTTCTGTCTGCAATATTGCAAAACACCTTATAATTCCATTCTATTCGATTTGTATCATGCCCATAGTGTACCCACCTGAGCTGAACTCTATTGTAGCTACTGTACTTACTGTACTCAGTTCTGCCATACTCAGCTTAATTAAACTCCTCTTTATTGTACCTGAAGCTACTTCTAAGGGGATGATAGGATAGCCTACAGATATAATTTAGAGGCAATTTAGTTAAGCAATTTTCTAAACAGCGATGGTGAAATACTGCAATGAGCTGTGCTATGGTGTATTACACTCTGCCATAGCAAACAGCACACGCAATAACAATTAACACTAGAAAAATATTGTTCCTTCGAAACAATAGTGGGCTCGCTTCAAGCCAGAAAACAATGGCTATAAAAGTACAAAATGTCAAGATCGCAGGCAGTGCTCTCTTTGACGTTACTGACGTCAAAGATTGGTCCATTTTGTTCCAAAAATGTGTTGTGCAAAAGTTGACGCTATAACAGGCCAATGTAAGAAGGGTGGTATCTGTTCCTTGACCTATTGGGAATGTGCTTGCAAGATTTCACGCACATTGCAGGCTGTGTTCATGATTTGAGGTGTTTTTGGCTTTGGCCACTTTATCGCAGCTATATTCATTATTATTATTATTTTTGTGTGTGTGCACTTCATAGGCATATTAGATAAAGGTCCTTAGATTGTGTGTAGAATGTTTCATGCAAATTGCAAAAAAAAATCCTAACGGGTTTAAGCGTTTCACAAACTGCTCAAAATGATATAGCGCCCCCCTTTGGCCAATTGGGGTAAGATTGGTTTTAGTGATATTTGGACTAACACTCTACATCTTTGCCAAATGCCATGAACATGTTACTTTGCATGTATGATTTAGAGGCAGAAGAATAATTTGCATAAAATTGCAATATTCATTGAATTTATTTAAAAAAGCATGTTTCGATTTTAAAGAAATCCGATCTGACAGATCTTTAGATATCGGTCCAAAGTTCACGTAAAAAAAGTTTTGTGCACGTGGAGCGAAAATTCCAGAATAAAAGCGGGTTTACGCGTTTTACAAACTGCTCAAAATGGCGGAAAATCGAAGGGCGGAGCTTACTTAACAACGACACAGATGTCTTCCGCTTGAGTCAAAGCACGCGTGTAACAAGTTGCATGTCTTCAAACGAAACGAGTCATGACTTATGCCCGTTTGAAGTTTGGATTTTCAAACGCTTCGTATAGCGCCCCCCTTTGGCCGTTTGGAATAAAATTGGTTTCAGTGATACTTTGACTAACCCTCCACGTCTTTGCCAAATGCCATGAATGTGTAACTTTGCATGTATGATTTAGAGGCCGAAGAATAATTTGCATAAAACCGCAATATTGATTGAATTATTAAAAAATGATATTTCACTTTAAAAGAAATCCGCCGAGATTAGTTTGACCGTATTGGTCCAAAGTTCATGTGAAAAAAGTTTCATGCGCGTATCGCGAAAATCCCAGGAGGAGATAGATTTTTACTGTTTATCATATAATTCCAAATTGTGGGAGATCTAAAGGTCAGAGGTCAAAAGTCAGAGGCTAAAAGTTGTTCGGCATGAGGAGACGCATACGTGTATACAGGTTTCATGCCTGTACCTCAAACACAGCATGAGCTATACCTGTTCAAAGTTCGCACTTTCGAAGGCTTCGTGCAGCGCCACCATTTGGCCGATTGCTATAAAAAATAATAGCGCACTTCGCCACTGTAAACTGAACACATTGATGTTTTTATTTTCATTTTCTCACTAAGTATGTAGGAGTAGAAAGGAACCGAAGTTCCCGTCTACTGTCTGACTGACTGATAGATAAATAATGACAATATCTAAAGTGTGCTCGCCTTATAGGCGAGCCCACAATAAATCAGGGGAAATTGAATGCTTTCAAGTCCAAAAGGTTGAAAACGTCAACATTCAAAATATCTTTTGGAATGTTCCATCAAGAACCTGCATAAACCATGGGATGTGGTTGTAGAGAGAGGAAATACTATAATCTCTTCTCCTGGATAATTATTTTCTTTGAGAATTGCTACTACACAGAATAGTTTTCTGGCATATTTGTCCAATCTCTTTTCTATTCTTTTCTTTTCCTGCATTTTGGAGAGACAGAGAGAGAGAGAGAGAGAGAGAGAAAGAGAGAGAGAGAGAGAGAGAGAGAGAGAGAGAGAGAGAGAGAGAGAGAGAGAGAGAGAGAGAGAAACCTGGTGTGGTGATGAGGATGAATATGAAAACTTAGGGCTGTATTTTGATTGTCTAAGTATAACTTAATGGCATGTCCATACTGTCTCCGTCTCCGACCAACAAACCTTTTGTCGGAGAGTTCCGACTTTCCGACGTGCAGCTTTCCGAACTCGAATTCGGGGTAATGCTTTTCAGAAGATGCAAGTGACGTCATTTTGTAGTTGAACCGGACCTTTCTGATGAAAAGTCTGGTGATCGGAGACAGTATGGACAGGCCTTCATAAAAGCTGGTACATAAGACAATCAAAATAGAGCCTGATTCTCTAAAGGCTCATAGTTTATGATTGGCTTGTTGTTGTTGCCCCCCCCCCCCCCCCCCCCCTCCAAAAATAATGAATGGGTATTATGAATATAGCGTATGAATAAAACAAGTTACAAGGTTTCAATTTAATATCAATGAACTATTTGAAGTAAATAAATCTGAGATTGATAGAACATCTAGCGTCTAATGAAATAGAAACAATCCAAGCCAGCGGTGGGGTGAATGTGCTCTGTCTCTGAGCTGGGCCTTTAGCAGTTGTTTTTAATGGCCGGCCCTGCTATCCACAGCAACAGTAATGGCCCAAAATGGGAAAATTACAGCCAGTTTGGCCTTGGTAAACACTCAGTAAAATGCTGCTCTGCTCAGAGGAGCTGGCACGCACTCTGGCTGCTGGAAAGAAAGAAGCACTCCAATGTGGCCAGACTTTCCACACTACCTTTTTTTTTTTTCCTTTTTCCACTATCATGTGACTTCACTTGTGAATGTACTATACCTTCTGATGTGTCTGCAGTTGGAAGAAATGAAAGGCATCCTTTTTTACTATAGATTTCAGAACACATTTGGGGGGAAATAAATACTTGTGATTGGCCTAGAGACAAGAGTCTGCACACCAAAGGCGTTTCAAATGTTTTTGTCTGGGGTCTGACATCTTCCAGAATTGCTCCAAACTGATTTTCCATTTTGTTGTTTAGGTATAATGTCTTCAATGTGCAAAGCGCTGTGGTGATTTGTACAGGCTACTGGGGCCTGAGAGCAGTCATTTCTTAGATTATTGTATGTCATATCTGAGCACTATTTTTCTTCAAAAGACTGCAACCCCTAATTATCAATGTGCCTTATATTAGTGGGCTTGCCACATATGGTTGGGAGTAGGGACGTGCTGGGCAAAAAGAGGGAAAAAGAGTTGTAGAGGCCCTCATTGTGCGCTATAGAGAGAGATCTCTCTCTATTGCGCTGCTGCTACTCAAAGATTTGCCATTTCAGATCATGACAAGTGACAAGCCAGTGGGCCAATTACATGAGTTATATTTTGTCGTTGTCGGGTGGAAACCTTGTATGTCCAAAACCGTTTGTTTTGTAGTTATCATTTTAAAAATGATTTAAACTAGTGAAAACAGCCGATCTGCTGTTTTCGCTACTTTTGTGCAACGGCCTTGAATGATGAAGCAGGGCTTTGCTTTGTGAAAAAAATTATAAATTTGAAACTTGGAGATACGAGGTTTCTGCCCGACAGTGACAATTTACTTTGTTGGCCGCCCAGCTCCCAAAATGGAACGAAGGCCGTCATTTTATTTTATTTTTTTCCCTAATGGCCGTTCTGGACCGGCCGGGAATGAACCGGCCGTTCGGGAGTTGTCCCGCTTTTCCCAATGGCCAGCACGTCCCTGGTTGGGAGTCTAGGCATAACTTCGGCCTGTGGTTCTCCATTCTGGCCCTCAGGGACCCCTAGTAATGCTGGTTATACCAATAAGTTAAATGTGTCCACCTAGTGTTATTCTAGCTGTCTAATGAGGGACTTCCTTTGACCTCCTAATAGATATTATAAGACATATTCACTATACTGCGCAGTGCACATAAAGATCGATAATTTTTAGAAGCAGGAACATACACACAGCACCTTCAACCATGCACTTCAAAGTGTTATACGACTAATGTACATGCTATTTTTCCCTTTCCCTTGTTGCTGCTGCTATAATGCTGAGGAACCAAAACCAATATGTGCTCATATATAGATGTAACCTTGAGAATCTTGAATAATGATACTAGAATTAAAGGTCCAGAGTAAGATACTGGTTTAGGTCTTATGTAGCCTATATTTGAAACAGCAAACACCTTTGATCAATGAAGTTTCGTACATATAGACTACATGTTCCTTGCTCTTAACAAGGCATAGCAGGACTCATAGCCACTAGATGACCAACTCTTCAAGCTTTTTCTTTATAATACTGGTAAAGAATGAATGTATTGTGTAACAAATAGCCTGAAACATAGTAGTATATTTATAGCTTCTTTCTGGCATGCACTCAGCAGGAGTCCAGACTTGCTTTCCTCATTTGAGACCATGCAGTAGAACCTACGTGAACCCAATTGGTTTCTCTGTGGGTGCCTGAAGCATTTGGGTGTCAGGTAAACGATTGCGCAAGCATTTGGCTTTGAAAAGAGCAATTGTTCCGCTCAGTCTTCCCCATGGACCAGTCTTGAGATTGAACACAAGTAAAAAATGCAATAAAACAAAAATAAAAAAATCACCACAAAATATGTGTAGGACTTTATATCAGCTGCATGGGAGCATTGGGCATCCATCTCCTCTGGGCCAGGAAACAAGAAGATCAAATTAGAGGGATCCTCTGTTATCGACAATAGCTCATTTCCTGGATTCCTCCTGGCAGTTGCTGTTTTCTCCTGGATTCCAGGGGTCTGCTTAATAGGGAAGACAGCTGTGATCAGTGTGGATGGGTTTGGTGTTTCACCTTTCCAACTCTAAATAGGGCAATGTCTCAAAATTAATGCGATTCCAGACAGCACAGTATGTGGGCCAAGGTAGTCCCTCTTGCATGGATCTATACTTAGTATGCAGATGTGTAGCTCTTTTTGGACCTTTTTGGTGCATCATTGGATGACAGGGTATTGATGCAGCTCTTGATGCAGAATGGAAAGCAATTGTTCAGTGGTGGATGAGTTGAGTGACGGCAGACTCACCATTGTAGAAAAAGAACAGAAGTTATTTTTTTGTTATTTCAGATTCAGGGTGCTGCTTAGTTACCTTTAGAGAGTAGATATGAGTTAACTCCAATGCTGAAGGCCTTATGCAGGTTTAAACTCAGGTAAGAGGCAGGTGTAGTGTAGTGAAACAGTTGTGGGTGATGAGTGATGACACCCATCACACAAATCAGCTAAAACTGTCACTGTCCAAGGTGCTAAAGTCTGCTTTTGGGCCAAAGCGTCACATGTTTTTTTTTAACACATCAAAGTCTTGATTCTTTGGCTTTGGGGAACAGCTTGTTCTTACACACATATTAGATGAGGTATCTGATTAATAGAATGTCTCTAAGCTTGTAGCTATACTAAAATAAATACATCAGTTAAATTCTTATTGAACATAATGAGCTACTTATACAATTATAAATACAAATACAATTAATTAAATCAAATCAAATGGATTGAATAGAATGCAACACTATAGCCTAATATTTTCCCCTATACAATACATATACATTTCTTAGAAATCAAATGTTTAACAATTTTCCAAAATGTTGTGATTAAAAACAATAACCTAACTATTTGCAATGGGTTTGATGTGGCTTCGCAAGTTTTAACTGGGCAGGAGTCAATTGTGTCATTTTGTCCCGAACGAGCCTTTCCCCATGCGTGTTCAATGGCTGAGTGAGCAGTGACTGTGAGTGATAGAAGTAGAAAGAGGCAGATGGGACAATAACTACAGAAGAGGAGAGGAAAAGGAGAGAGTGTTTCGCACAGAGGGAGGGCGGGATAAGGTAAATGTAGTTCTACATTCTCTCTCCTGCCGCAGCCTACCGGGCGGCGCGGCGTAGGGGGGGGGGGGGAGACTGAACTCTACCGTGGAGCTCGAGACTCAGCGCGGGACGTTTCTGCTCTCGAGCGCCGCGGATTTACTCCTCCTGCACGCGCACAATAAAAATGAATATGGAATGATAACAACCGACAGCACGAGATGGCCAGGCGGTGAGATCAGCTTTAACTTCCCCCGGTGGCGGCTCTGCTTCGACATGGTAGGAGGCTCTCCTTTTCCCCCAAATCTGTTCCGTTAACAACAATCCTGCTCCTACTGCTGCTACTGCCCCGTTTCTGGCTCCCGAAAGACGCAGTGCGAGGAAACAAGAGTAGCTACGCAGTTTAAAGTCGAATAGAAAACAGCAGGAGTTGCCCTGTTTATCACCCCCCCCTCTCCCCTCGCTCGCTCTCACTCTCTCTCTCTCTCTCTCTCGCTCTCTCTCCCTCTCTCGCTCACTCGCTTTCTCTCTCTCGCTCTGTGTTTCGCCGTCTCACCCGCAGCAGACTAAAATATTATTTGTGTTTTCTGGTGGCGGCGCGGCGGCGGCGGCGTGAGGAGCAGTCAGAGAAAGCCTTTTTAAAAACGTGTCGGTCGGACGGTGTGTGTATCGGCGCGTGCCGCCGCAGTGAAAGTTGTTGAGTCTTTTTTTAGGGGGGGCTTTGCGGGGGGGGGGCTGCCTGTGCTGTGCTGTGCCTGCAGGCCCTGTCTGTCCGTTCGTCACGGGACGGGGGAGGAGAGGAGAGGAGAGAGGAGAGGAAGGCCAAGTTGAAGTTCAGTGCGAGCCTCCCTCCCCGACCCGTTTCCCTTCCCGGTTTGTGTGTCAGTCAGCAGAAAATGGCCGCAGTTTGTTTGGAGCCGGCGGGCTGCGTTAGAGGGCCAGGCCGTCGGAGGGGCAGCCTGTCCCGGGATGCAGACAGAGCAGAGAGCCGCTATCATAGCGAGCCAGGACAAACACAGACCCGTCCGGCACTGGAGGAAGCAGGGTTAGCAGGGACTGTTAGCCCTCTGAACCAGCCCTAATGTACACATGAGGCCTAGCTATTATAGTCCTAATGGGAACAGACAGAGAGAGAGATATTACTATTCAAGTCCTGAACTGACCTACTTGGCAGCAGTTCTAAATACAGTGCTTCTCAAACTTTTTCATGCCAAGGACCCTGACATTTACACTTATTAGCCCTTGTACCATCATTTGAAAAGATATGGCAGGGACCCCCATATAAGAGAAGATTTTTACAGCTCTAGCAGTGATTCTCAACCAGTGTATATTCAAGGACCCCCCAGTTTGACATGGTTTAAGGCCCATTCCCACTGGGCCAGATAAAAGATATCTGGAGATATTTCTCCAGATATTTTTCCATGCAAAGTGGATGGTAGATACAGATAAAAAAAAAAGTCTACCACAGATATTTGCCACAGATACTTTTATCTGTGGCAAATATTTTTTTTATCTGTATCTACCATCCACTTTGCATGGAAAAATATCTGGAGAAATATCTCCAGATATCTGTTATCTGGCCCAGTGGGAATGGGCCTTTAGGGCTATACGGACCCCCATATACCCCCATTTTATCGCTGGGAGCCCAAATTATATTGTAAAATCAATGTTAATTTAACTCTGAGTATCATTTAGCTGAGGACCCCCTGGAAATCCCTCAAGGGCCCCTGGGGGTCTCTGGACCCCACTTTGAGGGCCAATGCTCTATAGATTATAGGGAATTTCCTCCTGAATAGCAGTTTTGATGTCATGCCATGGGATGGGAGAGATCTGGCATTGTCAATCATGTCTAGCTGTGAGAATATAATTGTGGCCTTGTATAATCAAACTTTTGCTGTAAAGCTTGCATTATTATTACACTGAAATATTTGTTTGTTTTTTTGCTGTTCCCATGAAGGTTTTGATTAAACCAATCAATAATTTGGTCTACCCTGGAATTGTAGACAGGCAGTGATACATTGTGTGTAGGCCTACACACACACACACACGCACACACACGCACACACTCGCACGCACGCACACACACACAAGCACGCGCGCACACACGCACGCACGCACGCACACACACACACACACACACACACACACACACACACACACACACACACACTGAGAGAGAGAGGCATATAATGATGTAGCCTACACCCTTTTCTATTGATAAAAACTGGTATCTTAACCTAAAATATTGCATTATAGTGTTCAATATGCCATTTTAAGACCTCCATATATTTCTTCAGTTTAACATTCATGGCTGATGAGAGCATCATGGCTCTAGAGTAGACCCACAGATAATGTTAATAAAATGACAAGGTTATGATCACACAGAGTTTCTTTGTGTGGAGATTAAACTAATGAACTGGCAGGAAAGGAATCAAATTAAATGGCAATTGAATAATTGGTTTAGTATTGTGTAAATATATTTTCATTCATGAAAAGAATTAAAGTACCGGTATAGTTCTGTCAGGTTCACTTACCACTTAGCCTATGGTGTAGCCTATAATTATTTGACAGTCTTAATTAATAATCATGAAACTTATCGGCAGATTAAATCGTTAAAGTTTAATTTAGTTGAAGCCCTATATGTAGTTGTGCATGGTCTGTACTGCTATACAGCCTTGCTTGTTAGGTTATTTGTGTGGACTGTCTTTTGTCTTTCTTTTGGTTTGGATGAACTGCGGTGCTGTGTGTTTAAATGACTTTTGGTTTAAGGATATAGGAAACACTGAAACAGTAGTTTTCTTTATACTGCACCAGACGTCAAGCTATAATCCACAGAGAAAGGATTTCAGCCTGCAGGGACCAAAAACTGACTGAATGTCTCTCATCCTGCATGCATGGGACTCTAAGGAGGTTGATATGTGTGCTGTGCCTGTGAAACACACACAGATGGAGCAGGGGCGTCAATTGGGGGTCCAGGGGGGAGAATACATAAATCCATGAATGTCTCATTGTCTATCTGCTGGTTATGTTGTTAAATTACATTAAAATAACTACAAATGCAAAATTTAACAAGGTATTATGATTATATTCTCCACACTTGTATTCTCCCCATCTTGACAGAATGGTATATTCCCAGGTTCCGCAGTCCAGCTGCACAGGTGCAATTCATTATTGCCATATCTAGCCCAAGAAACCATAGCCATTTTGGGGGAAAAAATATAGAATGTACTTCTTAAAATAAATATCATGCCTGTTGCTAAGGTATGGCAACATGACTGGTGTCTTGCATGCGTGCCTTTGCGCGCGTGCAAGACACCAGTCATGTTGCCATACCTTACCTTTTTCTGAACTGACGCCACTGAGATGGAGTCAATTCTATATAGGTTATTAGTTGATATCAGGCCATCAAATGTAACTACTGTATATGCGGCATGCTTTAACGACCTATTCGTCTCCCATAACCAGTGTGTAGTTCCACGTTTTTAGAGTGATATTATTAATCATGTAGGCCTAATAGATTTTGACATGAAGTGGGATTACGCATGGATATGCACGAGAGTGCATGCGCATGGATATTGTGGATGAGACTCCGGCTACAGCATAAGTTGTTCCATATTGAATGGCAGAATTATCCTACTGCCACAAAAGTTTTAGGTAACACTTTAAGTGCGACTGCATTCTAAGCTTAATAGGCACAATTCTAGTCCTAGAATTTCTGCAAGCTCGTGTTTTTGAGCAATATATAATATCCTCTGAATTTTAAGATCGGACCGTATAACGCACCGATAATGTGCTGACAATGTAGCCTGTGTAGGCTATTATGAACCCGATTTTGCAAATGAAAGTGTATAACAGCTGCTGCTGCTTTAAGCCAGTGTTTGGGATGGGCTGTATTCATAACGTCATTCCATTCCTCCCTCCATAGATTCTCCCATTCCTTTATTTCTCTCCTCCCTCCACTATACTTCTTTCTATAAACGATACGGTTAGGTTGGCTTCGTTTCTCCCTCTGGTCGTTATGTTCTCCTGAAGATTTAAGCCTATATTCCACACAGTGTCTCTGTTTGTTTTTTTCCGCTGCGGGATATTTTTCCTCAGCCTGAACTTTTCTGGCGTGTCATCATTTCTGGAGTTATAACGTTACGTTTCCTGCGTAGTGGAGTCATCCAAGGAGACCACTGGTCTCTCTCTCACTCTCTCGGATTTCTTAAAAAGCCCAAATGGAACGACTACGGAGATCTGCTTCTCTACTTTGTAACCCGGAGATGTCACTACGAATCTAAAAGACCTGTCGGTGTTATTCTTACCAACCCCGTGAAAAATAATTATGGATACTTATCCTTCCATCCAGCCTGGGATGTTGCCGCTGAAGTGAATGCTGCTTTCACTCTGCCCCGTGTGTGCACAATATGATGTTTTCTCCCCTCTCGCTGTCTCAGGTAAAAACTAAACTAATGTTGTGCATCTGCGCGTGTCGGCGACTCGGCGAGCGGCGTGGAGTAGTAGCGGGGGAACGGGACGGGACAGGAGTCAGGACGGGACGGGAGTAAAGATCCGTCTGGCTCTCTCTCTCCGGGTTTTGACAGGCTTTAGCGGGGTCTGGTCAAAAAGCAGGGCAGAACCAGGGCAGCTCTCTGGCTTCAGAAAGGGCGGGAGAAGAGAGGAGCTGGCTGGGTGTCACTGGTTATTGGCAGGCAGGGGTTTGAATCGAGACCGTCTCCTAGGGAACAGGCAATATGAATCATGTTTCAGTAATGCAAACGGTCTGAATATTTCTGAACTACCCTTTCCCACATCATTGGCTGCACACATGCAACTGTTGAGCTGGATCATTCATCTTGCGAGACTTTGTCCCTGTCATAGGTCTATATAGTTTTGTTTTATATTAATCTTTAATTTAATATTTAAGTTCTCAAATATGGCTAAATTATGCAGAATTTAGCCTACAGCACTAACATAATTTTGATTGTATATTAGTCTATAGTACAAGGGTAATTACGTTTTTAAATCCAGACTGGCTTGGAACGGGATAGCCTATAATATAATTATTTGACAACAAGAGGGAACAAGTGTGGGAGTTGTAGGCTAGTTGTAATTCAATTGCTCATTTGTTGGAAGTGGTTAAAAGAGTGTTTGATACCAGCAGACTAGGCTATTGCATGATTATGATTTGTGGATTCTTGATTCTTGATTGTGTGTGTGTGTGTGTGTGTGTGTGTGTGTGTGTGTGTGTGTGTGTGTGTGTGTGTGTGTGCGTGTGCGTGTGCGTGTGTGTGCATGCATGTGTGCATTTGTGTTTGCCTATTATCCAAGCTTACAAAACATGTTTGTTTTGTCAAGCATGGAGTGTGGACCCATTTTAAGTTGCTGTTGTTTGGGAGACCAGGAGATCAACTATGTGTGTATGTCAGGTTCTTTATCAATTATAGTCAGGCAGGATCCAAGTGACTGGATAATGT
The DNA here is from genome assembly GCF_963921795.1 of Nannobrachium achirus. Taxonomy (NCBI): domain Eukaryota; kingdom Metazoa; phylum Chordata; class Actinopteri; order Myctophiformes; family Myctophidae; genus Nannobrachium; species Nannobrachium achirus. Next base: position 23,018,023 of record NC_137810.1, on the reverse strand, counting down.
GACAAAGTTTACAAGCAAGCAAGTTTTTTTTATCCCATGATTCACAGACTAGTGCATGCATACCGGTATTCTAACCATAGACAGTAGTAGGCAACAGGTGGCATATATGGGCCAGAACCATACCAGCAAGGATACCTGTCCTGGCAAATTATTTAGAGCAAATAATAATATATTTTTTACAATATCAGACCGACATTCCCACTGAGTCAGTGACCAGTATAATGTCCAAATACCCCACCTGAAGAATGATTATTTAATCCATTGAGAGTGAAAGACAGGCACAAACAATCACAAATCAGGCAGTGGGTTGCACTGTGGCGCCGAACCCCTCGTAGTGCAATCAATATTAGGTACAGTACTGTAGCATGTGGACTGATAAGACACAATGGGTTTGCATTCATGACAATATAAGTAGGATGAACCTATAATTCGTTTTCACTGTCGACGTTCCTCTTTAGACTTTTGGATAATAACGAAGTCAAATAATTATAAGAATAAGTTAGGCTCCCCTATATATGGTCAGTCCAGGTGGTTATTTGCCATGCGTAACGGAGGAGCAGTCAGTCCTTCTCAACTTAAAATGATACACATTTATTATTCACAAATATGGAAAGGCTAATAAAACTCAGCTCGTTTACAGCATTTCATAAATCAAATGGGTCATTAATGGGCCTATCCCATGTCCTATTTTATTTCTAGAGTTATTTCTATGCATTCTCTGCATCTCCCAGCCCCTTTCCCTCACTCGCACACACGTCCCAGAATGGCCCTATACTAATGTCACAGACAGGAGCAATATTTATTTTATCAATGTATTGAATGAGCCATTAATTACGTTCTGCCCCACCGTCTAATGGCTTAGAAAGAAGTGTGTCTGTGGTCAGCCTCTGCCATATAGAGAGAGACACCAAGACATATCCTTGGCTCCTGCATACAGATGTGTACTGTATGCGTACTGTACCAAGTGATATATGTTTTGGGATTCGTAGAACACAACTGAAAATATTATAGTTAGTTATTTGAGTTATGACGTGTTTCCTAAATGTAATAATTTCTCTCCCGTTTCTTTTGTTTCACTCTCTCTTTCTCACTCTGTGTCTCTGGAGTAAATCGCTGATATATTGAGTTCATGGACCGGGCCATTACTCTTATTTCAGGTGGGCTACATATCAGATACAGTAGCTGCTGTCGAGGGTAGTTACTGCATAGCTTAGTATGTTACTTTTCACCACAACATGTGTTAACGATTTGCCAAAGACAAATGTTTTTGACGAAAGTGGATTGTTTCCACGATTTGTAAATCACTTGACCAAAGCAATAAATTCAGTAAAACCTTATATACTGTTGTACCCAGTGCTGCACACATTATTATATTGTAGTATATTATTACTGCAATATTAGTTTGTTGTTTCTGTTACAAAATATTTGTTTTAAAGGTAAGTCATGTATAAGTGATATTTGTTAAGTATTAAATACAGTAGCTAATCCCATTGTAATCATGTGTAGAGTGTTTGTTCAGTAACAGGGGTCTCTCCATCTCTTCAACTCTTCTAGTACCGTAAACAGAAAATATACATTTTCAGTTGGGGATACGTACTTCATCCAATCAGACTGGATACAGGATAAACAAGTGAATAAGTGATGATCACGAAACAAAAGAATGAACACTATAACATTTAAGTTGATAAATCTCTCCCGGTTGGATGAAATTGGTGACCCACGTGAAAATGTAATTTATTGTAAATTGTAATTTTATTAAAGAGCTGAAGAGAGGGGGCGCCCGCAGGCCTACTGGTCCAGGTGCATACCACATAGGCATTACTACATAGCCATTGATGCCTGACGGCGTCGCCGGTTCGATTCCCGATCCGGACGACTGTCTCTCCCCTCATTCCCTGTCAGTCTATACTATCCAATCCAATAAAGGCATAAAAGCCCCAAAAACAAATCTTTAAAGAGATGGAGAGAGAGAGGACAAGTTACTGAACAAATGACTCTCGTTAGCAATATCACTATCAGAATAAAGTTGCACTATGTAACTTTACTCCTCTACCCTGGATTTGAACCCCGCTTTCCTGCACAACTTGCTCAAGTGCTGAGCTAATAGAGCCTGCCTGCTTGCTCAGGATATACTGTACATTGAATGACCATCAGATCAAAATTTGTGTCAGATTCTGTGTCTATAGGTGAGACATGAGGGGGGGATACAACCAATACAACCACCCCAATTGTATAAAGTTATATTGTAGTAACATACTCTACCATGCAGATTTTATGAATACAAAAAAGTTACATAGTGCTGCTTTAACATTTTCACAAAAAACAACAACGTTTGTTTTAATCAAGGAATATCACTTACTGTACAGTACAGTGCACCTGCCAATATTTCAAAATGTAATTTGGCCCACAGTAGAACAGACGTGGTGACAAGTCAAATGCACATTGACTATGAGCACTGAAGCCAGACCAGTCACAGCAGTTCCATTAACACCGTAAGCAGCATGGTGGAAGAAAAGATATAGGCTATAGAGTGGACTAAATATTCCAACAAAACTAAATGTGTGTATATGAAACAAACAACATAATAATATTAGATTATCTTTCTTTTCTGTTTAGTTCATTCTGCAGGCCCTTTGTGGGAACAGCACAGTTCGTTGGGCAATGGAATAATTAGATATGTGAAAGTTGGTTTCCCAAGGCTGAGAGTACCTAAGTGTTGCCAGGAAAATTGTGAATTTAAGTTATCGTCCTGTTCATTACGATTATAATTTTTTTGAACACAGTGAACACACAGAGAATTCCTGCCCTGATACTTATGAAATCCTGTCTGATTTGTTTTTTCAACACATAGGCCAAGCCAGTGGTCCCCAACCTTTTCTGGATCAGGGCCCACTTGAAAACGTTGAAAGCGTTTGCACCCCACCCATCTGACCACTTAACATGGTGCATTTTCAGAGCATGTTTGTAAGACTCCCTAATCGGGAGATAAGCGACCGTCAGGTCGCATACACAAACTTTAGAAGGCAACGGTAGGCAATCAGGAGGGAATATGGGAAATGGGACAGATCCATGTTGATGACATGACTTACTGATACTGTGTACCGCTTTGCGTGATTTTAGGGAAAAATCTGTAGGAGCAGTGTCCAAAAATGTGTTTTGCAAAAGTCGGCCTGATGGTGGCGCTAGATGGGACAGATGCATGTTGATGACATGACTGTAGAGATACTGTGTACTGCTTTGCGTGATTTTAGGGCAAAATCGGTAGGAGCAGTGTCCAAAAATGTGTTTTGCAAGAATCTGCCTCATGGTGGCACTAGAAGAGGGCCATGTGAGAAATGAGGGGTAGAGGTTGTGGTTTGGCAGCCAAGGAGTGTGTGTGCAAAGTTTGGCATGGATAGGGGCAACAGGGGCGGAGATATGAGTAGGGCAAAAGTGTGACGTGACAGACAGACAGACAGACTGACTGACAGACTGACGGACAGACTGACGGACAGACTGACAGCCGGTGGAGGTTTTGATAGTAACTGTGACCTGACAGTCGCAATGATCAACCAATCAATTGTGTTCCGGATTGGATCTAAAAAAACAACAAATTATACATTAAGTTCTTATTATTGTCAACACAGTGAAAACCCATTTTTCACGGTTGATAATATCATTGACAGTATCATAGTATCTTGGTGTATAGTCAATTATTTGGGGGCCCACTTGAAATATATTCACAACCCACCAGTAGGCCCAGCCCAAAGGTTGGGAATAGCTGGATTAGACTACAGTATACAGGCAAGCACAGTAACTGGGCCTGTGCTAACAACTGTCAGCTTGCTACAGTAATGATAGCACCACGGCCAAGCTAATGCTAATTCAAAGCTAACATCAAGGTAATCCTACCTGTGTTAGAACTATGCCACAGTACAATGACTGGCAGGCTCTTGGTGTCAGCAAGCTCATTCTGAAAGCATGATCACTAATGGTAATACTAAAATCATGCAAACATAATTTTGGTATAGGCTGTGGTGTCTACAGAGTTGAAGGAGTTTTGAGGAGTTGTTTATTTGTGTCAAAAAGTATAAATGAGGACAAGGCTTTAAGTGGAGCAGCTCCCTCCAGCTTGACATGGGCCAGAATGACTGACAGGCCAGGCAGAAGGGGAGGGAGCACAGCTACAGTAGAAAGAACTGTCTTGGGTTTTGGAGCTTTTCAGATCAGATTTCTGGTGAAGTTCATGTTTTTTTTTTTGTTATCAATTATTTTTATTTTCCATAACATAAAATTAGAGACATACATATGAATAGAACAAGAAAAAGTAAAACATTAATCAAAAGAAAAATGCAATTAACAGACAAACACAAACAATAGCAAAACAAGAAAAGGAAAAGAAACCCACCCACCCCCTTTCCCCGGACCAACACGGAATGTACAATAGTGCATGCCTGTGCTAGGCTGTTACCACTATATAGTGATTTCTTGAATCATAGCCTTAAGCTTATCTGCAATGTCCGACCACATATTAATGTTTTCTTCTTTTGCTCCGTGTAACCTTGCTATCGACTGCTCTAAATATACTATATCTAGAAAGGTTAAGGCCCACTGGCGAAACGTTAACGTATGAGGAGGTTTCCACCGCGTAGCTACCATCTTCTTCGCCGCCGTTAATCCAGCAAAGAAGATGCGCTTGCGTATATTGTTTAGTTGCAACTGTGAGACGTCATTTAATAAAAATAAAGAAGGAGAAGATATGATATTAATACTAAAAATAGTTGAAAGTTTTGAGGCAACCATATTCCAGAATGACGACACATTTGGGCATTCCCAAACCATGTGAAGGAAGGTACCAATACTATTTGAGGCGCAGAGAGTGCAGTTGGGATTATTCAAAATCCTCATAGCACATAGTCTGCGGGGAGTTAAATAAGTCCGATGAACAAAATTTAAATGAATTTGTTGATGGTCTGGATTTCTAGAAGATAGCCTAATGTTAGACCACACTGTGTCCCAACAAAAGTCAGGGTCCAAATTTGGTACATCATTCCTCCAAACAGTATCAACAGATAGGGGCCCATAACTACAGTCTAATAAAAAACCATAGAGGGTGGAAACCAAACCTCTTGTTCTGTTACCATCACAGATAAACTCATGGAAGGGGTGCAATCTAAGGGGAGCTTGCCATGGGACCCCATAGGTCCTCATGGACAATCTCAGTTGGAAGTAGAAAAAAAGGGTATTTCCAGGCAGATTGAAGATGTCACACAAATCTCGAAAAGGTCGTAAACCATTTCTATCAAATAAGTCCCCTAATGTACGAATCCCCTTAGCCCTCCACCTTGGAAAGCGAATGGGGCGATCCTCGATTAAAAGTCTTTGATTATTGAACACTGGGGAAAATAAGTTCCATTTACAATCAATCTTACACATCTTTTCAGCTGCTCTCCATACTGCCACTAAATGAGAAATGATAGGTCCAAAGCGAACTTTGCATTGATGTGTAGTTATGTTTGAATAGATAAGATCTCTCAATTCAACAGGCTGCACTAAACTCTCCTCAAGCTCTCTCCAAGAAACCTTATTTGCTGGGTTAAACCAATTTAAAAGGGGGCGGAGCGTGAAGGCCCAATAATAAAATTTAAAGTTGGGCAATGAAAGGCCGCCATCATCTCTAGCACGCTGTAATAGAGAAAGTTTAAGACGAGGGCGTTTCCCTTTCCACACAAACTTAGATATCGAAGAGTGAAGCTTATTCCAGTATTGCGGCGGTGGTGGCAAAGGGAGCATAGAGCTTACAAAGTTAACCCTAGGAAGAACATTCATCTTTATGATTGAAACTCGAGCTTGGAGAGAGTTGGGCAAAGATGACCATCTATCTAAATCAAGACAAATCTTATTTAGAGTGTCACCATAGTTGTTCTTAACAATAGCCTGAAGAGAGGGGAAAATATCTATGCCAAGATATTTGAATTGGCTTACTACTGGGATTATGGGCGGCAGGATAGCAGATCTCATCTGATCATTTAGAGGTAGAAGGGCTGACTTCGTCCAATTAATTTTGTAGCCGGAAATGGAACTGAACTGATCAAAGATTTGAAGGACATGAGTAATTGACTGTGGTGCATTCTCAATGAACAGTAGAATATCGTCAGCATATAGGGAAATGCGATGCTGTGTGTTGTTAATCGAAACAGGAGTAATATCTGCAGACTGACGCACTGTCTGAGCCAAGGGTTCGAGTGAAAGTGCGAAAAGGAGAGGACTAAGGGGACAACCCTGCCTCGAAGATCTGCCAATCGTGAATAGCGGCGAACAGATCTTACCGGTTAGGACCATCGCTGACGGATTAGAATAAAGTACTTTAACAAAATGTATGAATGAAGCACCAAATCCCATTTTATCTAGTACAGCCCACAGGTAAGACCATTCCAGACGATCAAATGCCTTCAACGCATCGAGCGACAACACTGCGGCGGGGGTCCTCAGCTCCTTAGCCCTATCGATGATATGCAATAGTCGTCTAGCATTATCAGAGGCTAGTCTAGTTCCTATGAAACCTGTCTGATCACAGTGTACTAAGGTGGTCATAAAACCCTGCAAGCGACGCGCAAGCACCTTAGCAAAAACTTTTAGATCAGAATTCAAAAGTGAAAGCGGTCTATAGCTTGCGCAATCTGTGGGATCCTTGTTCTTCTTCAACAATAATGATATAATAGCTACATTCACATCCCTGGAGAAAGAGCCACTTTCAATTGCATATCGAAACATGTCTAGCATCAGCTGACCTAGATCTTCCCAAAAGATGGCATAAAGTTCAGGGGGTATCCCATCCAAACCAGGCGACTTGCCCCTACGCATTGCGAGCACAGCTTCCTGTAATTCCGCCAGATGGAGCGGTCTATCTAAGGCTTCCGCATCCGCCTCGCTAAGGGTTGGTAACTGTATGTTGGATAAAAAATTATTGCATACTGCATCATCGTGAATGACCTCGGAGGTGTAGAGCTCATCATAAAAAGCACGAAACGTGGCATTGACCTCTTTGGGTTCTGTAACCATGGCTCCCGTTGTTGATTTGACACTAACAATATCAGCAAAATGCTCATTGGATCTAAGACGTAAAGCCAGTAAGTGACTGGGTCTTGCACTATTAAAATAGTAGTTTTGCCTTGTGCGTTTCATTTGAAATTCTGAGCGGCGCTTGAGAATGGAGTTAATTTCTTTCTTAACTAGCTCCCTCTGAGTTGCTGTACTAACATCAAAGTTATTTTGGAGAGAATTATCCAAAGTAGAAAACCGAGATTCCAATTCCACCAGTTTGGCTGACCTTAATTTTCTCTGAGTGGACGCATAGAGGGTTGTATTACTCCTGATAAAGCCTTTAATTGCATCCCAAAGAATTCTGGGATCCTCAACTGAGCCTGTATTGATATTTATAAATTCACGCAAACCAGTTTGAAACTGAGCTACAAATGCCGCATCGCGCAGCAGTGTGGTGTTAAACCGCCATCTAGGAGCTCTATCTATAACCTGTTTCAGTGAAGCAACACACAGCACCGCCTTGTGATCCGAGAGTGACATTGGGAGCAACTCTACCTTGGCAATTTTATGAAACAAGCTAACAGGGGCAAAAACGTAATCGATCCTAGAGAATGAAGCATGCCTACCCGACAGAAAAGAAAAATCTCTAACCGTTGGGTTCATTAAACGCCAGATGTCGAGTAAGCCAGTTGAGTTTGCCCAAGCACGTAGTTCTGCAGACGCTAGTGCTTGTTCTCTGCTTTCTACCCCAGTGGATCTATCTAGGTTATGTTGCCATGTTGCATTGAAGTCAGCACCAACAATGATTTTGAAATCCGTCAGTTCCAATAAGGTTTTAGTTAGTAATTTGTAAAACTCTTTGTCTAAAACATTTGGAGCATACACAGAGACTAGTGCTAGCATTTTACCCTCCAAGCGGATTTTAGCAACAGCTATCCTCCCGTCACTGTCAGACCAATCACCCAAAGAATCCAACCTAAGGTTACGTCTAGCCAATATGGCTACTCCCTTGGTTTTGGAAGAAGCAGCTGAAAAGGCTAAAACACGATAATGTTTATTAGCCAATCGGTTGGAATGCTCTTTTAAAAGATGAGACTCCTGTATAAATGCAAAGTCAATTGATTTAGATCGCAAAACCCCCAAAATGCTGGTTCGCTTATGCGGTATATTCGCTCCCCTTACATTGAAACTTAGAAATTTATATTCTGTCATAATTGTGGTTCAAACCATACGCACAGCAAGCACAGTAGAACATTTTAGAATTTCCTAGTTGGTCCCTCACAACAAACCTTCCCAACAGAAAAACAAAACAACCCCAAAAGGAACAGAAAGGAAAAAGCAACATCAAACGAACATAAAAAAACACATAACATTGAAGCTTGAGGGGGAAAACCCCATTAGCATCAGAGTGCACAAAAACAGTTCCCCACCCCATCAACCTATTAGTCAACCTTCATTTCACTCTGTCAGAGAGTGCAAACAAGTAACTGCCCAAAAGTAACCATACATTGCCCTCTGGTGGTTATGTAAATATATAACAGATCACCAAAGTAAAAACAACAACAACAAAAAAGTGCCTTCTTGTGGCTGAATAGCTCTCAAACATTCCATCAGCTCAAATTATGATCAATCTCCCCACTTCATATCACTTAAATAAATGAGAATGGTATGTTAACATTTCTAGTAAAGAAGGGGGAGAGAAAAAAGAAAAGAATAAAGGGAAAAAAAAAAAATTGAGGGGACTATAACAACTGTAATAATAATAATCAGTCCAGCATTAGGCCCACTTAGAATGTGATAAAGCCCTATAAGCCACGCTAATGCAAATAACCAAACACTTGTGACAGATAAGTGGAAATAAGGCTGTCACCACGACAAGGCACTAATATAATATTAATAATAAAAATAAATAAAAAAGGAAATCAGTGTATATGATATAAAAATATATGCACTTACATATGTAGTTAGAAATAGAAATTAAAAGCACATCCGGGGGGCCATATGCAGCAAAGCACACACAGTGTTAATGCATACTGCGCCACATACAGCCCCCCCATGCATCCATGCATACAAACCACAATTACTAATTAGAAGGGGGAAAAAAAGGAAAGAAAAGAAAAGTCTGTATACATAAGTATTTGCATAAAACACAGTTATGTATGATCAGGAAACCATATACAACACAGCACACATAATGCATACTGCGCCATATACAGCTCCCTGTACATGCCCAAAAGGCCAGTGCAAACTTAGATAAATGTCAATCATATTAGTTAAGTCTGTTTCCGTCTTAAACAGTAAACTACCATACTTCAAACAGTGAACCTACCCAATCACGACTACAAAATAAATATCCCAATACAGAGCTCCCCTCTCCCCCCATCAAGAAATTAACATTTTAACAAGTAAATTAACATTTTAACAAGTAAAGTAGGTAAATAACTACCCCCCCCCCCCCCCCCCAGACAGCGGATCCACAAGCACGTAGAGCCAACGCGCCACGAGATCGTACATCCGCCAGCTATTGAGATTAGAAAAAAAAGGAAAAAAAAGAACGAGTCAATGAGCCAGGGAGAGAGAGAGAGAGAGAGAGAGAGAGAGAGAGAGAGAGGAGAAGCAGAGATAGGTAGAGAGACATAGAGAAAGGGCGGGAGAGCGAGTGGTCTCTGGAACCGCGGAGCCTTCACAATTTAGACCATATTATTTATATCTGTTTCACCTTAAACAGTAGGCTACATTACTCAATACAAAGGCCAAAGCCCAGTCTCGCCCTCCTACCCGAAAAAGTAGCGTTTTAGGCGGCATAAACGAACCATAAACTAACAACCAACATAGCCGCCATTACCTAACAGAAAGAGAGAGAGAGAGAGAGAGAGAGAGAGAGAGAAAGACACACACACACACACACACACACACACAGCGAGAGAGAGAGCCAGAGAGAGAGAGAGAGAGAGAGAGAGAGAGAGAGAGAGAGAGGGAAAGCCGAGATAGATAGAGAGACATAGAGGGAAGACGATAGAGAGAGCAGGCTCCGTCCGAACCGCGACACGGAACACGTTAGACAAAGCCTAACAGAGAGAGATAAAACCCTCTAGACCTATATAGTAAGCAGCACAACGCTCAATAAGAGCAAAGAAAAGGAATACAATAATAACAAGAACAATGTCCATTATATTCAAACAAAAAAGACAGTGAATTATGCTTATAGCTTTAGCAGCCCTAAATCCTCTCTCCTTGCGGTAACCTAAATTAAAACGAGTAACACCCATCTGCTTACAGATCTTGTTAAAAAATAAAACAAATAAAATAGGTATTATGAAACGAAACACTTGAAAACACAACGTCAAGTCAGATGATGAGTCCAAAACAATAAGTAGGCTTACATTAACAACTCACCCTTTGGGGAGGAGGAGGAGGAGAGAGTGAGGAAAGAAAGACGCTGCGTAAAAGTCATCTCCAAAGTCCCAGCCAGCTTACCAACAGTCCATTAAAGGCAAAAGGATATCACATCGGCAGAATGTGTTTGAAAGCACGCGATCACGAAAGCAAAAGTGTCCCTGGTAAAAGTTAGTTCTCTGTAACTGTCGTCTCATCATCCTGCGTAGCTAGAGTCTCGTCCGCAGCACCTGGAGTCTTGAACTTATCCTTGCAAAAGGCCAGAGCTTCCTTGGGTGAGTTGAAAGTAGAAGTCGCCTCATCCACGGTTATCCAGAATTTGCTCGGGTGCCTTATTCCGTATTTAACCCCTTCCGCGGTGATGGAACGTAGGAATTCCTTTACTGGCCCGAAAGCTGCCCTTCTCTTTGATGTTTCAGCAGACCAGTCGGGGAAAATATACACCTTTTTGCCATTGTATGTCAGTTGGCCTGCTTTCCTGGAGAGCTGGAGTATGCGTTCCTTTACCCGGAAAAAATGGATCCTTGCCAGGAAAGCCCTTGGCTTATCAGAACGTGGATTGCCGGTCCGATGAGCACGATCCACCTCCGGGGGGGAGTCGGGAAACTCGTCGGGGAATGTTTTCTGCAAAAAAGACTGGATAAAGGCCACTGGGTCAGCCTTTTCTAGCCCAGGAGAGATCCCAATCACTCTTATGTTGTTCCTACGACTCCGGTCTTCTGCTATGACGAGCTTCTCCTCCAGATTAGCACATCTTCTCTCCAATTCAGTGATACACATCTGCAAACTGTCCATGGAGGAACCAAAGTTCTCAATGGCCTCCCCCTGTTCAGCCACGGTCGTGTTCAGCGTGGCGACTGCAGGACGCAGCTCCTTTCCGAAGTCATCAATCTTCTTCAGTAATTTCTTCTCCAAGCCAAGCATCATGGGTTGAATAAAACCATCCATAAACTCTTTCAGTGATTCCTTGAGGACCTCGCGCAGCATGCTCTTTGTAACCGGAGCGTCAGCGTCGCCCTGCATTGCGCCGGCCATGTTGTCGGCGTTTGCGGTCGGAGACCTGGTACTCCTCGACCTCGTGTTAATCGTATTCGGCATGAAACACGAAACAACTGCAAAAACAGACGCTCACCAGTGTTTTGGGCGTTTAAAGTCTCAAAAGAACTATAAAGGCAGTAAAAAATGGGCTTAAAAAATGTGAAAACTATGCACCTCCACAGAGCTCAACAAACGCGTCCTACTCGGTCGCCATCTTGTCGGAACTCTGGTGAAGTTCATGTTGAGTTCCACCCAGGCCTCTCAGCTTCATCAGACCACATGGTGAGATTCTCTCTCTTCTTACCAAGTAGGCTACTCTGAAAAACTGGAGTCTGCACTTTACAATTTACTTCCAGTGTATATATTTAAAAACAAGTCTACATGTGCTGACTCCACTTCTTTAGTTTTAGTTTGCTGTTTATAATGATGCTATTGCGGCTGTCAAATACCCCCCTCCTCCCAGTTTTGATATTTTACACTTTGTATTCACCCTCGCTCTATCCCTCCCTCTCCATCTTCCACCTATCCATCCATCACCGTAAGCACACAGTCTTTCTGTCATATATCGTAGTCCTCTTGTTTTGGTCTCATTATGTGATGTACAATCCAGTCAAATAATGTCATCCATTAGAAAGGTGATGGTCTGTTTTATAAAACCATGAAGTAGCCTTTACCTAATCGCAAATTTAGAAAATCTGTTACTATTGCTATGTCTGTAGACTCTGTACTGATTTGAGCTTGATCAACTCATGTGCATGACTGCAAAGAAACAAGACGGTGCATATTCGCTATCATGTCATTTAGTCATCCGTGCTGCTATTCAGTGTTATAGTATTTATTGAACGAAAATTGCTCTATACTCATTACTCAAATGTCAAGTTCAAGTCTCTCACTGTGAGATTATTAACAAATACTAGCCCTCTGCTCATGTGGGACACTCACAAACAGGTCCATGACCTCATTTAGGTCCCACAGTTTTTAAGAAACCGTTCGTATGAGACACGATTTCTATTATGTTCTGTGATGTCAACAGTTTTTATTATATTTTATTAATTAAATGATTGTAAACTGATGCTTTCATAAAGTCACAGTTAAGATGTGTTGCTGTGTCAGTAATATCAGTGAAATTAGTTGTAATATGTCAGTGAAATTATGCCAAAAACGGAAACAAATAAATAAAAGGCATTTTCGTGTTCGCTAAATGTGCAAAAAGAAAAACTAATATATATACCAAAACAGTGATATAGTCACACAACATGAATGCGGGAGTGGCTGGCACTGTATAGATGCACTGTCCGTCTATCATGCTCTGAGTAGTAGGATACTCTTTCTCCCTCTCTGCAGAGCGACTGCCACAAGGCTACGAGCCCCCCCTTCCCCTCCGCTGGCTATGTTTATTTATGCTAAGTCGTACGATGGTGCTGCGCCCGAATATAGCCTATCCACAAGTTCACTATGCGAGCTTACAGACACTGTCAGACGAAGAAGTATAAATCAAGCTTAAAACGCAAATACATCATCTGAAGGGAATCCCTGTCATTAAAAAACACCAGACCAATAAGTAAGCTACTGGCGCAAATGTCTCTACTTGTCTCTCTTTCTTTCCTCTTCTCCAAATCTCTCTGTTCTGTCAATTTATCTTCCCCCTACCACATTGTGTTTGTCTGCTGGTTCTTTCCTATCCATTTCTGTTTCAGTGAAGGGAAAATAATGTTTTTCGTATTATGAACTTTGTGAATTGTCACTTGTGTCGTTGTGTGTTCTGACTTTCCAATGAGCAGTGTATAGGACGTACATTAGGATACTTTAACTGTAGGCAGTAGCACAGAAATGCATAGGCCTGTAGGCTATGTTAAACATAAAATGTACACATAATATACTATGCAGTATCTGTCTCATTCCCTGCTCTCACTCATGACAGCAATGGTACAAAGAAAATTGGCAAAAAAAGACAAGAATAAAACAAAACAAACAACACATTTTAAAACTGCCGGTATGCATTCGGTATTTGGAATTTGGTCAAGTGTATTTTCATATTCGGCTTTGGACAAGAGTTTTCATTGTGGTGCATCACTACACTGAAATGTAATTTGTCATTAACGTCAGTGAAAGGAGTAGTAATGTGTCAGTAAAGTTAGTGAAAAGAGTAGTAATGTCAGTTAAAGGAGTAGTAATATGTCAGTAATATCAGTGAAAACAGTAGTAATGTGTCAGTGATGTCAGTGAAAACAGTAGTAATGTGTCAGTGATGTCAGTGAAAGGAGTAGGGTTGTAGGGTCGGTCAATAACGTGTCAGTAATATCAGTGAAAGGAGTAGTATCAATGTGTCAGTGTCTTCTTTCATTTTCAGCCTTACTGCACCTGCTCTGTTTTTAGAAATGGCTAGTAGACAAGCCTGTGTCTGAGAGTGAAAAGGAGAGGCAGCGCGCACGCGCATGTGTGTGTGTGTGTGTGTGTGTGTGTGTGTGTGTGTGTGTGTGTGTGTGTGTGTGTGTGTGTGTGTGTGTGTGTGTGTGTGTGTGTGTGTGTGTGTGTGTGCTCGCTTGTGCGCGTGCTTGTATGTGTGTATTACTGTTAGCCAGGCAGTGAGCCAGCAGGGCTGTTAGCTGTGACCTTATCCGCATCACCTTTGAACAACAACAAGGTAGAGATGGTTACAATGAAATGTAATCCTATACTGATTACAGTTTCTATCTATCTATCTATCTATCTATCTATCTATCTATCTATCTATCTATCTATCTATCTGTCTATCTGTCTAGTTGATTTCATATCTGTCTGTCTGGTTTCAGGATGAATTCCATCCATTTATCGAGGCCCTGCTGCCCCAGGTCCGTGCCTTTGCCTACACCTGGTTCAACCTTCAGGCCAGAAAAAGGAAGTACTTCAAAAAACACGAGAAGAGGATGACTAAAGAAGAAGAGAGAGCGGTCAAAGATGAACTGCTGGGAGAGAAGGCAGAGGTGAGTTACATGGAATCCCTAACACTGGCACTTTTAGTGCACTGGTGCTTAGCATTTCACAAACACAAACAAGACGATCTTCACGTTATCACCCCAAAATCCAAATCAGCACAAAACATCCCATACATTTGGGCCCATCTACTAGTACTAGTTTCTTCCTGTGATTCAATGTTGAAGCATGTGCTGTCACGTAACCTGTCCAAGTCCCGGAAAAGACGTACAGTGTTTGTCTGGAAAAGATTCTGTCCATATTGAGTAGGCAGAATCGGCCTTCATAACGTTCGGCACCGTGACTCGCTCGCCTGAGCTCGTTCGGCAGTGCCTCTCGTGGCTCAAGTTTCTCTTTTTTCCTTACATTTTATTTTAGTTGGACGTAGCGCGTGGAAGGAATGTGTTATTCCAACCAGTTCCTTTCCCCTCCATCAGGCGCCCCTGGTCAGGGAGAGGCTTTATAGAGACCAGGATTACTGCATGTTTTTGTGAGGTTATCTACCCTAGGAGACACGGGGAGAACATGCAAACTCCTCAAGGAAAGGCCCTTTTGCCAACCCCACCTAGGATGTGGGCGCTGATGACGCAGAGGAGGGAACACGCCCCCAGCGCCCCCCAGTGGGAATCGAACCCAGGACCTTCTAGCTGTGAGGCGACAGCGCTACCGATTGCGCCACCATTCCCCCCTCAAGGGACTCAAGTCTGTTTCTGACAGCTCGCCTCAGTCGTGATTCGATCCCAGGAGGTAGGGGCTGAAAGTCTAATGATTAGCGAGGCATGCCGCCGAGGCAGGTGCTGGCATGGGGTTTCGGGCTGTATTTCAACGTGACGAATCACCCAAAGGAATGTCTGATAACGGCCTACCAGAGCCTTGTGGTAGGCCACACATGCATTAACATTGAATCACCTAAAGAAAAGGCTGATAACTGGCCCAAATGTATTGTATGGAGTGAGTTCTAGGCATCGGGTGCAGCACAAACAGTGTTCAGAGCCAGTAAACCAGTGTCAATATGCATTCACACAGGCCACAACTAAACACAACATGCATGCTCTTGTGGTATCTTGGATAAAAACATCCACCGATTACATTCGGTTCATTATGCAATTTCCCAAATAGCCTTCTGTGTGAGTGAAGGGTAGTTGTTCACTCACTGTTGACTTATGTAAAGTTTATTAGATATTATGCTAAAAAATAAACATGAGGCTTTTGTTTTCCCATTTCTCATGTTTTTATTTTATTTTCTGTTTTAAATTCTTATTCCAGGTAAAACAGAAATGGGCCAGTCGTCTGCTGGCTAAGCTACGGAAGGACATCAGACCTGAATGCAGAGAAGACTTTGTCCTGTCAATCACCGGGAAGAAGGCAGCTTGTTGTGTCCTCTCCAACCCTGACCAGAAAGGCAAGATGAGGCGCATTGACTGCCTCAGACAAGCTGACAAGGTCAAATAAATGTCATTCATTTCTTTGTTTTATTTGTTTATTTTTGGAGGGACAATTTGGATTAATGAACTATACTTAAAATGTGCTGTAAATACATAAGATTTACATGTTACATAGTAAGTACATCATTACAATCAACACCATAAATAATACAAAATAATTACAAAACACGGTTACAAGCTAAATCTCCAGACTAAATTCTTAATCCAAATCTGTGCTAAAATGAATCTTTGAATCTCATTAGGATCCAGACTTCAGGATATATCACAATTAAAACCTAGCATATATATACCTGTTCTGGGGGGAGATTTTGCAGAAAATTGTAGATCTGCTATTTCCACTATTTTTGAAATTGAGCTTGTACTTTACAGAAGAGTTTTGGTTCCAATCCCGGTCAACTATGTATTAGTTTATTAAGTATAGAGGGTTTATGTGGTTTTGAACCTCTCTCTGTCAATGTTAAATGCTGCTTTTGGAACATAACCACCGCTAAATGCAATGCAATAAAGATTTGCAATTGCCATCAAACATACAAAAGACATGTTTAATTCTTGCTAATAAATTCCTCTGCATGTCATCCCTGTCCTTTATTTCCCATCACTGTGTGGCCTTGGAAAAACAGAATTTCCATGAATGAATCTTTCAAATAGGATTAATATTGTAGGTTGAACATGGTGCTGGTAATCCTGTGTAAATTAATATCCAGAAAGCACAGACATAGGGGGTGATTAGAGCCAATCTAATGTTAATGATGTTAATAACTATAATCACTGTTATTCTTTCTTCTTGTTATTATAGGTGTGTACACTGTATGTATCCTGTTAATGACAATCATATTAGAAAGCGAAGGGAGAAAGCCTGGTCAAGAGTAGAGTTATTGCTATGTTAATGTTATTAATAGCTGTGGTAATACATTCTTTTTTTTGTTGTTGTTTTAGGTGTGGAGGTTGGACCTGGTGATGGTAATCCTATTTAAAGGAATCCCTTTAGAAAGCACAGATGGCGAGCGGTTGGTGAAAGGAGGTCACTGCTCCAACCCGATCCTCTGCGTCCAGCCTCGGCACATCGCTGTCTCCGTCAAAGAGCTGGACCTCTATCTGGCTTATTACGTACAAGAGAGAGGTATGTTCACACACGGATGCCTGCATGCACTCTCAGACACGCAGTCGCACACGCATACATGCACATAGACACCTCCACACACACATGAAGTTACTCTCTTTGACCGTGACCAGACAGCTCAGGCCTGTGAATGAATTATCTTTGGGCTGCGGGATGATATTTAATTACTATTAGAACTGGCCCTCTGGTATATTGCATGCACCACCATAATACTACAAGTCCCACAATGCACTGCGAGTGCATTGACGCGTATCGAGGGGCCGCAAGCGCAAGGAAGCGCATTGCCTGTGGTCAACTTTCAGCTACCCCTCTCCCAAAAACAGGGGTTTTCAAGCCAGGTGGGAGTAGCCTACAGTACATGTTCACAGATGTAAAGGGCAAACCTGTGTCTTTTGTGTGGATTTGATTTACTTTCTCATTTTACTATATTAAATCAGTGATTGGTGAGTATCATAGAGCAGCAAACTGAGCTTTAATAATGCATTTTCTATTTTTAATGCAAGCAGTTTCATTTTTGAAGGATTTTTGCTGTTTGCCTGTAGAAAAACATTTCACTTGAAATTACTGACAGAGCCATAAGAAAATATTGCAACAGATTTTATGTTTTAATTAATTCATTTAATGATTAATGTTAGTGCAATAATATATGCTGTGTTAGGTCCAGGTTCAATTTGTGCAGTCATTTCAATACGTTTTAAATAAACATTGAACCAGTCCGGCCCTTGGGCCTTGACTTGTACAATTTTTTTAAATTTGGCCCTATGTGTATTTGAGTTTAACATCCCTGATGTAAAGTATCTGAAGAGAGGTG
Source organism: Nannobrachium achirus (assembly GCF_963921795.1). Taxonomy (NCBI): domain Eukaryota; kingdom Metazoa; phylum Chordata; class Actinopteri; order Myctophiformes; family Myctophidae; genus Nannobrachium; species Nannobrachium achirus. The sequence continues at coordinate 23,000,238 of NC_137810.1, read as the reverse complement.
ATGCTCTTCTTGTCAGACAGAGGTAGGAGAGGAAATTGCAGTTAGTTTGATCTTGTATTCACCTGTGGGATTTGTGATTTCAGAAACGATGTCGTTATCTGTGACTGACATAGAAACAAGTTGAACAGTACACTTGGGGATCCACATTTTAATTGCCGAGGCACAAAACACTGTGCTTTATGAATAACAGCATTTGGAAAACCAGTTTGTTCTAAGGATCACATCGCATACTCGATCAGCTTTGATGCTGCCAACCTGAGTCACATTTATTTATTCAGCTTAAATTGCGCTCCTGTGCTCTTTTTCTCTTGTTTGTTCAGATAATCATGGGCCTGGCTAGCAAGCTAGCTTTGTGTGATGCTAACTTCCTGAGTGCTTATTATAGCTATCTGCTCATTGTTTAGATAAGCGGATGCCAAGCTTACAACTCTTACAGTATAAAATACTTTTACCCTTCCTCCCCTCGGCTCACTTCCTTCCTTCCATCTGCCTCTCCCTAGTCCTCTTTCCTTCCTTCCCTTTATCGCTGCTCTATCATAATGCTATCACCTGGGGTGGCTGAGCACACGCACGCACGCACGCACGCACGCACGCACGCACGCACGCACGCACGCACGCACGCACACACACACACACACACACACACACACACACACACACACACACACACACACACGCACACATACATAGAAAGAGAGTGAGGGAGAAGTAGGTTAGGGGAAGAATAGCTAGTCAGCATTTTATTGTTAAAGGCCGAGGGAGAGAGAACGAGAGAAAAGCATAATAAAAAAGACAAAGAAGGGGTGTGTGTGCGTGTGTGTGTGTGCGTGTGAGAGAGAGAGAGAGAGAGAGAGGAGAGAGAGAGAGAGAGATAGAGAGAGAGAGAGAGAGAGAGAGAGAGAGAGAGAGAGAGAGAGAGTTATAGAGCGGAAACATACAGATAGAGTTTGAGCTGGAACAGAGGGACATGATTTGAGACAGAATCGTAGCAGTACCTCTGGCATGCAGCCTGTGCTCTTCATAGCATAGACAGTTACCGTAGATACAAGTAAAGAGATTAAAGTGAGAGATCGGGGGCGTGGAGAGAGGAGGGCTGGAGAGTTTGAATGGAGGAGGGAAAAGGGAAAGTGAGGCAGAAGGTGAGACAGACGAGGGGGGGGGGGGGGGGGGGGTGAGGGGGGTTGTTGAAGAGATGTGCAAGACAGAAGCAGGAAGGAAGCAATGAGGGTGAGAGGTCACGTCAGGTCATCCTTGTAATACCACTCTTCCCCCTGTAGGGGCAGTGTTATACAAAACAGCATGTTGTGCAGCATTCTCCCTTTCATGTGTCTTTTTATTGTGTTTCAACTGATCATATAACATGACACACAATGTCAGCGTTACTCTGCATAATACGCCGAGGTTATAGATACGTATTGACATCTGCAGCAACGGAGGTTTCTATTGTAGCACTCAGTAGAGATGTGTGCTGGCAGCTGGGACCAAAATCAATGTTGCCAACATGTAACGAACCAAAGTATGTCAACAGAGGTTGTTGCTCATACTGAAACTGTGGGTGAAAGCGTCCTTGTCTATTATCTCAAAATGTTTCCGTTGTATCATGACCTTTTGAACTGTTCTGGGTTCGGTGCTTTCTTTATCTGTTTAGTTGCTGCTGAAATGCTTTTGATTACATGATTTTGCCAGACACATTTCTACCCCGTGTATTAGCACAGTTAAACGTTATGCCCTGTTTCCCTGTGTGTGTGTGTGTGTGTGTGTGTGTGTGTTAGAGAGAGAGAGAGAGAGAGAGAGAGAGAGAGAGAGAGAGAGAGAGAGAGTGAGTCACTCACACTGTATGGTTGGATGGCTTGGCAGTGTATGAATTGATGTGAGTTCCCAGGTTATTTTTAGTTTCACTGCGTCTCTCAGACCGTGGACACAGTGAGGGAAGACCTAGATTTGATTTTCCAACCAGGCTAATTGTAAGGTAGCTAGCTAGATAACTCTACTAGTTTCCATCCCAGTTCCAGCCTTAGTTCTTTTCCACAGAATAGGACTTTATAAGTAGAGGTGACTTGGCATGGTTGAGCAACAATATAATGCCCACAAGATTCTGCGCGTGTGTGGCCAATTATTGGCCACACACAGTTCTATTGGCAATAGAACTATGTGCACTGCCCACTAGGTAAAGATCTTGTGAGCTTCAACATAACTAAGGGGAACCACACCAGGTCACCTCTCTTCTTCTGTAGGCTAGCTAACTTTAGTTAGACACTCATTCACCGTATTAACTACAATGAATGTCTCTACAACGGGTAAGTGGAGAGGAAAGGCCTGGTTGTGTCTTGATATGGATGTTGGGTAAAGTGTAGTTCCTGTCAAATATGGGGAAAACGCTGAATAGCCCATTCTCCCCTACATTGCAACATCATCACAACATGGGAACAGTGGTGCAGACCAGTCAGTTCACCGTGTATTGCATTACAATTTTTCTTGATTGCTTGAGCACATTTCTCCCAACAAAATTCACTTTTGCAAAACAGCTAACACTGCCCCCAAATCCCTGAATCGTGTTACGCAAAATGACACATTTCATTTGGTAAATGCCCTAAGACACCCGAAACATAGAATACATGTCACAAAATCAAATAAGTCTACCTAAACAGCATAGCTGGTCTCTCACAGAACTTGTCATCTATCAATCATTACACAATGGCCCAATAAACTCTAACTACAGCTATGAATATACAACCATTGTTCCTCTTTTTTAATTTATTATACAGTATTTTATATGTGTATATATACAGTACTACGGACATACTTGTTATACGTACATTATGTAAAGGCAAGTAAACATTCTACCACACCACTGCCTGTATGCTTGTTCACTAAAAGCAGTGGTTGATATTGATATGTATTTGGCCATGAACCATCGTGGCACGTGGTGATCTTGTGTGCTACTTGAAGCAAAAGTTGACATGTAGCCAACTCTGGTACTGTAAGCTTGGGCGCACAATGTGTTTGAGTATAGTGAAGAACGATGGATAAAGGACTCTAATGCGCATGCTCTATTGTCATCAAAACCACTGGGTGAGTTAAATGAAATTAATGTCAGGGGATTTTCTATGCCTCCTACAGTTCTTTATTAATAGCTCAATGCTTTACTCCCTGTCAATAGCACAGGGTTGTCTTGGAATTCTGTCAAGAGATTTGTGAGAATAAAAGGATGTTTTGAGGACATCGGAAACAATGGAAAAACTGTTTTACTTATCGTCGTTGTCGGGTGGAAACCTTGTATTTCCAAAACCGTTCGTTTTGTATTTATCATCTATAAAATGTACTAAACTAGTGAAAACAGCAGATCTACAAGCACACAGCGCCTCGCGATGCGAGGCGTTGTGTGCTTGTAGATCGGCTGTTTTCACTAGTTTCGTGCAACAGTCTTGTATGATGAAGCGGGGCTTTGCTTTACCAAAAGACGTACACATTTGAGACTTGGAGATACGAGGTTTCTGCCCGACAGTGACGATATACAGTACATACAGTAAGGTACATGCAGTCACTCACCGATTCTCATTCCTGAATATTCTCTCTATTGATGCCACAGTTGATCCCCTGAGGTTGGGCTGGCCCTGCTGCAGAGCCTCTCTCACTGAAAGGCTGTGATTGATGACATGATCAATAACCGTGACACAGATTTCATCTTAAACATTGGCTCTTTGTCTTCCCCTTTGAGTTACTCTCTGGGCCCACTCTCCTTTGTACTTGTCCTTGATCTCTTATTCTTGCTCCATTCTTTCTTGCAAACACCATCTCACAGTTGACTCTTTTATGCTTGTAGGACTGATTGCTGAATGAATGTGGAAAGAGGTTTTACACACATGCAGACGAGATTCACAATTATGGAAGCAATTTATATCAGCTGCCTGACACAAATACTTTATTTGACATTTACTTTATTAGATTTTTGTAGCTTTTGTATGGAATTGTCTTTACTGGTTTGCAAAAGTGTGCTTAATATTTGCATTTTGTGTGAAAGCAATGAGGAATTACTTTGTGTTTTGCAAAAACCAGTAAGTCATGGTCATGAATGATTATAGTGGACCACTGTTTCACTCAAAGCAATCGAGAAAAACTGTAATAGGGAAAGTTAAACAATAGCCTTCTGTTGCAGATATTTTCCATGTCATTTTGGACAAATTCCAAGCTAGAGCCATAGGCGATTTACATTCTCATTTCTGCCAATTGGTGACACGATGGGCCTATAAGCATGCATATTAGTGTCCTTTTTGCGTCTCCGTCAGTGATGTTTCAAACTACCTCTCGCAAATCCAAACAACCTCGCAAATCCACTCGTCCTAGACAATTCGCCCTCCTGGCCCCCAAACAGTGGAATAAACTCCCTGTCGCACTTAGAACAACAGACTCACTCCCTAGCTTTCGCCGTGGCCTTCAGACTCCACCTAAGCCCATAGCACTTACCGTAGCACTCGCCTACCCTCAATGACCATACATGAAAGAATAGCATACATGAAAGCTAGATAGCATATTTAGGTTTTACTAGACCTTACCCGTTCGAATATATGTGCTGCAAAATATGTGCAGAGTGTGGGTTTTGGGGAAAGTAACTGTAACTGCATGGTGCGTGCGTGAGAATATGTGGGAGCATCATAATGTAAGGAGCAGCCCATGGAGGAGTGTATATTTATGATGGATACAAATAATTTAACAGCAAAATTAGGTGAATAGAAGTATGAGGATGTATTTGCTCCACATAAGTTTTCTATACCCGTTGGAAGATGAGACACACATCACCCGTTGCATGCGTGACCCATGCAGAGAGAGAGAGAGAGAGAGAGAGAGAGAGAGAGAGAGAGAGAGAGAGAGAGAGAGAGAGAGAGAGAGAGAGAGAGAGACTGCAACATTCCTAACTGTGAGAGAGGTGTGTGTGGGCCCAGGGCTACAGATCCCATGGCCTGGAGGAACGGACCGTAACCCTGACAACAGGCTGTAGAGCTATAGAGTGAAGAAACGCTAAGAAATCGCTAGAATTTGGGAAAAATGAAATTCGGGCTCCGTCACGGTGTGTATAATGCTAATGACCAATGCCATGTTAAATTTGAGATCAGTCGCTGAAGCGAGTGAATAGATAATGCATTTTGTGACTGACTGACCTCTCTCTCTAATTATATGTTAGATATGAAGTTTTTACTGATTAGGTGCTTGATCTACCTACGTTATTTTGTCTAGATTGATATTTATATGAATTTGATGTATTAATGTTGATCTGGATTAAGAGCGTCTGCTAAATGCCTAAATTGTAAATTGTACCTCCATGCGCAAGCCCGTGAGTTGAGACCCTTTTTGTTTGTTCATGTTTTAGCCCCAAACTTGACAACCTTGACTGCAAAACGTCCCCCTGGCCCCTGGGTCTTGATTTGGCTATGGGTGGCCACAGCTGAATGTTTCTTGGAATCAGAGGGTCCCCGGTGCGCTTCCTGGCACTAGCCTACTGTATGTGTCAAAGTGTCTCTGAGCAGGACATGTAATCTCTAATTGCTCCCTAGGAGATGTATTAGTGGCTCCCGTAATACTTAAAGGATGGACACATTTCACTTACTGTATGTGCAAATGTACTGTGACAAAAATGCCCTAAAGGAGTGGGAACTGTCCATATTATTATTATTGAGGTGGGTCAACGTCCACTTGTGAAAAATGTTTCCCCCTTTTTCTTTTATTACCCACTCCACCATTTTTATATTTCAGTATATTTTTGGTCTATTTTTTGCAAGGTTGCTAAATGAACATGGCTACCAGCAAGTTAAGTTAACCACTTAGCCTGTAAAACTGTAAGCTAACTGGTATTATATTTTGAGCATTATTTCTACAGCTACTTCTATTGTTATTTTCTCTTGCTGCGGCAATGTCAAGGAGCTGAAACCCAGCAATTTCTCTCTTACACGTGTATAATGGGATGTAACTGTAACTTAATCCTGAACCTGGCCTGTTTCCCTACGGAAGAAGGATTGAGGGCAGGAGGGAGACTTTGGGGCACAAGGCGAGTGACAGTGGATGGAAGGAAAACAGAGATATCACAGCCACTCAAGCAGACAGTCTGCATGGCTGGAGCTTAATGCACACCACATGGATGAAAGCATACTCCACTATAATGCAGTGGTTCACAAAGTGGAGTCCAGGAACCCCATGGGTCCTTGAGGTGGCTTCAGGGGTTCCAAAGCTGAAATTTGTCCTACACAAAATAGGGACGCCATTTGATTCAATTTGGACACCGAGTTATGGGGGTCCTTGAAATGTCAAAGATTGAGAACCACTCGTACAGAATTACACAATTCTGTACTTAATCTACTCTAACAACAAACATATTCCCTTATGGGGGTATTTCATGACTTAATACTGTATGTATCCATTTTGGAGTTCTCGTCGGGAAAATGTTTGAGAACCACTGCTCTGCTTTAATTTATACTGGGAGGAAAAGGAGAAGAGGGAGGGGGGAGGGGGGGGGGGGAGAAAAGTGGAAGAAGATTAGTGGGGATGACAACCTACAAAAAAAGATCAAGATGGAGTCTCCCTGACCTGAGAGCACATGGAGAGATGCTCCTAGTGCTGAAGGGGTAAAGAGTAAGATAATACACACTTTGAAGGGATAACAGCAAATGGTAAAGTAACTAAATTTGCACCCTTATTCAGATGCAGATGCATCGAATTGTAGATATTACAAGCAACACATTGTTCAGGTCCCCAGTGCTCAGAAATAGTTCTATTGATATCATAGAAGGTCAGAGATACTGAGGAAGTATAAAACAGTCTTGGCAGTCTGTCTATAATATATTGGTATTGTCAACGGTAATGGAGAGGTTTGACAGGGTCTCTTGCACTTCAGCCACTCCCCAAGGTAATCGCTGCTCTCAGACAGTACTAAGAAGAACAGTTCTCCAGAGATACTGGAGCACACCCTGTACTTCAATGAAGAATCAGAATCACTATCAGCTTTATTGTCAAATCACTTTTACACAAGGTGTAAAGAAGTGGGTGAAATTAGTTTTTCCGTGCATATCATTTTGTAGCATGAGAAGAGAGAGGACAGAGGTAGAGTGAGAGCAGAAGGGAAAATCTTTGGCAAATGGCGCTTTTTTCCACATCATTCTGGGGTGTGAATCATCCAGATCTGAAAGGTTTTTTGTTTTTGGGGGGTATGGGTGACAGACCGACAAATCTGATCCATATTGTTTATTTCTGTAATGGTGATACGAGTGTACTGCATTGGGAAAAGCATTCTATTTAGCTGTCAGGACCTGTTGTGGCCCGGGAAACTCACATTACGTCACTGCTAGTGTTAGTTCCGCTGGTTACACCCATTACAGTGACGTGAGCGAGCGAGGAAAAGTGATTCAGTGAGACTGAATCACTTTGCTGATATTCCGCAAGCAACAGTGAATAGAGCGGCAATGTCTTTCACACCTCAAATATCAGTTTGCTGCTGTATTTGACGGCAAATTTTGATTTAGTTTAGTTATATTTTAGTCTTCTCAAATTTTTAGTCTAGTTTTAGTCAGGGGTGTTGTTGCCTGGATTATTCATGAAGCTTTCCCGGAAGAGAAAGATCCCATGATTGGCCGCTAGTTGCGCTGTTTTCTCCCCGCGAGGTACCAAAAAGATTTTTTCTCCACTGGACCCCATTAACTCATCTAGTGCCATTCGCGAGATGTCTCGCGATTCGCGAAATGTACTCGAGTATCTGTAGTGCCATTCACGGGATATCTCGGGAAAAGTAATAGATTACTGTAACGGCGAGTACATTACCGAGAAGAATGACCGGCGGTCCGGAGACGAAATCCGTCGCTGATTTCGCATCATCACGGCTCCACGAGCACAAAATAGTCCCATCCATAACATTGAGGTGGACGGGGGATCTCATCTTTAATGTCCATTATCTCAAAACTACACTTTAGAAGCTAGGATGGAGGCAGATGCTCGCTTATGTTACACAGTTATAAAAGCTCCCGGTCGGCCATTACACAACTCCACGTGGACACGGATCGGTTCCGGCGCACGATCCGATGACGTCAGACCGGAAGTGATTGTGCGGTGGACTTCTGGCCTTCAAAATAAGACAACGCAAGTGAATGGGACCTGAAGGAGGCACTTTGGACATTATAATCCGTTAATGTCTGGGGCTCTGAATGAGTTAATTTTCCTCTATGATTTTCTAACCTTAATAAACATCGTCATAAATACTTTATGGTTCCTATCGCTAGTGAAAAACTGCCTTTCAATTACCATGATATGTGTTTTGTGCAAATATGGTCCCATTTATGTTGAAATTGATGATAAAGTTGCGGGGTGCGTGGCCAACTAAACTGATACCAGCCGGCTGTGTTCTTCTTCGTGTACTGTATTTCGGGAGGCTCCGACCACATTCTCCCATGTATCCCTGCGGTTGCATGTGACCGTTGGCAGCCAATAGCATTCCTTTTGATTCCTGGGGTACCATTCAAACAATGATGGCGACACCCATACAAGGGACAAAAAAAAGCGTCATTTTCGCCACATAGAAACCAATGGCTTCGCACTGTCCATATCTTTTTTACAGTCTATGGTTTTAGTTGATTAAATATTATACGTTTCATTTTGGCTGGCCTTGATGGCGTTGTAATGCCATTGTAAATTGGTGTTTGCGGACGTTATTTTCTTTTGTTTTTCTACTGGATCTCTTGTCCACTAGTCCTCCCTTACATTTTCATTTAAATTAGTTCTGATTTGATGACAACTTTGTCAGTATATATTTAGTCATAGTTTTAGCCATCATAAGTACATTTTAATTTAGTTTTAGTCAGTGAAATAACTTGGTCAACGGAATTAACACTGCTTTGCTGTGTCTGTTGTTGAGCAAGTTGTGGCGGCCCCAAACACGTTCTATTGGTTGAGATCCGAACGCTACTTGAAATAGTCATTATGATCATTTCCAGTATAGACGAGAACTAACGTGGAAATGGGCCACACTGTTCAGACACGTTTCAATTGCACAATAATGCACAGTTTCAACATTGCAATTCACAACTTTGCACAACGTCACAATCATGCAGATACGCGCACACAACGGGAGAAGTATCGTTACTGTAAACGAGAAAAGTCATTTGATGAGCTTTATTTTCATCAACGCCCCCACAGTACTGTACGCAATCCAGTTTTTGGCATTAAAAGTAAAAAGAGTAGATGCAATATAAGATTGCATCCTTGAGAGAGAAAGGGAGAGCGAGCCTATTTCAGCCACTCAATAACCCAGCCAGTGCTCGGTACTAAACACTACAAGGCTTTGCCCTTCGTTTTCTGTTTGTATGATCGGTGATTAGTTCATCATTAACCAATAACTTATAATTACTTATTAAGTGAAAGTTATTAAGTAAGAAGTTATTATGTGTTACCATCACATTCTATTTTTATTTTGGAGCCAAAGTTCGTGGAGAGGAAATACTTTACTTTATTACCAATTGATGATTATTTTGAGGTCAGGAACCTGCGACAAATGAGGTTTTATGAAATGTAATTTCCTCAAATCTGTACGGGTAGGTAATAGTGCTGCCAACGATCCTGATAGTGCTATAGGTGAAATATAATGAAGAAGCCTTTTTGTGGTACTAAAGCAGAGAATGAGATGACTACATTAGACTGATCAGATTTTAAACTAATTGGCACCTTTTAAAGCCTTTTGATAGAGACACTAAATAGAGGACATGCCATGCTCTCAAAGTAATCCTTTGATCTCCAAAAAGTCCGATTTTCAAGAACAAAGTAATGACTTCATGCTCACATTCAGTGCTGTGTATTTTTAGCATACTGTAACAGATTTAGGGATTTTACTGTTTAGCGTAAGCAAGAATGTGAAAAAAAACATCTTAATAAGGGTTTTATAAGACTACAGTGAAATTTGCCAGTGAATCTTTTGCTTACAGTGTGGACATAATTGCCTTATTAGAAGATAAGGAACATATCCTGGATCCTAGATAGCGAATAACTTTTAGTAATTTATTGCTTTGATATATATTTTCCCAACACATTTAATTGCGACCGTCAGGTTACTATCAAAACCTCCACCGGCTGCCAGTCTGTCAGTCTGTCAGTCAGTCTGTCCGTCACACATCATGTCACACTTTTGCCCTACTCATATCCCCGCCACCGTTGCCCCTATGCCCTATCCATGCCAACCTTTGCACACACACTCCTTGGCTGCCAAACCACAACCTCTACCCCTCATTTCTGACATGGCCCTCTTCTAGCGCCACCATGAGTCCGATTCTTGCAAAACACATTTTTGGACACTGCTCCTACAGATTTTGTCCTAAAATCACGCAAAGCGGTACACACTATCTCTAAAGTCATGTCATCAACATGGATCTGTCCCATTTCCCATATTCCCTCCTGATTGGCAACCTTTGCTTTCTAAAGTTTGTGTATGCGACCTGACGGTCGCTTATCTCCCGATTAGGGAGTCTTACTGGTATATCCCTATTAATGGTGCGTAGTAGAGAGGATCTTTAAAGAGTTGCTGATGTTGTTAAAGGTTCAACTCAGAGTTGCTCTCGATGCTACAGGCGATCCTGCCGCGGATGCCTCTTTCCCATTGGCCGGTTGAAAACTTTTGTATAAACATATTTAATACGACTGTGAGTCGAGTCCAAAAACAACTGGAAGAGAACGCCATGTTCACATCTGGTTTTCATATTGTGGTTTGTAGGAGCTGTAGAATCCCGGCTCAGCAATACACACTGATGTACAATATAGTAGGAGCAGGCAGTGCAACGGCACTGTAAGACCCAGAGTTAAACGGATGCTGAGGATTTTAGAGTGCACACAGCACTGTGACCCGTGACATCACGGGTCACAGTGCTGTGTGCACTCTAAAATCCTCAGCATCCGTTTAACTCTGGGTCTTACAGTGCCGTTGCACTGCCTGCTCCTACTATATTGTACATCAGTGTCGTATTGCTGAGCCGGGATTCATACAGCTCCTACAAACCACAATATCGAGCTGAAACCAGATTATCGGAACATTTGTCTTTGAAGGTTTTTTAAAAAACCTATGTTTCTATGTCAGTGGTGCTCAAAACCTTGTCATGTGAAGGACCCCCAAAATGATATGTATTTGGCAACGGACCCCCATCTCAAAATATTTAGTTCCAGGGACCCCCCAGAAGCAAAATTAGAGTTACAAATGTTCGTTTAAAAAATACATATATTCAAAGATTTTCACACATTTTCACGGCTTTTCAAATATAGCAGATCTATACAAGCTTGCAGCGCTGTGAGATTATAGCTGCTATTTTTCAATAGCTAAAGTATAAAATAATTAAGGCCCCTCCCTCCACCTTGGGCCCTAGTAACTCAGTCCCACGTTTCCCCCCTTGTGACGCCCCTGGGTGCCTCCACAGCAAATGCCTTCCACCCCCCCCCCCCCCATATGAAATGAATAAACAGTACCAACAGTCATTTGGGGCATAAAAAACCCTCCTACCAAACCAGAGCCCAGAGTCAATGCTCTGGTTTTAATATTGTGGTTTCAGAGGCAGCGCTAGCTCACCAGCCACACACTGTCAAGACGTAAGCATTAAAAACACATTATCCTTATTCGCGTGTGTTGTTGTTGTTGTTGTTGTTCTCAGAAGACCGGGGGTCAGTTCATGTGCAATTTACCCAATTCAAAATGTAAATGGAAAAACCGCAATTAACTCACAAAGACCACCACCATCGGGTTTCGGTTATTTTCCAATCAGGCGAATATGGCTGCTGTCTTGCTGCAAGCATTGTCCAGCATTTGAAAGCTAGTACGCCCACTCTGTGAATTGATGGACTTGACCTCAGCCACAGTATCTGCAGTTCTATAAATGGATAGAACACGGTCAGTTTGAACACTCAGTTCTTACTTCACTTGTAAAATCCTGGGTGTTAATTTAAGTATGGCCTCTGGGTAACCCAATCTAACCAAATTGTGAGGATCCATTCGGTTATATTTGTACACTTGTTAGAAATTGATAAATTAACACCTAGGATTGTATTATGTACAGTATACTAACCTGGAATCTTTTTAGAAAATCTTTTTAGAAAGGATGGTTGTTGTTTTACAAATCTTTTGTTTTGTTACTATATAAAATATGTAACACAAATAAGAGTTACAGTACATTGCTACCGACTATAATACATACATACATACATACATTGATTTGTATTAAATATTAAAATATGGAACAGGAGACAAGGATTTTTTATTTCGCTTGCGTAATGTTTGAAAATATTGTTTGTGTGTTATTGATTTGGCAAGGGTTGTTGGTGTTATATATTTTACACAAGTTATGCAACATTTTTAAATAGGAAAAGTTGCTGCATTGTGGAAAGCTACAATTTCCCCCTCAGGCATGTTGAGGCTTCAGGTTGACACAAGCAGAAGCTAGTTGTGCATTATCATTCAGTATCACAATGTACAAAATCATCACAAATCCATATATTGTAGGTATACTTAAATGGACACACACCCGCATGGGCACACGCATGTACGCAAGTGCGCACGCATGCACCCACGGACACACGCACGCCCACACACCACTTGGCGGCTGGCCAATAGAGGTTGCCGCCCCACCACTCCCAATAGCATACAGTAGTCCTAGATCTTCTTTGAATAAAAATCTAAATATATACAAAGATATTAAATGAGCATTGAGCAAGCCAGGTGAATATTACATTAAATACTTAGTGACTAGTGAGTTAAATGTATATTCTGTCCTAAAATGTAGATTAAAAAATGTTCTTCACACAGAGTTTTGCTTATTGACTCCGGCCCGTTATAAGTTGTACATCCACAAGACATACAGTAGAAGCTAGCTTGTTACCTGGCTGTACCCTACCTGCATGCTGCACCCAAGACCAATAGACCATAGACATGTAGATACAGCTGCACATTCAAGTGTGTGTCTATTGAGGCATGAGCTACTGTAGCTATATCCACAGTTACAATCATCACAACTCTGTGAATCTTAAACCGATTTTCAAGCGGTTTAGTTTGTTACAAATTATGATGTTATGATGCATGGTTAAATTAAAGATGCTGGTTTTCATACTAAAACATGGTAACAACCACAATCATTTCCCCTGTGTTTCTTATAATTATTTCTATAATGCTTAAAATTGAAATAGAGAGCATTTTGTTATTTGCCTATAATTTGACTATTTTAAGTTTCTGGATAATTTGGAAAACCTTGTGATTTGGTCAACACAGTATTAACTGAAGTTTGGGACTGTTATTATCAGCATAACTCATTAAAGTAACATGTGGTATGCAGATATCTCTGTGATATGTCTCCAACATAAGCATGCCGTGTTGAGAAGCAAAGGGAGATCTATCTGTCTGAAATTGCAGTCAGATGTGTTGAAAATGGAACATTTTATGAATGTTGAGAATATTAAATTAACAAAGTACAGCTATATGATTTGGACATCATTGGGCTTTTCATGGTCGTCTTTTCTATTTGTTCTAAGAGTGTTCATTGAAAAAAATTACACATGATGTTAGAGTTAGAAAATGTTTAATCGCTACAAGATTTCTCTTGTTTCTACTTTTCTCTTGTCGTATCGCGGAGAATCTACACTGAAAAAGCTTCGTTCTCTGATTCTTTTTGCCTTTGTCTGTCAGTCATTTCTCTGTCTCCATCTGTGTTTTCTTTCTCTTTCCTCTCTCACTACTCTGTTTTTGTCGCTGTCTCTGTTTCTTTCTCTGAGTCAGTACCTCTGTGCCAACAGCAGCTTTAGTTCTTGGCACCCAGGTTCTGTGGCCAAGAGAGAGAGAGAGAGAGAGGGAGAGAGAGAGAAATGGAGGAAGAGAGAGAGAGAGAGAGAGAGAGAGAGAGAGAGAGAGAGAGAGAGAGAGAGAGAGAGAGAGAGAGAGAATGACAGAGAGATTGTATAAGGAAAACTGGGGGGTGGGGGCAGTTTGAATAGTCTGCCAGCAGTTAACTCCTCTGCACTCGATGCTCCTGCCAAAAAACACAATTCCAAAAAAGAACAAAAAAGAAGAAAAAAGAAAGAAAAAAACAATTTGCTCCAAAAGAATATTCTTTCCTCAGAAACAACAGAAAATGACATAGCAACAGTAACAATCATAAGAGATTATGTCGGGCATGGTTGAGGAGTAGCACATTACCATTACAGTTTGTAATGATGAAAAAATATGTGATTAAAATGTTGGCAACATTGGATTACATTTGTATACTTTCAGAGTTAAATCAACTTAAAATGAAAATTAAAACGATGGATTTCATTGTGTATTTGTTGGTGACTGAGCCTCATCTCCTTGTACTGTAGCTACAAGCTCATTAATGTCCCCTGTCTGTCTCTCTGTTGCTCTCTGTTTGCTCCTCTTTCCCTTCAGAAGCAGAGCAGAGCAGCAGTCCCAGTCGAACAGGAGTGGGGTCTGATCAGGATGACAGCAGGACCGCTACCATGGGTGAGATGATCACAGGGCTGCAGTGGGCAGGGGGATATTGATATTATATATGTTGGGTTATGATTAGGACATGGGGCTTTGGCTATTGTAATACATGATACGGCTTCACTTACGTCCTGGTTTTAATCACTTAAACCCTATTTTATACTTAAATTAATACAATAAAATAAACAATTCTGAACAAGATCTGCTATTTGCGCTATTGAACATTTTCGAACAATTAAAAAAAGAAATAACAATCGTCTCTACGATATTACTAGTAAGACGCAAGCCCTAAAGGGCAAGGTGAGGTCACGCCATGTCTGCCATCTGGCCAGTTACCCATATATGTAGACCCCTGGTACCCATATATGGAGATCCATGTACTGTATATGGAGATATGCTGTGAGAGCCCAAACATGCTTACTCAGTTATTCATTATGTGAAAGTCCTATGACATCTATGATCATAAATACAATCCCTTTTATGCCTATACATGGAGGTCGCTGTCTGTAGAACCAGCCACACAGATATCGTCTGTCTTGGCCATATATGGATTCTGTTAGTGTGGTATGTGGCCGATGTGGCCTCCATATATGGGCATTCCCATATGAAGTCCTGTTAGATATGGGCTTAATATTGATGACATCAGGGAACTACATATATGGGCATACAATATTGAGGCATTTGGTCAAAAATATTTGATTTGATTTTGTCTATATCGGCCTGCCCTAGATGGTAATAAGGAACGTAGAGCATGCAACAAATTGCAACATCCACTCTAGGGAATAGGTGCAGGACAAACAGCATAGCATAAAAATAGTCAGTTCGCACACTTTTTTTGTCTGAGGCTCCCACTCTTATTGATGATCAACATTTCGATGAAGGATCTTCATCAGGATGGGGTTGAGAAGATGAAGATACTTTTTTGATCGAAACGTTGATCTGTTACAAATGGGGAAATTGCGCTCTTTCGAACGACCATCATTTCGACCGGAGGGTTAGCGACTCACTCCACGGAGGTTAGGGTTAGGGTGAAGGTTAGAATCGGTCGGGTGTCGAAAAGATGACATGTAGTAACAGCGACGCGCTCCCGTTACAAACAGTGGGAGCTAACAACAATGTGCGGACTCTAATTTAGTAATTTTCTGACACACCCATCCACCCACCCACATGCATGCACGCACGCAGGCACATGGCGCTCGTGTAAATTACTACTGTTGTGTTTTTCTAGATGGTCCAGAGTTCCAGGACAGTTTTGTGACGTCAGGAGTTTTCAATGTCACCGAACTGGTCCAGGTCTCTAGAAGTAAGTACTGTAACCATTCATCCTGGCATAACCCTTAACTTTACAGCCGCTGTTGTTTCGTACATCATAATCACAACACAGCTTCTCTTGGCCCAGGTAGAAGTAATATTCCTTTCTGTTGTTATCCTGTACAGTGCTAATTATGGGTGCATTAACACCCATAAAACAACGCCTAAGAGGTTAATCCAATTGTTGATATACTGTACAAAATATTAGTTTGAATCCAAAAGAAAAGTGCATCTCTATTAGGCCTAGTCCAGGGGTCTTCAACGTTTTCAGGCCAAGGACCCCTTAGCTCTGAGAGAGATGAAGCAGGGACGCCCACTACATATCGTATAAAATTGTGTTGCAGATTAAAAATGTACATTATCTCTTATACAGTTTAGACTTGACAGCACTATCATCTGTGTGTATCTGTGTGCGAGGCGTTGTGAGCTTGTAGATCTGCTATTTTTTGGCTAATGTTCCACTAAGAATATGGATGCTAGGGTTCAAGTGATCAAACATGATCACACAATAATTTGGCGGACCCCATGTAGTAACTCTGAAGACCCCCTAGGGGTCCCGGACCCCCTGTTGAAGACCTCCAGCCTAGTCGAATAATTGAAAAAGGACTCAATGGAATAAACACTAAGAAAATAATCGATTGTTGCTGCCCTAAACACCAGTACTTGCACATCCTTACCACCCAAGACGCCCTGCTAATTCACTGAGTTCACTATTAAACCAGGATACATGCAATTCAAAGGCAAGCGCTCTACCAACTGAGCTACCCGGACACAACCCATATGCTTACCATATGCTATTACATAGTGCACATGTGAATGTGTGTTTATCTGTCTCTAGCTCTGCTGATGACATGTGTAGCTCCCAGTTCTGTGAAAAAGTTGCATACTCATCATCAGTATGTGTATGTGCGTGTGCGTGTGTGTGTGTGTGTGTGTGTGTGTGTGTGTGTGTGTGCGTGTGTGTGTGCGTGCGTGCGCGTGCGTGTGTGTGTGTGTGTGTGTGTGTGTGTGTGTGTGTGTGTGTGTGTGTGTGTGTGTGTGTGTGTGCGCGCGTGTGTGTGCGTGCATGCATTTGCTTGTCTCTTCAGCTCCAGTTGTAACAGGGGCAGGTCCTAGCTTTTCTCTGGGAGAGCTGCAGGGTCATCTGGCCTATGACCTCAACCAATCAGTCAACCAGTCGGTCAACCAGCCAGTTAGCCTGAGACGGTCTTTGGCTAGCACATCATCCAGCGGGTACGCACACAGGCACGCATGCACGCACGCTCACTCTCACTCACTCACTCATTCACTCAATTACTCTCACACACACAAGTATGTCACAAGTAAGTCTGGAATTCAAAATGTACTTGAGTAAAAGTACAAAAGTATTGGTATAAAAATTTACATAAAGTACAAAAGTAAAAGTAGTACTATGCAAGTTTTCAAATGTATAAAAAACTGAAAATAGCAGATCTACAAGCTCACAATGCGTCCCATCGCGACGCATTGTGAGCTTGTAGATCGGCAAATGGCCAAAATGTATAAAGGGCTGAAGTGGTTAATGTATGATTTGTATTAATAATCATTATCTACAAAGTAACTAGTAACTAAAGTTTTCAGATAAATGTACAGTAGTGGAATAAAAGTACAATATTTGGCTCTGAGATGAAGTGTAAATTGTAAATTGTAAATACTGCAGTAAAGTACAAATACCTCAACATTTTACAGTACAGTACTTAGTTACTTTACACCACTGCATGTCTCTGGTTGTCTCTGTGTCTCCAGGAGTAAACGCCATAAGTCAGGCTCCATGGAGGAGGAGGCAGACAGCCCAGGTGGAGAGTATTACCCCTCCCCCTCCTCCCCTGCCAGCAGCTCCAGGAACTGGACTGATGACATGGAAGGAGGTAAGTTTCTATTCTCACTCCATGCGTCTTTCACTTGATTCTTGGCCTGAGGTGATTGTCCACAACAGTCCGGTGTTTGGTTGGTTTGATGTGACTTTTGTGTCTCCCAGAAGAGTGCCATGGCGTAGAGAGGGCTGACGTCAGAGGGTGCTTCCCATCTACCCAGACCCAGGGCAAAACTCAGGAACAAATGAACTGGCTTTGTAACTAAACGTTCCAAGTTTGTCAGCTTCTGTGGGATTACTCAAAACTATGATCTGCTGTGATCTATGATCAGATATGTCTGGTTCGTTTTTGAGCGTTCTGAGGAATGTTCTGTGGCTGTGGAAAGTACCATATGACTTCAGTAACCCATCTGTTTTATTTAAACTCTAAATGCCAAAGTTCTTAGTGTTTTCGTAATGTTTGTTTAGCCTATGACCCTTTCACTGTGGTCATTAACACACATGGGGATCTACACCTGGGGAGACTCATTAAAAGTATTTTTTTTCTTGTGCTGCTCCACCAGAAATTGGCCCGTAACCCATTTTAGGTCCAGTCCCATAGGGCTACAGACGTCACGTGACAAGATACACGTTGCATCTATTTACACCACCATTCTGGCAGGAAATCATGCAAAATGAATTCAAAAGCTTGGCGCCAGCCGCCAGTATCCATTTCAACCTTATGATTTCACGGCACACTTCAAAAGACAGGCACAGAACTGGAATTTGCTAGAGCCTTTTGAAAAGAAATGATTCCAGAGCTGCTAGCTAAGTGTTCTCCTGCTGTAAAACTAGCTCTGGCCCATTACTCTGCATTAGAGGTCTGTAACGCTACCTCAGCCTCCTTTTTAGATTAAACGATTCAAGACTCAACACTACTGCAACATAGGTTGACATTAAAGTAATTTCCACAGAGCATAGCTTAGCCCAAATCTTGCTTTAAATTCACACTTTACTCTGTTTTTCTTCCCACCAGTATCAAGGCAGCTTAAATAAAAAATACAATTAAAAACTAGAAAAATATGCTCCTCGGAGCACAGGTCTCCGCCAGGCTGGTTTGCCTACCAGGGCCCGCAAATACTTGCTGAATTTCCCCCTTGGGATAATAAAGGTATCTATCTATCTATCTAAATGTTGGAAGTCAGTCATAGCCAATTGGTATCGAATTAGGAAAGATCTGACTGATACATCTTGGTCACATGACTCCAGAGATAACGTGTACCAATTTGTGTGAGCTTTGGATAAAATTAAATCTGCATGAGTAGTAGCAAAATGTGTGTTTTGAACAAAATGCTAAATGTCGTGGCCTGCACGGAGAGTTCATCATGATCCACAGAATCCAAGGAAAAATCTTTTCTGACCGTATGACCTATGTTTCAAGAGTTATAGGCCAAAGTGTGAAGCTGCCTGTTATATCCTATTACTGTAGGCTATATGAATCACATAATATCTTGACCTACTGGGAGTGTGCGTGCCAAGTGTCATGCCGAGGCGGACGGACGGACGGACTGATGGACACACACACACACACACACACACACACACACACACACACACACACACACACACACACACACACACACACACACACACACACACACACACACACACACACACACACACACACACACACAGAGATGTGCGGTCCACCCTGGCGGAGACAACAAAACCTTCGTTGATTAATTGATATGTTATTAGTGTAAAAGATTGCTGCTGAAAAGACTGAACACATCAGTGACACTCCATGATTCCTGCCAGCATGCCGTGGTTTTGATCAAGGCAATGCATGCTGGGATTGTGCCAACTGCCGGAGCTTTTAGTTTGAGAAACCAGTACTAGAGCATCAGTAGAATATGTTTCATGCTTAGATCAATGTGGGTCAAGATGTGGACAATTTACATTAACCTCTACGATCAATGTAAATTAATGCACATTTATCACATTTGACTTTGGTGGTACGCAGTGTATGGCATATCAATGAGGACCAGTGCCAAGAGTTAGTAAATTGTCTTAGGTCAACTTCTAATATGTACAGTAGGCACAGCATGATGATTTGCAGTACATTGTTTTGTCTCTGTGTGTCTGCTTCCAGGTCTGTCTCCTCCAGTCAAGAAGGCAGAGATGGACAGTCCCTCTCCACAGGAGGACTCACCCAGACTGGGCTCCTTCACCCAACACCATCGGCCTGTCATAGCTGTACACAGTGGTTCGTACACACACAGTACTGCAATACTAGAAACGAACACCAGGATATCCTGACCAGAATACAGTATGTTCATTGTTCATCTTCCATGGGCAGAGGTTGACAGGTCGAATGTCTCTGAAATGTTGTCTGGCATTGTGTACTGTGGTGATTTGTACCTGGGATTTGTACCAAGATAATGAGAAAACTCACAAAAACATAATTGCATTTTAAGCGATACTCATTTTGGTTTCTCTTTTGTAGCACAAAGTTAAACTAATCAGCCTCGGGGCACTTGGCTGGTGCTGGGGTAAAGTACTGTACTAGACCATGGGCCGCAGTGCTCTCAGTTTGGCTGAGTGTCTTTTCAAACATAATTGGTTCAGGGGAGGGACGCCAGGTGAGGAGGGTCACTGAATGTACTCCTACAGGCTGGGGCGGCGAGGAATGTTGAGCGGGAAGAGTAGGACAAAGGCTCTACGTCCTCCCCATGGGGGTTCCTCACACAGTGGGAGGAATTCATTGGCATAATGACTAAATTGGGGAGAAATGGAGTCAAAATAATTGTCTACTCTAAACGAAAAACAAATACAGTAAACAATCAGCCTTAGCCACACAGTAAAATCATGTTTTTTTTGTACAATTTTTATTCTTATTATCTTTCTTTTATTTTGTTTGATTTGATCTCTGTCGATGTCCAGGTCTGTCTCGGAGTCCTCATCCCTCATCATCTCTGCATTTCCCCTCTTCCTCCTACTTCCCTCATGGAGCGATCCGCTATCCTCCTCACCTCACCCAGGACCCCCTCAAAGACCTGGTCTCATTGGCCTGTGACCCTGCCAATCAAACTCCCAGCTCTGTAAGTATAACCAATCAAACTAGGTTTTGTGAATAGCATCAATCGGGTTTAAATGCAGAGGTTCCCTTCTTAGTGACTTTCTCTCGTTCCATTAAAAAACACACCCAGTGTGAAGGGAACTGTGATAATTATGAGTTCATTACAATCAGACACCATACAAACAGACACCAATAATTGACCAATGACAGTCTGGACAGACACGGGACAAACAAAGCCAGATGTAGGAGCGATAAAAAATTATATAAAATGTACACCTCTCCTTTTCTTTGAATTGATTAATAATTTTTATGGTAAGGACCCCACTGCATTACATTTTATCGTACATAATAAAATAAATGTGATTCATGAATTGATTCAATGATTGGGTCATCCATATCTCATCCGTGTGTGTGTGTGTGTGTGTGTTTGTGTGTGTGTGTGTGTGTGTGTGTGTGTGTGTGCGCGCGTGCGTGCGTGCGTGGCTTTCTCCAAACAGCTGAATGGCAGTGGACAGGTTAAAGTCCCCAGTCACTACATCTCCTCTCAGATGCTGGCACCGCCCGGCCCTGCACCTCCCTCCTCCCTCCCCAGGCTAACTCTGCCTGTGGACTCCAAGACCAGTACCACCTCCTCTGACGGAGGGGCACACTCTCCCACATCACCCAGTGAGATACACATTCACACATACAAATGTGAAGTTTACATTGGGGTTATTTTGTTCTCAATTCAGAGAGTGAGGTGTGACACTGTATTTTATGATCTTTTTAGTTGCTGTTCTTAGAGCATTAAACTCAAATTGTAGTTACAATTATTAACCCATTCAGGCCGGGAACACATTTTGCTGTTTGGGAGGGGCTTACAGTACATGTACAGTATGTAGCAACATATTTGTTTTGTAGGCTAATTTCTGATTTAGCCCTATTCTATAGGTTAGGCCTAAATTTTAATTATAGATATATGTGTTGTAAGCGATGTTTTATTTAATTTCTAAGTTAAAGTTCTATAGCAATGGTTGCTGTCGGAATATAGAGCTATTTAACATTTGGCCGTACAAATTACGCAAATGTTGACCGTACTTTACCTCTAATCCCAATTAGGTTCTTAAGAGAATGAATACGAGATTGAGCACCGTGACATAAGGCATTATGGGTTTAATGGTTATCTTCGACTTGTCTCTGCCTCCCTACCTCTATCTTCTCCATCCTCAAGCATACTCGGCCCCTGGGACACCTCCAGCCAACCGGTCCTCCTTTGTTGGAGTCGCCCCCCGTGACCCAGGTGGACTTTACCAAGCCCAGGTTAGAGAATATTCAGTGGGAACTGGAGCAGAACATCTTGTGATGTGTCAGTCCTGTTTCCTATAGCACACTAAGGATGTCCAATTTGCCTAAAGCATCCTTGTAGCATTGAAAACGTTAACTGGAAGTTATCAGACTGTACCAAACCTGGATTATCAGAAATGGATGTCTTCAATAACTGCTGGGGTGGCACCAGCTATTGTAAATCCTTAACAAGTAGCCAAGACCTTAGAAAGTTCATCATAGTAATTAAAACTTTAATTAGTTTTAAACCATTCAAACACTGGGAATGTCTTAGCTAGTAAAGCATTATCATAAAGCTGATTATGAAGCAACAAACAATGTAAATACAGAAGTCACTGCAGCATCAACAGAATTGGAATAACAGAACTTCCAAAAATAACCGTCAGTAGACCACAGCAACTTATTAAACTTAGTTGACTTTTTGCCATTAATGTATTGATTTGTTTTGCATATACATACAGTATAAATAATTGTATCAGTAATGATGAATTTAATAGTAGTTAAATGTAGTTAATCTGTAGTGGGGCCTCTATAA
Organism: Nannobrachium achirus; assembly: GCF_963921795.1. NCBI lineage: Eukaryota > Metazoa > Chordata > Actinopteri > Myctophiformes > Myctophidae > Nannobrachium > Nannobrachium achirus. The sequence goes on along the minus strand of NC_137810.1, from coordinate 22,977,704 downwards.
TGTGCTGTCAATGCATTTATGTTAAAAAAAGAAAGAAAAACGTAACACAGAATAACCTTATACTATTGCTATCACAGCATGTTAGCTTGTTAGCTATACATCCAAAAATGTATACACATATCATGTAGTGTTTCAAAATCTGTGATAATTGGTTGGTTTATTATGGTGATTATATAGTGTGGATAAGGAGCAGAGCTCAAATGTGCACCTTTATTAAGTTTGATCTTAGCAGTGTGTAGGTTCGTAACAGTTACGCCTAGAAGTTGGTAGGTGTATATTTAATAGCAACTAAGCTCTACGTAAGAGTTTGTATGGTGCAGCCCAGCTTAATTTAGTGAGGTGTAAATCTCGCTTCAGTAAATGCTCACCACATTGCCATCTAAATTTAGGGAGGTCTTGCGCACAACTGGAGCCAAATAGCCTCTGTCGTGTGAAGTATTGACTGCTTAGGAAGACAGACACACAGACCGATCCGGAGATTTAATTATTGCTATACATGATAGTTAGTTTGCAATATAAATATGTAGTCCCATGCCTCCTACTGGAGGATTTGGTTGGTTATTTAAAGTAGATGATTAATTAGTTAGATAATAACAATGCTTCGATAGGTGCTCGACCCAGGCCCGGTAGCAGACTGCAGAGTGGCTGCTGGCTGCTGCTGCTGCATTGCAGTGCTTCTGCTCCATAAAACAGCTCGGCGAATACTGCTGAGCCAGGAGTATGAATGTGTGTGTATGTGTGTGTGGGTGTGTGTGTATATGTGTGTGTGGGTGTGCGTGTGTGTGGGTGTGTGTGTATATGTGTGTGTGCGCGTGTACGCGCGTGTGTGTGTGTGTGTGTGTGTGTGTGTGCGCGCGCGCACGCGGGCGCCCATGTGTGCGTGCGCGTCTGCATGTGTCTGTTGAACTGAATGCAAGGTGAAATAAGTTCTTGGTAGTTTGGAGCGACGGTAAGGTGTGTAGACTAAGCTTGTCAGAATAGTTCATCTAATTGCCTGATCAGACCCTATAGAACTGGGGAGAGCTAGTGTGCCATGTCTAGGATCGACAGTATACTGATACACTGTGGTCTGTTTAGATTCCTGTTAACGCAACACACAGTTATGACAACATGGCAGAAGTTGACATAAAAGGCAGTTTATTTTTTTAAACGTCACAGATGACTTATTACCTGCTAATACATCCAACATAATCTGCTGTGTTACTCAAATTAGTCAGTGAAATCTGTATTATGAATGGAGTTATAATAACCATTAAGATGTTTTTTGAGCGGTGGTAGACCGCTCCATAGCATGGCCGTGTGTGTATCCGTGTATCCGTGTATCCGTGTATGTATGTGTGTATGTAGCCTGAACTACCACTCAGTGGCCAGAGAGGGTGCTCTTGAGTCTAGTCTGAGCATCAACTGCAATATTCTCTCTCTCTCTCTCTCACACACACACACACACGCACACACACGCACGCACGCACGCACGCACGCACGCACACACACACACACACACACACACACACACACACACACACACACACACACACACACACACACACACACACACACACACACACACACAACCACCGCTCAGTTCACACGGGTGTGATTTTTAAAACAGAATTACAGTATTTAAACATCCTGGAGTGTTGAGTGAATGTGCAAAGTAAAATCAACAGCTACTGTGTACCATTTGGTTCCTTTTGTACTCTCAGTGGAAATAATTTTTAAATGAAGAATTCTTAAATAATCTACATGTGACCGTAAGAAAAACAAGAGTCTAATCTAATAACGGTGTGGTTTCCCTGTTTTTTTCTCATGTTTTAGTTTGACCTTTATTTATACAGGTGAAATCCCATTGAGATCTTTATTTACGAGGGATCCCTGTTTTGTAAAACAGACAGAGGCAACTGAAAGGTTCGCTAAATTAATTTGCAGTTACAGTATATGGCTCAGTGTCCTGAATCCCACTACATACGGTATGCAGGTAATAGCTGACATTCTTGAAATGTAAATTGAAAACATTTCGTATTGTAGTGGGACAATTGCTTTTCTTCATCCTTTTACTTTTGGATACGGTGATGAACAATGCACCAATGATGTGCTAACATTTATTAGCAGGTCCAGACTCAAGTTAATTTCCCTTTATTTTTTAATTTCCCACAGTATATTTTGTTTTTCATTTCAAAAGATTTCCAAAAAAATATCCCCAAAATGTTCCATATATATATTGTTTTTACAATTTCATAAAAAATATTATTATTATTATTTATTTTTATTCCATAAATTAGAATAACAACATTAAGAAGTTCTGAAAATAGCAGATCTACAAGCTCACAACACATCACATTGCTATAGTCTTTACTATTATGAACATCTTTTTGGGGTCTCAAGCTAAAACGTTTGGGAGTGAGCTGAGCTAAGATTGGGCTAGCGTGAACTGAGTTTAGATTTTTTGATTGAATATGTTATTAACAGTTTGCAAACAGTACAGTAGTGAGATGATTGGCATAGCAGCGTCAGCTGAGCTTTGTGGTAGCGTGAGCTGATGCTGTGATCGGTCTGTTTTTGTGGGGACAAAGATAGGGACAGAGATACAGACAACCCCTGTTCGAGACAGCTGGCCCCTTCGGTGCTGTGCCGTAAATATGACCTTGTTCATATTGTATAGCTTTATGAAGGCTTACTATGGTTTACTGCTGATGCAGACATAATATATGAACACTGCATTGCAAAACCATAAAAAAAATATGAGTGGTTTTGTGAATGATTCTCTCAATCTCCCTCTTTTGCTTTGCTCTTGTGTAATGGATTTTCTTTCACAGATTCTTGTTTTAATATCGATTTCATATTTTGAAGTTTATAAACATCAAAATTTTCAACTGTCATACTTTGTGCTAATTGATGCAGATGGTTGAAACAATAAAAGAGAGCACAACATGTACTTCGGCAAAGTATTAGTATTTGTATTTTGTATTTTATTTTATTCTTAAAGATAAGCCAAAGATGACATGTGTGTACATGTCTACAACACACGCACGCACGCACGCACGCACGCACGCACGCACACACGCACACACACACACACACACACACACACACACACACACACACACACACACACACACACACACACACAGGTTGTGACTACACAGTATGTTCAAAATCTCTTTATGTGCCCGCAAATTCACTTTTAGTTTTTTACCTGAATCTGTCTTCTCTATCTGTTTCAGTCTTGGTACCTGGGCAACTGAGTGACCTTTAGAAGAAGGCTGATTATCATGACAAACCAATGTCCTGAAGGAGAGGCAATGATGTTGTCAAGAAAACACAAGCCGAAAAATACACATAAAAGCGTAATGTGTTGTTATGCATATATAAATGTACATCTGAATATATTTATATATGTGTATCTACCTAAACATGATAAGAGACATCCTTTGGATGGAGAGAGAGACAGAAAGAAAGAGAGAGACGGAGAACCGCGGGCACCCCCAAACCAAACACAATGCAAAGAGGAAGATGATGATGGAAAATGGCTGCAGCAAGATGAACACCAATAAGACCTGTGATATCCAAACGACAGCGACGGATTGAAGGGGGTGTTCGGTGCAGCCCACATGAACTGTCAGCTGTGAAGCCGGCCAGATTCAGGCCTCTACCGTGTCCCATGAGGCCTCTCTCCTAAAAAATATCCCCAAGGCAACAACAACAAGGTTTGTTACATGGGACGGACATCTCTCTATACCTTCCTTCTTTTCCCTGACCACTCCCAGAGTGGTAGTCCTCTAAACACTAAGGCCTCCTCACTGGGAAGGACATTAGCCCATACCCCTCCCCTCTCCTCCCCTCCTCATCACTCTCAGAATGCCCCTCTCCGCTGCAGGTGCTGCTTCTTATATATGCAAATAAGCCTCCCTTATTTTCTGAATCAACCAGAAAGAGAGAGTGAAAGATCCAGTTTTTTGATATATTATTTCTTTGCACTTTTCACTATGTTTTTGGATGTGCTCGGGGAAATTGGAGTTCAGACAGCGCAGCTCGTTGCTCTCTTCCCACCAAAAGACAGAGGCTTTTCTCTTTCCTTTTATTGACAATCATCGGCCTGTACCTGTCATGTTGCTTTTCAGAGGCTCATGTTTCTTAAGACTGTTTTGATTGTGCTCTTGTTTTTGAATTAGGAAACAATGAATCATGGTGGAATGTAAGAACTATGTTCATGCCTACAGTACTCTAACACAGCACACAATGCTACAGTTGCATACACAAGTGGTACTGGTAGTGGGACAGTGCACAGATATTTTGGAGGGCAGGGGCACCAGCAAAAAAAGGGTACACCCAAAATAGTGTACCTCTTTTTTTCATGAACATCTTGCCCTGTTTAAGTGATGATGGTGAAATTAATTTCTATATAAAAACCTACATGAATGATAATATTCTAAGACAGGACTGTGGGTGACTGGGGCTAAAGCCCTCGTTGGACCTGATCTGTGCATGTGCCTGATTGATAAGGATTGTGATGAGTTGAGCTACTGCTGTAAAACAGCTGTAGAAGAAGATGTAATGTTGAAATGCCAAGATAACTTGATTGTGATGCTGACATTCTGCTGTCTAGCATGTGTGTTTGAAGCTCTATCATGGTGTGGCGATGTGTGTGTCAGGATGTGAAACTCTGACATTGTGTGGCTGTGTGCAAGAATGTGAATATGGTTCCTGTATCTCCACAACTCATCCCTGCTCTCACCTGAGGAGACTTTGTGTGTAGATTTTCGGTCCCTGATTGTCTCAGCGGACACAGTATTGGTTATTTGGGAAAGGGGTTTGTACTTGTATCTAGGTGTAATACTATTGGATATAACAGGCATTGCACTTTTTTTTCGAGCAGCTTTTTGGCGTGATAGTGTGGCATGTTGCCAAGCGGTGGGTTTTACTGTGTTGTTGTAGAGGTTGTCAATGGTTTTGACAGCAGGGTACATGAGCTGAACTTTGAACTGAGCACAAAACCCAGGTTCCCTCTCTCCAGTTCTAGAATGCTTCCCTAATGAGTGTTCAAGTGCTGAACTCATCCTACCCTCATCCTTCCTGACCCTCCCTCCAGGGCTGAAAGCATGGAGGCGTATATCTCTTAAGCTGTAACCCATGGTAACCATGGCAGCGAAATTAAGAGTTAATGTGGGGGATGTAAGGATGAGCAAGATACATTTATAGACTTAGGCCAGAGTGGCACCCCGAATGCTTGATTTGGTTTAGGGTTGGTTTCAGCACATTGGGTTGTCTATGTGCAACATGCCAAGAATAGATCACACAAAGCTACAGTGGATGAGTTAACTGTACATTCTTCAAGCCCAGTTTGAGGCATCCAACTTTGAAACAGCTTTGTTTAAACATTTCTCATATTTAACAGAATGGAAGCTTCAACACTGGTCTTATACAAAGTCAATATCAATATATGCCAAACATCAATTAGAAGGAACAAATTAAGAGTTACCTCCTGCATATTGCTAATGGTCAGACATCTGAAAGAGGTCTGAGAGGTCTTTTGGCAGTGACTAGGTCAAAACTAAATCTAATTGTGAAACACATCAGCATGCGTAAAGCAGTCTGTTGTATAGCCCAAATGACCTTATTTGCATTGATCATTCATTAATAAAATTCCAGCAGAGGTACAAAGGTGAGATAGCTTTCTTGTGACATTTTGTCTATTCAGATAGGGTCTTCTGAGAGGTCATGAAGTCTGCTTATACCAAGTTGTATTGCACACTCTACAAGTGTTTCATACTAAATGGCCACATGCTAACCTCTAAGGCCTTGTGCTCTTGAAAACCAATATATTGTACAGTAATTTGCTGGTAAGGGTGGTCTGTGTGAGAGTGAAATTTGTTTGAACCGCTAGTTTTTTTAGGGTTAAAGTTAGCAGTGGCCTATGACTGCTACAGGTTTGGATTATCTAAAGAAGGTGCTGATATTGATGATATTCACACTCCGGCTATTTAGCTCTTATACCATCCTTGGGAGAGTTTCCCATTCCCCAAATATGATGTAAGAGCAAAATGGCCGCAGTGTGATTATGGTCAATGACCTGGATCGTATACTGGGTTCGAAGAGGGTTTGGGTTAAGCCCATTGAGCCTGATTTATACTTATTTGTATGACGGTGTCCCATGCCAACAATAGCCAATCAACAAGCTCACAACGCGACAAGTTCTGAGCTTGTAGATAGGATATTTTCGTCTCAGGACATAGTCGGATGATGGAATATAAATTTGGCATTAAAGTTAGCTGAAAGCTGATGTAAACTGCATGGTGCTGCTGTGGTCGCTGTGCTGACCTAAAGAATGCATGGCTCAACCTGATGATACCTCTCCCTCCTGATCCTGTTCTTAATCCTTTCCTCTTTCTGATACTCTTCCTTCATTCTTCCCCTCTTCTCTTCCCCTCTGTATGACAACAGAGGGCGTTATATGGAAGAGTGATTCCCTATCAAATCTACTCCTTTGGATTTTAATAATAGCCCTGTTGTTAAACTTCTCTTTTGCACGATATTTCATAAAACACATTATGTGCCTTGCCTTTAGTTAAATAACAATAATACATTATTAAGGAAAAGTGATCATTCTTTTTCTTTTCTTGGTACAACTGGTAACATTTCAAAAATACAAAAACAGAAAAAAATGCTGCATGTGTGACTGCTTGTTGTTGCCCAGTTTAGCTGGTAGACAGTTTTTAGGTTAGGAGAAAATGGTCCATTAAAAGAATCCTTCAAATGGTCTGTCAGTAACAATACTAACCCAAGTGTCTCTCCGTGGAACGCCTTCACCAGCTTCTGTGCATCTCTTTGTGTACACAGTAAAATCCTCAGTGTTGATTTAACTCAGACAGTGTACTAATGGAAGAAAACCATTTAGTTCTGTTTGCATACTCTCAGAGTTAACCACTTAAACCCCATATTCTTAGTTGACGGGAGTCCCCCAGGGCCAGGGTCTATAGGCCCCCTCCTTTTTCACTCTACTCCAAATATCTTCTGGGAAAATAAACAATCTACAAGCTCACAACACGTTGAGCAGCTTCTAGATTAGCTGTTTTCACTGAATGTTTGCCCCAGAGTAGGGATGCTACTGTAGGGTTCATGTGGTTAAATTAACACTCTGGATTTTACAGTGTATGTTACTTTTCAACGGAATATGTAACAGCAACAACAAAATGTGCTTCTGACATAATGTTGAAACATTTCATAAAGTGTGATGTTAAAACTACCCCCTTGGATTTGCTGTAAAGAGTGTAGTTATGGCTAGCTACCTGGGATCTGATAATGGCACAATGGTTAGTGATAGGGTAAGAATCCCACATCTAAAAGAAAAAAGAGAAATGGTGGAAACTCCTGATCAAATATTCACAATATGATATGAATAAAAGCCATTTTCAGAGTCTGTAGTTAGCTCTGTCTCCCCTCTGTTGTGGCGATGCTGCCATAGCAATTGTAATGTAAGATGTAATAAGAAGTATTAAATACGTAGACATTATAGTGTTGGAGAAAGGCACCATGTCTGTTCAGAAAGTCTTACTATTTATTGTGAATATTTTGTCAGGTGTTTAGCTATGCCCGTATTGTTCATGTACTGTATTAACATGTAGTTCATTTGAGGTTGTGGCTAAGCCACAGAGTATGACTTCCATGAAATGGATAAGGCATCGAGGTTATAAGTTTAGGGTTAGGTTTAGAGTTATGCCTGTCAGCTATTGGTGGGCTCAAAGGTTCTGCAGCTTTCTGATATGCCGGCAGAACACCGTCCATTTCTTTATTGGCTGAGTTTGACCATGTGACTGATCGTGTGACAGGATGTTAAAAAGAGGCCATAAGTGAGGTTTGAGCTTCATTCTGATGCATGCACTAAACACTATATTAGGCATAGACTATGCCTACTCAACTTGGCTTTCATTTTTGTTTATTTTTTATTTGTTATTGTTACTTTGCTTGTAGAACTATTACAGTTTTCAACACAATAGTGTGTATAATATTATGTACAATATAGGCATATCGATAAAAAGGATACAATGTGTATAGGATGTTTAAGATTGTCCATGTTTGTGTGTGTAAGTTGGGCTCTTTAAAGCCAGTGGCCAAGCCACAGACTATACTATGTTCCATGTAATGGAAGAAACCTGGATGGACTGATGCTAAGATTTAACTGTGTAAAGGATGATGAGATGAGAAATGATTAATAGAAGAGATATGGTGTGTTGAAAACTATGGGTTAGGGGTCAATAGAGCAGAGCTTTGTCTCTAACTTCAGCTTGAAGTTAGTTTCATTTGTGTTGGTTACTCTTGTTAACCGAGGACGTTTCTGCCAAAGTCAAGCAAAGAGAGAGTTTGGACATTTTTAACGTGTTACTGGAACTTCTGTAGAACCAGTAGCCTTTGGCATCAAACAACATAGCAGGGTTGTGGTGTTAACATGGATATTACTAAACAACACCATGTCCAAATTATTTTAATCAGTTGCTCGTTGCTAGTTGCTGAGAACAGTAGAGATGAAGAAAAGCTTTAAATTGTGTGAAGTATGTCAACGTGAGTAAGTGATGTGTGAGGCTGTGATGGAGGTGGTATGGTTAACCGGGTGTTATGGTATGCTGTGGTTAGTGAGGTGAATTAACTGTCAGCATAATGGCAACACAGCGACTGAGGTTGCCAGCCCTCAAGGACTACAGACAGAACAGCAGAAAGAAACAAGATAGATAACTGACAGAACAGATACACCAGATAAGGTTGGAGCCTCAGCATCGCCACTTCATGCTATTTGTGAGTGTGTCTGTCCTAATATAAATCAACAAATAGCTGACACTGATCTGTGTGTGATTTGTAGTATGAAACTACAAAATGGAAGGTCACTGCATCCTTGGTGCTTCTTTTGGTCAATTCTTCATATACAACAATAAATGGATGAGGTTAGAGCTATATTGATAAAGGGAATTGTATTCTGAGCATGGTTGCTTTCCCTTATCTGGAACTAAGAAGTATTCACTGGAAATATCCAATATGTCTGACCAGAAAACATCCATAAGACATTTAGATCAGCTAGCATAGAAAAAATGGAGCTGCATTATGGAGTTAGATGCTATTAAAACGACCAATCATCAAAATGTTGGGTGTATAGTATACAGTATGTTATGTCTATACCTCAAATAGGAAATACTGTATTTGTAAAGAACCCATTGAGATGGCCAATAACGTTTCTATTTAACAAAGCCAAATGTTGTCTATCGGGCTCTTGAGAAGCATATTGAATGACAGGCTGCCAACATATGGAGCGTGCTGTGGTGAAGCAGGTTATGAAGTGTGATCCTTCTTCATATCTATCGCTCTGTACTATCGCTGTGTAACTATCCAATCATACAACCACAAAGCGATTCGGCTACCTTCTCTAAACGCGATGACAATACCAATCAGATATACGATAGACATGATAGATCCATACAGCATTGTGAAAGTAGCTCTAAGATTTGGAGATGGTCAGCCGTGCTGTTTCAGCATAGAGGTGATCTGTGTTATTATGCAAAGTGAGGCTTAAATGGTGCTAGGGATCTGCTGTTGTCACTGACTGGCTTTTATTTGTGGTCTTTTTTACCCATCAGCCTGTGCAGTCATCGTCATCAAAAAAGTACAGATTACATAAATCACCATCTTGCATTAGATTGTAATTGAAACATTCTTATTTTATTTTGATTAGCTGTTCACCGCCCTGTCTGGGTATGCTGATTATGACAACAACATGCCAGGTCGAGAAATCGTATGTGTTCTGTCTACAAAAATGAATGATTTTGATCGAACAGTGAAACACTAATGCCATGGTTGACTTGACAAGATATATCAAACAAGCACTGCAAGAAAAGCACTATTTTAAACAATGTAACGCCATTTTGAACGATGTAACACCATTATAAACGATGTAACAACATTACCATTATAACTGAGGTTGGTAAACTGATTTGGTGTGTGTTTGAGCAACTGGGAACTACTAGTTAATGTCCCACTTACTTATCAAGATGAGAATGTTGACATCACCAGAGACTGAACTAGGGTTGATGAAAATTTGCTTTGAATATGATGTTCTACCTCCATGTTTAGCCTTCCATGGTTCTCTCATCAGGTCAAAGAAATTGCCCCTTTCCAGTTGGCATGGACAGTGTTCATTTTCTCTCGCCTCTATTTAAAAAAAAAACCAGCAGGTCAACAGCTTGAAAACTGAAAAAACCAAAAATGATCTCAACAAGCAGTGCCTATTATGTTACTGCTGATTTAATTTGAATTGTTTTGTATGCTAAGCTGTGCAGTACTGTTGTATTCAAATATCGCATGGTCATATGACACATCGTAGTCTGGAGGGGACGGTGGACTGCGATGAGGTCATCACCAGCCCTGGCCAATAGAAATGGGCCATGCAGGTCCTGAGGTGACAAGCCATACAAACCAAAGAGTATAAAAAAATAGAGAGAACGGAAAGTGGGGGAAATAAAAAAAGGGCCACCTAGAAGTGTAAAAGATGAGCTGAAAAACTAACAAAAAAATAAAAAAACAAAAAAACAACTACAACCACATTTTCCGATTTCATTTAGAAATATGCACTGTAACAATGGGCAGTTTGACAAAGCACATCATTACAGATCATCTCATTTGAATCCATTTTAGATCGAGATTTTCACTGGGACACTGATTTATGTCTTCAGAATTCTCTCTATTTTTTTTGTTTTACTCTGATAAAAACGTAAGTGCTGTTCTGGGTAATCACTGTTAGCATTGTTAGCGAGGAAAACACCAGCACACTGGTGCCGATACTGCTAACAATGATTGGCTAGAATTGTTACCAATTATAACTATTCTGACATATTCTTAAAGTATTTGTCAGCCGTTATAATGGTTATGGATGATCACTGTTAGCATTATTAGCAACAACAAAAAGGGTTTCTGGGTGTTTCAAGTAAGCCATTATAATGGTTCTTGATTATTTCTGTTTGCGTTGTTGGCAGAGGAATGACTCAGATCTCTCCAAACTTATGGCTGGATGCAATAAGAGGTATAGAGGCTGGTTTGAATTAGCTATTGAAACATTCAAGTGTTATGTTGGTTTTCATAGAGGGCTCTTTTCTATAACAGTTTATGTGATTCCCCTATGTTCTACTCCACTCTGTTACTGCTGTTGACTGAAAACCAAGTAACTCTAATATTGTCAGTTTCCATTTTTTATTTTCATACTTGAATTTTTCATTGTGTGCTAAGCTTCCTGGCCCTGGCACAGGCACAAAAAAACAATTTTTATGTAGTTCCGACAATATACAGAAGTTGGAAAATAACAAATTTCCATATTTCTTAATTATGTAAATTCTGACTTTGTAGAGATGCAAGGTTTTCCTCTGACAGCAGTGCTTTATTGGTTCATTTCTGTATCTGTTGGTACTTTGTTTCTGCACGCAGTTTTCTCCATGTGCTGTAGACAGTTTCTAAAGAAGGGAAGAAACATTATTTGTTTCTCAGAGAACATTTTTAATGCAGTGTCATATTTTAAGGACTTTTTTTCTCATTATAACTTTTCAGATAATATTATTGTAAAGGACTGCTTTGCTTGCCGCCAGACATATGTCCCCCACACCAGAGAGAACATAAGGAGGAACAGCTCTGCTATTAGACAACAAAGCCCAGAGTCAAATTTGCCTTTTCACAATTTACTTAAGCCTGATTTATATTTGTCATACGGCAGAGTATAAATGAAACAGTAGTTAAAGACAGCCATTTAAAAGTCAATCTTTGTAAACCCGGCTAGTAGAGCTTTTTGCCTTTGGCTAACTTCCCATTCACACTGGCACTAAAGTGGGCTAGCCCTGACTTCAAGGCAGCATTCACTTTACTTGCCCTGCAGCAGTGCTAGCTATCACTATCAACAGTATTAGAATTGATCTGGGCCATCTAATGACCTTTGAAAAGGGAGTAAATTATCTGTAACACTTTACTTGAGCATGCACATTCATCTTTGCAATTAACACTTAATTGATGATGAACTCATCTTAAATTATGTGATAATTAAGCATTAATTATGTGTATAAATTTGCCTGCTCGAAAGAAACCAAATTATGAAGTACTGTATCCAGCTATTAACTGCAGTACAAATTTAGAGCTCAAGGTGTTGAACAATTATGTCTACAGACCAGCTATACTATAGCATAACTTCAGTAACAGTTTCAAGAATGATACAGTTTAGTTTTTCAGTTGAAACAAAAGTCAGTTATAAACATAAACTTTACTTTTCAATATTTCGAATTTCACTCAAAGGCTACATTTATACATATAGGATTAAAAGAATCTGACATAAATGATGTGACCAGTGAATAAAACATGTCCTCTTCAGAGGGCTTAGTTTTCTCTTGCCATTTTAATACAGCCTATAAAGTCAAAAATTACTTTACAAAATGAACTGGTTTTCCACTAAAAAGCACGAGGTGTCAACATTTTTAGTTGAAAATCAGTACATTTTGACAAGTAACTCAGTCGTAAGATGAAATATAAATTAGGCTTAACAGTTGACCTTAAGAGTAACGTTTCCCGAACTGATGTTATTGAGCTGGTGTGGGGAATATTAAGAGCTTTGATAATATTTCATTATAACCCTATTCAGCCATTGCTATCAGCAGATGCTGATGAATTCATTACTGGAAGTGAGTATGTTTCCCTATGCAAAATATACCATTAATAAACAAGCTATGCCACAACTCAATTGTGTTGGTTATTCCAGTTATTTCTACATAGTTTCATTTATTTGAGATTGTATCAACGTTTTCAGGCAGCATTTGCTCACGTTATCTTCCGTAAATGCTGTTTTAACTTATTTTATTTATTATTATTATTATTTCTTTTTTGTGGTGTGCTGGCTAACAAAACAGGGATGCTTGAAGACAGAGCATGACAATTTAGAGGTCCAAACACAAATGGAGCTAATTAAATGTTGGAGGGAGAACAGAAAGGGGATCGACATACTGAGGTTTTTCACAGGCTGAGATCTACTTCAAAATGGAGTGTCATCAGTTCTGTAAAAAAGGGCCTCAGGAAACTAACACAAGAGACTGGGCTGAGGCATACAAGGACAGAACTATACGCCATTACCATATTAATACAGTTTCATCCCATGCCCAGTCTCTCTGTCAATCCTTTCAATGTATCCCAATAAGGTAATTCAATAGCAGTTGTAGGTATTTATCAATCAAAATTAGAATATTCCGGATTATAAAGTCATATTAACTGAATTGCAGAGGAGACCTGCCATCTTTGCAGATCCTTATTTTCATTCATGATCTAATCCAGGGTTGTCCAACTGAACAACCTGTTTTCAATCTTTCAAGGTATATAGTGTAAGTCCCTGAGAGACAACTAGACTGATGAAGACACAAGTCATTACTGTAGCTTCTGTACGAAGTGTAGGAATAGAAGAATAATATTGACATTACCCCTGACCAATCAATGGTGTGGTTTAAATAATCCAGTTTAGTTAGGTTTATGCATGAGTTTGGTTTGGTATGGTTATTATGATTACAGTAATGATCTAACAATTCTAGCAATAGCCAAAGTTAAGAACTCTGACCTAACCTTTTACACTTTAGGAAATGGTCACTGTCCAAGGTGCTGAAGTCTCATGAAGAGGGTGTGAGCAGCCTACACTCTACACTGGAAATAAGACATGCTGTGTATTGACACTATTGATAATGCATTGATGTACTATACTGTAGTATTGTCAGATAATCTGAATAATTAGATGTAAACAGTCATTATTTTATGCAGTATTTTATGCTTTTTCCCCTTAGTACAGGGGAGAACCAATCTTATTAATTAAGTATTATTTCCCCAATTCAAAGTGCCTAAATAAATACATACATTCCCCAGGAGGAAAGGGTCAGCAAGTACACATCGAGGAGGAGCTCAAGTGGGACACACACACACACACACACACACACACACACACACACACACACACACACACACACACACACACACACACACACACACACACACACACACACACACACACAACACGCATGTGAGAAAAAGGCTCAGCAGTGACTATACTGGTCTGTCGCCTGTAGATGTACGCAGTAGGCAGTCTCACTACAACAGCTCCATTGAAAGTGTTCTGTCAGGCTGGGTTACTGCCTGGTACGGAAACTGCACCACCCGCAAACAGAAAAACCTACAATGAGTGGTGCGGTCGGCCGAGCACATATAATGTGAGGTGAGCTTCCCTCCCTCCAGGAACTGCAAGAGATGTGTGTAGTCAAAGCCCAGCGTATCATCAGGACAGGACCAGCCACAAACTGTTCATTCTCCTACAATGACTGCAGCCAGGCAAGGAGGCCTGCCGTAGTGGCAAGGGCAAGACCACCTGGTTCCACCAGCTACCATTAGACTAGATACATACCTTTATTGATCCTGCCCAGAGGCAGCACAGCAGTTACAGTTACAAAGTTACAGATACAGAGTAAGGAAAGTACTGTCTGATACAGCAATACAAAGGTAAGAAATAACAATACAAAGCACCATCAATTAAGAACAACAGTATACAAGAGTATACACCTATACAACTATCCTACACTATGCAGAAAAACAACAACACCAGGTTACAGTGTCCACACAATCAGTGCAATGCAAAGAAAAGTGAGTGTCCACAGTGCGATCAGTACAATAAGTGTCATTAGAGGTCAGAGTCCTTGGTACATTGGTAAATCTTTTATTCCAAGTTATATGACAGTTGTGAGCATCAAAAGTGTGTGTCGTAAATCCTTATAGCTACCGGCACAAAGAACATACCAAGTCTCATACAGTTCCACCCAGGGTAGGTGAATCTATTGTTTCCTCTCCTGCTAAGACCGTTAAACAAGGCGTGACCACCGCCTGTCACCAGAATGGCCATGGACCTTTCCTTGTGGATCTACCATGTGGATTGTAGGCTACCTGTAAAAGTTACCGCCCTTTGTGAACTATGGGGTTGAACCTGACAATGTGCAGATTTCTTTGCACCTTAATATCATGTACCATGCACTGATACTCTTTTTTGCAGCTTAGTGTCTAATTGCGACCGTCAGGTCGCAGTTACTATCAAAACCTCCACTAACTGTCCGTCTGTCCGTCATGTCTCATGTCTCATGTCTCACATGCCCCTCTTCTAGCGCCACCACTCCTACAGATCTTGCCTAAAAATCACGCTAAGTGGTACACACTATCTCGCAACTCATGTCTGCAACATGCATCTGTACCTTTTCCCATATGGGCCTCTTCTAGCGCCACCATGTGGACGATTTTATATTCCCTCCTGATAGGCTACGATTGCCTTCTAAAGTTTGCTGGATTGGCATACATTCCACTTAAAATCTTCACATCTACCTGCACATGGGCCTCTTCTAGCACCACCATGTGGCCCATTTTAGCAAAAGACATATTTTGCCACTCACCCTACTGACTTTGCACACAAATCACGCAAAGCGGTACACACTATCTCTAACCTCAAAGTCTATATACTGTTGGACTGAAGTGCTAACTGTATGTACCCAGAACCAATGCCACTTACAGGCCAATTTGTGTATACATGCATCTCCCGATTTGGGAGTCTTACTGGTACCATGTACAGCACGTGCAGTCGTGCACATACCTGCTGCTATGTTCATGCACCCTATGTCTATCCTCATGTAGGCCTACATATTGTAACGTTTAGCAGACTGAGTGGGGAAGTTCGCCTCCAACCGGGAGGCGAACCTGGGCCCCCCACTCAGCAGGCATGGCAAGCAACCCGCAATGCCAAGAGAGCTAGCTTGCTTGTCATAGCGAGTTATGGCCTGATCTCTTGCAGGGTCGTTACACTACCTCCTCCTCACAGACCCGCCCCCGCACTTCACACTTCACTGCCAACCTGGCCGGTCCCTCACGCGAGGGCAGGCTCCACGGATCCTACTTCTGACACCAATGTAACGTTTAGCAGACTGAAGTTTGCTTCCAACCGGGGACGAACACGGGCGCCCCACTCAGCAGACCTGGCAAGCAACCTGCAACGCCAAGCGAGCTAGCTCCCTTGGATGAGCGAGTTACGGCCCGATCTCTTTCAGGGTCAGTACAATACTGTCCCGGCTGGATATGCCATGTGTGTAGGCTATATAGATATATTTTGTTTTAAATTTTTCACGGGTTTCCAACGCCCCATAGTGCATTGCGCAGACGTTGTACCGAGCTTCTGGCGCCGCAGCCGAGTGTGATTTACAAGCTCACAAAGGGCTGCATCTGCGACGCGATGTGAGCTTGTATGTCTGCTGTTAAACCGGAAGTGTGATCCAAATAATCTCCAGTAAACTCCCGCGGAAACAGGTGGATAAATAACCTCTGTAAACCTGTGATTTGACAATAAACTGTTCTATTCTGATTCTTATGTAGGAGCATTTTCTTAAGAGCAGTAACCAGTAACAGATATTGATACTGCTTAAAACTACTTCTTTAAAAGGGACAATTAAACATTAGTGCGCACAGCAGAAACACCAGGCCACCAGGCTTCACAGACGTGTTTAATACCCACAAGAAAGAATAGTCTTCAAATACAGGTACCTATTCAGTTGACACCATTTAATTTACAGAATGGGCCATTTCAAGCTAGCAGAGTCAGCTGTTCTTGTTAGGCTGTGGCTGTAAGCAGTGGTAAGGGTGTAGTAGGACATTAGCTGAACATTGTGTAAGACTATAGTCCATTTATAAATGGAGTCAATGTAATGAGGTGTAGTGTAGATAAGAGCAGTTTTGATCTGACTTCAGACAGAAGGAGAGAGCAACATAGCTCATGTGCCTGACTCATCATGAGCCTTTTGGTGGCTAATTAATGAAGATGTCACACACACACACACACACACACACACACACACACACACACACACACACACACACACACACACACACACACACACACACACACACACACACACACACACACACACACACACTTAAGGAAACCATTATAGTTACTCTAATAATCCCATTTAAAATAATATTTTTTTTCCAGGAATAGTTTGAAATAATATATATTATTTTAGGAATAGTATTCCTATATATATTATTATTATAGGAATACTATTCCTATAAATGTAGGCTATAATTATTATAGTGAGACACGGTCAGCTGCTGTAATGTAACAGTGCCCTCTAGTGGCCTAATATGATGATGACATCCCTTGCCTTGTCATTGTGACTTGACTACCCTACCTCACCTGGACATGGAGTGTTTGGAGTCAGGTCAATCTCTTTACCAGGCAAGGATATTATTTGGTTTAAGTCATTCGAAACTTAATGACTTGTCCCATGCGTCACAATAATACTTCCATCAAGGGTCAAAGTGAGATATTTTACTAACTAAAGATGTTTGATGTGTCTTGGCCTTTTCCGCACCATATTTGATGGTGTCATGGCTCTTCCGGTCTGACTGTTCATGCTGCGTAAAATGATGGTGAGCAAGCAATAAACAAACACTGTACAAGCCGAGATTTGCACATCCCACCTTCATTACTGGTTGGATTACTTCCTGTTCAACCCTGTTACGACCCTAGGGTCTTCTAATGCATCTTATGTGTATCCACCTGTTTCCGCGAGAATTTACTGTAGCATTATCTGTGGGACACTTCCGGTTAACAGCGGACATACAAGCTCACATGCGTCGCAGATGCAACCGTTGTGAGCTTGTAGATCACACTCGGCTGCGGTGCCGGAAGCTGCCGCACACCTTCTGCGCAATGCACGATGGGACGTTGGAAAGTTGTGGATAAAGGTATAATAACCCTCTTTGCAGAGCACAGTGGCGCAGTCCGTAGTGCTGTCGCCTCACAGCTAGAAGGTCTTGGGTTTGATTCCTGCTGGGGACGCTGGGGACGCTGTTCTCCCCTCCACGTCATCAGTGCCCATATCCTAGTGTGGAGTTTGCATGTTCTCCCCGTGTCTCCTAGGGTAGGTATCCCCATAAAAACATGCAGTAATCGTGGTCTCTATACTGCCTGATGGAGAGGAAAGGAACTGCGTGGAATAACGCGTTCCTTCCATGCGCTACGTCCAACCGGGTAAACTCCATGCATAGAAGGAAGCATGCATGAAGTCAGTCCGTTGCTCTCCCCAGGTTGGCAGAGAGCGCCCAGGATTACATTAGATAATTGACACTGGTGACAAAATGGGTTACATAATGGTGGGATAAAAATGTAATTAAGTTATAATAATAATAATAATAACCCTCTTGTCCGTGTGTGAGGTGCTCCTGTGGAGTTGGCAGGTGTGTGAGCTGAGCAGGCCCGGCGGCAGGACTCAATGGCTTTATACTTAGGGGACCATCCGTGAGCTTAAGATTGCGACCACTATGCAAATGTGTGTTTCGCCTTTATTTTCGAGTACTTGCCGGTTTCACAGATGCACGGGGGAGGTGCAAGGTGGTCTGTGTGAGGGGGCCCGGCCCCTGATTGCAGGGGCCTGGAGCTGAGTGAGTGAGTGTGTGTGTGAGTGAATGAATGAATGAGTTAAGTGGATGATTGAGACTGTAGGTGGCGCCAGGGAGATGATTGGTTGCAGCCTACTAGGAAGGAAGTGTGTAAGAGGCTGGTGGTGAGAGCTCCTGCATTCTCCTCTCTCAGCAAACACATATTGTGCAAAGAAATTGAACTGTAGGGGTGGGTAGCATTTATTAATCCTGTTTTGTTGGTTAGGAGTTAGGTTTATCGATGTCTTTTGGTTATATTGGGTGGCTGTAGCTCAGGAGGTAGAGTGGGTTGGCCAATGCTCCATGCGTCAGCGGTTCAAATCCCAGCTTCTTCTGTCTACATGTCGAAGTGTCCTTGGGCAAGACACTGAACCCCAAGTTGCCTCCGGTGAGCTGGTTGGTGCCTTGCATGGTTTCCACCGCCACCGGTGTATGAATGTGTGTGTGAATGGGTGAATGTAATGCACATTGTAAAGCGATTTGGATAAAAGCGCTATATAAATGCACCATTTACCATTTATATTATTTTAGAGAGATAATTTAGGGTGGTAACTTTTGGTTCTTATTTAGCCGTCACCCATTCTGAAGCTTTTATAGAAAATATAACCCATTGTATAACTGACTTTCCTGATGGCTGGTAATTCTTTGGGAGTTAAGGAGAGAGGGGTTCCATACTTTAGAAAGTTTCAGGTTGCACAGTTCCCCTAGGCCTAGGGCCTAGGCTAACAAATCCAGACCAGCATTGTTTCAAAATCTAAACGAGACCCTATGCGTTCTGTGGTTCAGTCAATACGGTAAGAAAGGTTAGCAAGTGAAGGGGCCTAGAGGTGCAATGATTGTGATGACGGTAGCCATCTGTACATACACGGTAGTGTCTAGAGTCTCTAGACTGTCTACTCTTGAAGAGACAAATGGGCTCCACTAATTTAGGATTGGTAAGTGATATTTTTTGCTTAAACTATGTTTTTTTTTTGTTAAAACGTTAAAGCACAAATTCACGTTATAAAGTCAAAACACCTTCCAAAAACAAAGGGATGAGAGTTGACACACAGGGACAAAGAAATGACACCAAACAGCTTCAAAATTCACAGTCGAGACAGGTGTAATTTGCGTCATAGTCCAAAACATTAAATATTTTATTTTGAAAACCCTGTGGTATTTGAATTCTGACAAGGAAGCCCATGATGAACTTGTATCTGGGTTTTAGGACTACAAACACTGTACCCATTTATGCCACACTTAAAAATCCAGTAAGCGTTGCAACAATATAGGATTTCATACCACTTTATTTCATTACTACTTTAAAATAACAGTAACAGATGCTGATACTGACCCGTATTTTCTGTTGAGCCTCTCCATATCAGAGGATGACATCCAAAGGTAAGCATTTGAATTACAAACACATTGTGCTGCTCACTACAATGCTGTTGAAGAGTTTGATGAGTGTTTACTTACTCAAAGGTTTTCCTCACTGAAAAGGTGTTTGTTTGTCATAGGTTTAAAGGTTCCGCAGGTGTTGATGAGCTTCAAATAATATCTCATCAGAGATTCATTGACCTTAAATCTCTGCAGACTGATAATCCAAGGTACAAACAGTATAAATTCATAATGTGATTATTCTGATTTGAAAAAGCTATTGCCTTAAAAGATAATCTTAAAATTATTCCTTATTCATGCTTTATTATTATTCCTTATTCCTTTTTCATGCTTTCCACATTTCTGCTGCAGTTAAGTCAGTCCCCAGTGCTTGACAGCTCTGCTAACTTCACTCTGGTTGAGACAAATACTACTTCAAGCTAAAAAACTCAATTGAGTGAGTTCTATCATTAAACCAGAAGCATAATAAAAAGCATTATGTTAACTCATCTAACCTTCAATGAGCACGAGGCACATTGCTACATGTTATTTAGCGAGATTTCCCCAAACAGGGGTTTTGAAAAAGTTCTCATTTAAATGCAGACGTTCTTACCCTCACCTTGCAGTTTTGTGATCGTATCCAAGCCACGTTTGTACGAAAACCATCTTTTGAATATTTCAGGAGGAGAACCTTTCCTTGGGGGAGAAGCTTAAGAAGACTGAAGATGACGTCTCTATAAAGTAAAGCAGGTACAGTATATGATATGACTAGGCTTTTTTAGGTGTTTGTAGGTGTTTGAAGCTTATCCAAAGAACACAGGATTATGTTTTCTCCCCTGTCCGTGAGTGTGTCTGTCTAGGTGCAGCTTATGTTGGACCCCGCTGGACAGTTTGGTGTGAAACTTCTCCCAATATCCCAGTAAAAAGTGTGTTTTGAAGTACCAGTAATCGCTAAATGGTGGCAAATCTTGTCAGGCGGAAATGGGTGTGGTCTATATGGGAAGTTACGTTTTTATTGTACAATCTATCTATATCTAAGAGTTATAGGACAAATGTCAAGTCTTCACCATGACGCGGAATTGAACTTCCTTGGCCTATAACTCTTGAACCGTAGATCGTACAAAACTCCCCATATAGACCACACCCATTTCCGCCTGACAAGATTTGCCATTATTTAGCGAACACACTTTTTACTACTACTCCGATTGATTTAAAAAAACTCACTCAAATCGGTACACATTCTCTCTGGAGTTATTTTATCAAGATGTATCAGTCAGATTAGTCATATTTAATTTTAGTTGGCTATTGGCTTACAAAGTTTGCGGGAGGTGCCCATTTAGTTAAAAAAAAGGCGACAAATCATGAACGCAGCATCCGATCTGTCCCAGATTTTAACTTTATTCATTTTTTAAATAATAACTTCATGGAACATGGATTCTTTTTCCAATTTCCTGAAAAGTAACGGTTTCCGGGGTTTCCGCCCCAACAGCAACTATTTGCAGGTGTACATATGAATTCACTGTGTGCAGTGGGGCAGGGGCCAGGGGCAGATGGGATGGATAGCACCGTCTTGATTGGCCTGGGGGCAGGGATGGAAGGGATGGAAGGGATGGTAGTCGATGAAGGACCCCGGACGCGGACATGGTCGGTGGGGTGGGGGGCCGCCAGCATGCGGTGGGTGGGGTGGGGGGCCCCACCCGTGGGGTGGGAGGGGTGGGGGGCCCCCTGCGTGGGGTGGGTGGGGTGGGCGGCCTCCAGCGTGGGGTGGGGGGCCTTCTGGGCGTTGTTCTTTATCAAATGGAGGTGGTCCAGGACGAGTCATGGGAGGGGGTCTGCGGTGTGGGCGTCCACATTTGGGCTCAATGTCCACAGCAGTGGTGTTCTGATGAGAGTAAAAAAAACATAATGGATAGTGCTGTCTTTCTGAGCAGAATATTAACATAACAGCAACAAAGAAGGGTGTGGTATTTGGAGAGAATAAAAGCAAACTTGAACGTACTGTTCCTGAACAGTCTGGGATTGCTAAGAAGTAAGAATGTTGATAGTTTTGAGAGTTTTATTAGTGTTAAAGTATTAGTACCATAGTGTATTAATAGGGTTGAACAGGTTTTTAAGAATTTTAAGAAGAGGAAGTTACATGGGTGACTTGACCAAAATGCAATATTGAAACATTATGAATGTCATTTGGATTTGTGGAACTGGACATACCTCTGGTGGATAGAACTCACACTCAATCTGCTGTTCTCCTGTTGATATGCTATAAGTGGATTGGCAGCTGGCGTGACGCTGCAATAAAAGATGAGGTTATGATAGTGAGAATGACTCCTGTGTCTTTGTGAGGGCCCAATATGTTTGTGTGTTTATTGCAGTGGTCCTCAAAGTGTGGTTCAGGGACCCCCAGGTGTCCTGGGCTCCTCATGTAAATGACTCCTAGTAAGGAGCCAAACGGCCCCTCAGTGATCTGTATCTCTTGAGAGTATACAAATGCAACCGAATGGACCCTTATAGATCGATCTAGTACCATTTGTACACTCAAGAGTTATGGGGTCCGTGGACTATAATATAAAACCAAACTGGGGGTCCTTTAAATGATAAGGTTTGAGAACCACGGGTGCATTGCACTTACAGCTCTGTCACGGCAAAGGGGCACACATGCCTCGATAACTATTCTGGTCCCCATTGGGCAGTGTGACTCCACAAGGGCAAACTCTGCATAGTGGTGCATCGTTCCCATCATGAACTAGCAGGGGAAGAGAAGGAGTAAGTTGGAAACATTGAATTTAATTCAGAGTGTCATATTTACATCAATAAAAAACGAAACATGCCTTTATAATGGGTGACCCGGCCAGAGAAGTGAGTTTTGTTTTTTCTTTCTTATTTTTGCAGTGTCAGACTGGTGTAAAATATTCCGGTCTCAGTCAAGCTGTATGATGATGAAGAACACTGTATACAGACGGAGACCTTGTGGCACATAATATGTCACATGTACTGTGTTGGCATTGTGGCGTTGTGCGCTTGTAGATCTGCTGTTTTCACTACTTTTGTGCAGCACTCTTGTATGATGAAGTAGGGCTTTAGTTCATGAAATAACATACTATTTTGAAACTTGGAGTTACAAGGTTTCTGCCTGACGTGTTGCTGCATCAGGGACAAACACGTGTAATTCACCCTTTGTTAGTTTTCTGGTTGGTCCCTGAGTCCCTGCTTGACTGACCAACCAGCAAGCTCTATCTGCCTTGTCCTGCCCTGGTTCCGCCTTTTTTATATTGAATTTGCTATTAACATAATTTTTGGAGAAATAAAAACATTTAAAAACATGCTGAGTCACTATACTGCCACTGAGCAGCTCCATTTGACTGAAACCAAGTTTGAAATTAGAATTGAACACACAGAATAACAATACGAAGCAACTGAATTAAAATGGTAGTGGATGGAATGTCCCACCAAGACACAGCAACCAATGGGTGTGAAGAGGGGCGGGACAACGGGCAGGACTTGACAAAGGGTGAATTATTATTTTAGAGGTGTGCCCCCCGGTGGTGATTTGTGCTCCACAGAGCACCCCTTTCTAGTGTAATTTTGAACCACTGAAGACATCCGGGTTGGAGTCAAAACGGCATGTGTAAAGTATATGAATGTGTGCATGTTCGTTTTGTGTGCTTGTACCCCTAAATACATTCGTCCCACTTCCATCAGAATGAAGTAGCGTGGATTGGTGACGTTCTGGTTCACAAGAGTAACGCCTTTACGCACATACTTCAGACCATCTGCATTATTGAGCGCTAGCAAGGTGGGACAGTCAGGACATTTCTTCTTTAATTCCTCATCCGTTATTCCTACACAGACAGACGCACGTGCATACACACGCACACGCACATACAATACACAAACTGAGTCAACAAACATCAGTAAATTTGTCTTGTGTGAATGTTTGGCTCTGTGTAAATAATTGAGACTGATAGCATGTGACTGCTGTGAAGGAGTTATACTCTCTACAAAATATCTTCCTCTAAACCTGGAATGTGGTCAAACAAATGCCAATCAGTTAGAGGGTAATACCACTTGTTTTCAACATTGAACCATGTCCATATATATATACGTATATAGATATATGGTTTGATGTTGAAATGAGCGGTATTCCCCTTTAAGTTATTTCAAATAGAACAGGGTTTGCAGTCCTTTGAGGGTACATGCACTATTGCACTATACTGTATCCAGTATGTATCTGTATTGTACATCTACAGTAATATTCCTTTTGAAGAAGAAGGAAATCCTCATTCGACTTTAAAGGATACCTTACTCAAAATATGTCTCCATACTTTAGTGAGGCCCCCTGGGCAGTGGTTTGAGTGAATGGAATGGGTGGGGTGAATAATAAGAGCAATCCACACTAACATTCTTTGCACAGTACATTACTCTCAAAATGCTCCAATAAAGGGAGACCTCCAGTATGTATTTCATGTACTGTATGTAGGCCTGTGCAAAGCCACAGTGGATTTATACTTGACTGTGCATCGGTGTCGTGAACCAAAACAATTGCAGATCTAAGCTCACAACAACTTATTGCGATGCAGTGCATTATAGTTCCACACAATCCCCCACAAGACCTTTTTTGATCACACTCGTTAACTTCCTACTTGTCTTGTAAAGATGTTTTTACAAGCAATAACTATTTTCACACTCCAATTTACATGCTGATGATACAAAACAATAAGCTTGGGGCCTATTTAAGCAATCCTGCTGGCTTTCTATTGTTTTATACAGTACCACTTTTAATCAAGTTATTCCAACAGTGCCTTTGAGAGTTCTTCAGTATTCTACTGTGATTATGGACATTTCTGTAATGCTGAATGCACTCAGCTTCTAGTGTGTACTTGCCTATACCAGTGTTTTTCCTGAAATTACAGTGCAGAACACACTGTGGGTTTTTATTGCTAAAGAACAGTGGTATGAATCTGTGCTACATTAGTAACACAGATTTTAAAGGAGCTAGAAATCAGACTGAACCTTTTGAATACATACTGTAAATAATATATTGTTTTAAACGGTGTCTAATTATCTTTTTATACTTATGTAATTGCACTTTGCACTGCTTGGCTTTCAATTAATTGGCTATCCCTGCGTGGCTTTCAATGCATTCGAGGAGAAGCCCACCTCGTTTGGTGTCACAGCTATATTTGGTGACGTTGGCGACACCGTCTTTGACAGTCACAGAGACACTACATGCTGCAATCACGTTCTGGAAAAGAGACGTAAATGTCAGCTTAATGACAGAAACCTTTCACATTCTCCACAGACTACTGAACAGTTGAGAAATATTGTACCGTTTCAGCCTCGTTTCTGTAAAAACATTCCTCAAAATGTTTGGGGTTGATAATTTGACACTCTGTCTCATTCAGGTCCAGCATCAACTCAATGTTACACTCTCCCTGAACCTGGAAAGAAACAGATACATCCACAATCCACATTTAATATTGTTATTACAAGATATGTAGGCTGGTAGACATAATATTTATTAATAATGTGTGTCTTGGTAACATACATAACAGTAAATGTCTTTCCCATAGGGCTATTTATATTTTAATTAGTTAGGGGGTAGGGATGTAATTAAAATATGAATATTGCACATCTTATTCTGTTGACTTACTATCACAGCACTTACTGTATGACGCAATTCCTTCTCTACATATAATATTCCTCTAATACTCTATATTATTCTACTACTATAATATCTACTATCTAACATCTACTATGTCATCATTAGTTGTCTATAAATGTCTATAATTCCAGTATTTGATCATCATCCCTTTGCCGTATAGGCTACCTGTATCTCTCATCTGTCCATGCAAAATTAGGTCAATGTCCCCCACCTCTCCTTAGTATGGCCCCCAGTGCCCCCACAACAACAGTCTTCCCTATACAGTATTGCGCACACACACACACACACACACACACACACACACACACACACACACACACACACACACACACACACACACACACACACACACACACACACACTGTCACTCTCTGTAGTCTGTACCTGTTCCACTTTGCTTGTGCGGATCTTGTCGAGCTGGAACTTGTAACCATGCTTGTGATGCTGGTTGATGGTGTGCAGGGCCAGGCGCGCTGCTGCAATCCCCCCATCGTCTGCACAGGTTACTGGCTCCACAGCTGGAGCAGCCCTGCATGTCAGCACCGCAAGCAGCGAGCTTACCAACACCAACAGTGGCTTCATGGCACACAGACAGACAGAGACACACAGGACTGATATGGGCACTGCTGCTAGGGTAGTTATATAAACACAGAGAGCTTAAGGATGGACAGGATCGGGGTTGCCATGTCCAGTTGTCCACTTATTATAAGCGACTTTGGCCTTGTTTTTCTGTAAAGTGGCTTGTATTGCTAGTTTGATGGTTGCGTTTTTTGGGGCTTGTAGTTGCTTATTGTCTCCGCCAGGGCGAAAGGCATGGCCGAGATTATGTTTTGCACCCTGTCCGTCCGTCCGTCCGTCCGTCCGTCCACCCGTCCGCCCGTCCATGTGTCTGTGTGTACGTCTGTGAACAGCTAATCTCCGGCACAGTTGAGCCATTTGCAGTGAAACAGTGGACACACACAATCTGGATGCCAGAGCAGAACGTCTGCCCTGAATCTTTCAGATCGGCCTGTTATAGCGCCACCAGGAGGCTGATTTTATCAAAACACGCAAATCGGTACACGCCTACACGGTACCCTATAGTCGCGTATCCCCCATATGAAAACATTTTGTACCAGATTTGTGTTTTTAAAATGTTTCAAAAATATTTCAGATCTTTTTTGAAAATAGCAGATCTACAAGCTCACAATGCGCCGCAATATGAGCTTTTAGATCATCTATTCTGACATAGCCGTTTTTGTACATAGGTTATTATACAGTAGCTTATTTTGGGCACGTTTTCATAGACCTGGCTGCTTATTTCTCTTCCAAAATCTGGCAACCGTGGACAGGATGGAGGACAGAGGAGGGAGGGAGAGAGAGAGACTGTGAGAAAGAAATGAACAGGGAGGGATAAAGTGGGGGGAGGCCACAAAGGGTACAGAAAAATCATTCTCTTGATCTGTATCCTTTTTGGGGGGGACTGAACAGACAGCTGTCACAGTATGTACAAACAGAGACTTTAACCAGGCAGTGGAGTTTGTAAATGATTTTACATTGGACGTTTGCCTGTCATTAACTCTCTTCTGTTATCTGAAAGTGCCAGACAGAAACGTTCTCTCTCTTCTGTTATCTGAAAGTGCCAGACAGAAACGTTCTGCAGAAAATATTGTCTTACTGTACTGTGTGTGTGTGTGTGTGTGTGTGTGTGTGTGTGTGTGTGTGTGTGTGTGTGTGTGTGTGTGTGTGTGTGTGTGTGTGTGTGTGTGTGTGTGTGTGTGTGTGTGTGTGTGTGTGTGTGTGTGTGTGTGTGTGTGTGTGTGTGTGTGTGTGTGTGTGTGTGTGTGCGCGCGTGCGTGTCCAAATCAGAATATTACTGTTAATCTTCAATTTCAAATGCATCTTTTTGCATAGCATGTAGAATGGCCATTCTTGCAGCTGAAGTATCTACTTGGAGGGGCCAAGACATGAACTTCAATCATATAGTATTGCAAATGCAAATGGAAGTAGTAATTACTAACATTGATTGACTCAATTTAAACATTACATTTACTGTATGTATTTGGCAGGAATGTCATTGACATGCTAAGGCTATAAGCATTGATTTAGCTACAGTTATCCGAGAGAATATAAATGACTGAGAATAGCATAAATGTTTTTTATAAATAAGACAGAGAAACCTATTTTAGATAAATGTCATGTGAGGTATCTGTGCCAGAGGCCAACATTGTACCTTGTTTATTACACAATGTTTCAAGGTTAACAATTGGCTGATCGATATGGACTGGATCAGGTAGAGGTAATTAGGATAGATATTCTGCCATGCTTAATCATTAACTAGGTATTTTTTATCAATATTTCAATGTTGAATTCAGTATTAACATTGCAAGATAGAAATGGACAGGAAAAAAGGTAAAATTATGAAAATGAGGAAAGCATCTATATGGTCTGTAGTTTTGGTTAATGTTTTGACCCTGAAACGTAAACCATTTTAGAAATGTGTGTTTAATTCATGTTCACGTGTCATGCTGTTTGGGGGAGTGAAGCTGTTATTCAAACATCAAGGGTCAGTGGTCTCAGTGGTTACGGGTTAGCAGTGTTGCCTCACAGCAAGCTTTGAATCTCATTGGGATCTTTTCTGTGTAGCCTTTGCATGTTCTCCTCAAGTTAATGTGGGCTTCCACTGGGCGCTCCACTTTCCTCCCACACACATACAGGGGCGTCACACCAAATTCTGGGCCCTGGGTACAAGGATTCACTGCGGGCCCCCCATGAATGTTAACTATTGAAAAATAGCAGATATACAAGCTCACAGGGCGGCACCGAGTGCCGCGCTGCGAGCTTGTAGATCTGCTATTTTTGAAAAATCGTGAAAATGTGTGCCAAGAAACCTATGTTTCCATGTCAGTGATGCTCAAACCTTTTCATGTGAAGGACCCCCCATCTCAAAATATTTAGTTCCAGGGACCCCCCAGAAGCAAAATTTGAGTTACAAATGTGAGGGGCGGCATAGCTCAGGGGTAGAGAAACTGGTATTAGAGCACGAAGGGTATAAATCCCGAAGGGTTCCCAGTTCGAATCCGGGCTCCCCCTGAGTTAATGTCGAAGGGTCCTTGGGCAAGACTCTGAACCCCTAATTGCCTCCGGTGAGTAGGTTGGTGCCTTGCATGGCTTCCTCCGCCACCGGTGTATGAATGTGTGTGTGAATGGGTGAATGTAATGCACAATCTATGTAAAGCGCTTTGGATTAAAAGCGCTATATAAATGCACCATTTACCATTTACCATTTCACTTAAAAAATACATATATTCAAAGATTTGCGCACATTTTCACGACTTTAAAAAAATAGCAGATCTACAAGCTCACAGCGCGGCACTCGGTGCCGCGCTGTGAGCTTGTATATCTGCTATTTTTCAATAGCTAAAGTTACTAGGGCACCTCCACCTTGGGCCCTGGTAACTCAGTCCCACTTTCCTACCCCTTGTGACGCCCCTGCACACATACGACGTGCATGCTCATTCTGTATGGACAAGGCATTGCAATGGAAGAGCATGTATGCACAGTCAACCTGTCCTGTATAAATAATGTACGAAACAATCTTGACATCAGAAAATATAAATCCGGATGATGTAATGGCAGCTATGAATATGCCGCCATATCTAGGCTATAGATATGGCGGCAACAAACAAGAAAAAAAAAAGAAAAAAATTGGCATAATTTTTACGCTCAAAATGCATTATGGGTTTGAAGGAACACAGAGATAATGGATGGATAAATAGACAGGGAGGGGAAAGTTGAGTTGAGTCAATATGAGATGTATCATAAAAAAAAAATGTTTTCGAGACATCATCAAAGATTAGTTGAAATGCACATCAACAACCGGAGTGTATGTATTTGATACAACAGATGAACAACCACATTGACTACCTGAAGTAACCTCATGAATGGCACTATACATCCACAGTTGGAACAACACTGTCTTTATTTGGAAATAGAGAACAGCACACACTCGACAGTATAAATCCCACCGAATAAATAATGTAATAGACAAATGATTGAAACATGAATGTTTGAATAAGTAAAAACTAGTAACTGATACAAAAAACTCTTTCATAAATAAATAAATAAACAAATAAATAAATAAATAACAAAATAACAATATACAAACAAGATGCTAGTTACGAATATAAAAATTCAACACCTAAATTGGTTCATGAGGCTCAACATTGGGGCTTAAGTAAATGTCTTATTTTTCTCCGATACTGACCGAATAGAGTAACATAAGATGAAGATACTTTAGCATGGCAAAACAGGGCTTTAGGCTAACAGATTATACATAGGTAAAATCACAGTAATCCGATTACACTTTTTCTTTACAATCATTAATTACTGACAAACCTCGTGAATCAGTTTAGGTTGGAGGGAGAAAAAAGCATTTAGATGCACGTCTTTAAATAATAGCGTCGATTGACTGTGATGATCACACTACAAGTCACATTACAATCATGAACTGGAATGTATAAGGCAATTTAACCCCAAATTAACAAGTGAGATTTGGTTACCCAGTGGTAGAGCCTACTGTTCACAATGTATACGTTACCAGTAAAAGTAACATGGCATGGCATTGTGATTGGTTAACGATCAATGGCTTGAGGTCTATAGAAAGGGTGACAGAGCACATTCATTAAACCAGTTAATCCCACGATTCTGTACAGGACAATTAAAGTTAGAAACGTTTGGGACCATCATTTAGTAAATTACAGGACTGATAGCTAATGCCCTCGAATGTCACATGCATGTCCACACTGTACATCTAGGTTGGTAAATGTCTCATATGTGATTGTGTGAGGAGGACAGCAACGATGGGATCGCTCTCTCTGACACCTCAGAACTTGACTGGAAAGATTGTGCGTTCTTGCTTACAGTACATCACACGTCTTTTGGGATGGGCTCGGCCTCGGCTGGTGCAGCAAATTGGGCTCTCCTCTGTGTTCGCTGTGCAAACGTTATTTATTTATTTCTCTTAGCAAAGCGGTATTGAACAGATGATTTATTTTAGAGCTGGTGCCGGGCATGGCTACTGTTGCTATGCAACTATTAACAAGCCGCTAGAAGTGTGAGGAGCTGAATGATAACAAAAGAGGCGTTGGGATTCGGGAACATGCTGCAGTGTGGTCAGTACTGCAATTAAGAGGCTCCCAGTGGATGCCCACCCAGCGCAGCCTTAATATAACTGCCATACAATGTTTAATAATTTCTTTCACTGAGAATGACTTTGGTGCATATAAGGCTCTGTAAGCCCATTGTTTGTCTCGACCTCCCAGCAGCAGTTATGCTGACATAAAAGCATGTTACTTCTGTGACAGCACCATTAAAGCCCCATAGCAGACTGTTGTTGTGCCACAGGGGGTTGTGCCATTGTAAACCCAGCAGTAGTTGCATTTATCTCTCCATTCAAGTTCTGTGTGTGAAGTCTTAGGAAAAATACAATGGCTGACTTGAAACGGGAAAAACAAGAATAATTGGGTCATTCTGAGTTAGATATCAGTTTACTACCCCTTTATAATCATGTTGACGCTGTAGAAAATGTGTAGGTCAAAAACAGTGTAGGGATCTGTCAAAGGATGTAGTCCAGGACTATACAAAAATGAATTGGTTACATTTTCATTCATAACTCTAGCCTGATTTCAGACTCTGCTCAAACAGTCCACTCTGAGAGGGCGGGGTCCATGGTCTGGAACCAGGCTATCATAACTCTGTTTTCTGTCATTTTCAATGCAATAAGATGGGAAAAACCAAACATTCTAACACAGCTCTGGTAAAATCTTGAGAACAGTAAAAAAAAAGAGTAAAGAAAGAAACCAGCATATTGCAATTTAAAGGGTTCCTGAAAATATATCTTTGAAAAAAGAAACAGGTTATGAACCGCATTTAAAGACGTTTGGCACACAATGAAATGACAAAGTCAATAGATTTTAAACTAATGTTCAGAAGGAGTTTCTCCTTCCCTCATGACCAAAGCAAGCAATACTCCCATCAGTTCAAACATATTTCATCTCACACAGTGTTTGGTGTCCTCTGTCTGTTTATAACGACTTCTCTTCCCATACAGTACACCTAAAATATGTTGGTTAATATTAATTACACAACACAAAGAAAGAACACTATAATGTTTGCACTGTACCCACAGTGCAACCATTATAGTGTTCTTTCTTTGTGTTGTGTGCCACGTTTTATTTGGTATGGATGCATTTGAATAGGCCTATTGGTATTTTCCCATCCAAACCTATTACTGGTACCGGTGAGGTCTGAAGTGGGGCTGGCTGTCAAACTTCTTTCCAATCCATTACAGAATCACTGCTCGAAATCCCAATGGAACGCCAAAAGGGGTTTAGGTCCATTTATTTACATTTGTACACGGTCACAGAGTTACAAATGGATAAATGAACACAGAGGATTTTAGTGTGTAACCTTAGGAAGTCTTGTAAAAAATAGCAGGAACGTCTTGTAAAAAAGTAGCATTTCCTTTGCATTCTTTCAGCATACCAACAGTCCCCATGCAATCAAAATCAAGTCTGTTTACCACATACTCTATTTCTTGCGCTGAACGTAACCTAGTTTGTCTTTTCCTTGAAAACAAAACTAAAATGTTGGCTCATCGTGCACTTACAAAATGCACTTACGGGTCTATCCAATTAAATAATTGTATAGATTTATGTCCTGCCTCCATTTTTTATAAATTCTGCTATTTGCTGACTGCACAGTCCACAGGACATCATTGCTATCTGTGGTTGGCATACAGACCCATACAATGCCAAGCTTTTAGTTTCTCTGACCACCAGGCTTCAGCAGCAAGTGGTATCTTTGTCAATCAATTATCACAATGTTTTATTTGAAGTTATAATTATGTGTGAGGTAGCCTATCCTGTGGGTGTAACCATGTTAATAATCAACTTTTTAGATTCTGGTTTTGTTAGCTTATAGCTAAGCTTGAGAAGATGACCCACTGAGAGCCATAAGGCACCGCCTCCGGGTGAATCACTTGGTTTTTCGTGAATCCGTTTGGCTACCAATAGCTTATATCTTCCTGTTTATAACCCATTAAAACCGCGGAAAAAGCATCTAAGTCATTTTAGACTTTTACAAGCTCACAGCGGGTCACTTCGTGCAAGCTTGTACATTAGATATTTTTGAACATTTTTGTAAATCTTGAAAGTGTCAGGACTACCGATTAATAAGGCATTTTGTGGAATCGGTCTTAATGGGTTTAAAGGGAACAATTTAATATGCAGAATCAAATGGCGTTCTGTCGAGTCATTTCATGGGGCCTTTAAAGGACCATACCAGAATATGACTTACAGTACTTATACGTTGATGCTAAACACTTTCCAAAGCATGCCATCATTTGTTTTATTTTCAAGGAAGCCATAGGATTCCATTCATTTCATTCAAACTTTATAGCACTTTATGTTTGATGCATCTTAAATTTGGCCAAAAACTGTCCCTGTTTCAAATGCCCATTACGTTTTAACTACACAATGATTTAACCAACATTGACTGAATTATTCTAGTAAGTTTGGTCATGTATTAATGACTATGGAGAAAAATGTAAGAACCCTGAAATCAATAAATACATAATACATAAATTAACAGGAAATTGTATTAAATATGGCTAAAGCAGTGGATAGCTAATGACAGGTATTGGAAAGACCACCACCATCAGTGATAGATACCATAAAATGTACATTCCTAAAATAAATTACAAAAAAGTCAAACATTAAATATTTGGCCAAAGGGTCATAAAGTATCAGGAAGAACAGTTGAGAGTTGCAGCTTGCATTTTAAACTGGTATAAATGCAGAATCAAACAAATCAAAAAAATAAATATGACAAAGTATACTTGCTTTTATGCGATATAATGTGGTCTGTGTAGTGTATTTAACGCTTCTCTTTTCCTGTTGTTTTTCACAAAACCTTTCAGTGAAGTCTGTTCTGTAAAGATGTATAGAGAATTGCTGTCTAAAAGAATAGCCTACTTTAATATTCCAATCACTTTACTTGAGAACGCTGTTCTAGTAAAAATGCTAAAATGGATTTTGCATTACTTTCCTTAAGCTTCATCAAGATTACTTGTCTTTCAGCCTCATTAACACTGACCAGATTCCATTAACTGTAAGCAGTCAGTATACATTAATGCATACAATGCCAAAGGGGGAATCTTCAGGGCAACTGAACCATTAAAACTAGTCTTTTCAACACATTTTGGCATGTGCTTGGTCAAGAAAATAATATACATTTTGAAATATAAAGATGTCCCTTTGAGGTCAACTCCTTCTTTGTATCCACAGTGTCTATAAGTACGGCAGCACAGATCAGCTGTGTTGGCTTAACCTCCCAGTCCTTAACTCACCACCACTAGAATACATTTTTGAAAACCTCTCTTCTTGGTCACATTTTCCCTGTTTTGACCAATGTTTTTGAACACATTGTTTCGGAGTTTTCCACCTCAAAGCCTTTAAAATTCAACATGTCTGCAGCTGCACAGATAAAGTTATGAAGGGCGACATCCTGAAATGTGTTCAGTCATTGACAACAATCACTTTCATCCTGTTTTTCCTCTTTCTTCACTTCACCCAGCACACATCTTGTGAGGTTCGACATGAGTTTTAATTTCGCGACCCAGCAGATACTAGTTCTAAGCTGTGGCACAGTAAAGATGATGAAAGGATCCAAGGATGCCAGGAAAATAGCCAGAGGTTAAAAGCAAACTTTGTTGACACTTAATGTAATCCTATTGCGAGGAGAACGTGTCAAAATGGGACATAACACTTCCAAATGTGTTCCGTCGCCAGCTTGTGCTAGGAAATTGGTGCCTGCCAATGTAAACATTTCGATGAGCTTTACGTCGATTTCCATGTCCTTGTCAGAACTATAGGGGTTCAAGTTAAATACCAGTGAAGTTACCATTTAAACAAGATACTGTTAACACAATCAGCAGTGTAGTCAAGGGTTTATGCAGCCATATGGAATACATCTTCCCTTTGTCCTGGTTGCCACCAGCTTAGTATAACCCACCTCAAGCAGCCTAGTATAGTTACTCTTGACTCATACTGGATTGTTGGGTCACAGTGTATCCATCTTCAGTATGAACCTAATTTCCTTTGACTTGTATTGGAGTGTGGGCTCACAGTAAACCCATCTCATGGCCACAGTGTGTTCACTGTCTCTGCCTCCGTTAAGTAAGCATGAGTCTTGTTGTACCAAATCAAAAGTGTGATTGTAACTTCACCCTTTTTGCATTTGTGACCCACCAACAGTACGATTGGTTCTCTCCTTACCTTACCACCTCCAGTCGTTTTCCTTGAGGATGAGTGTTCTCCTTGAGGATCCAGTTCCCAGGAGTGAACTCCCAATCTCTTTCCGTCTCAGATATGTTAGTCTTTACTGACCTGGAGTACAGAGTACCTGCTGTGTTAAAGCCACCCCTACTATACAGTACCACACTGCAACGCCAGAACCTCATTCTGTCTGGATCGTCCCCTTCCTTCAGCAGTGGATCTCGTAGGCGATCTGTGAGTCCATGAACAGACCCGTATGGTTGAGAAACATCCCCTCAGCCTCTGACGTGATCACAGGCTCGGCCTCCCCTCCCTCCCCTGCCATCCTCCGCATTGTCCGTATGTCCGGCTCTTGTAGCTGCTGCTGCTTGGTGGGGGCGAGCACTGGGCTTGTGGTCTGGCCAGGCCCTGAGGAGAGGGCGGGGCTGGAGGACAGGGTCTCCGATGGGGCAGGGTAACCCAGGTTAGTGGTGGTAACAGCTGTGGGCGGTGCAGGTGGCAACACCGGTTTGGCCCGGTTGAGGACGTACATCTCGTGGCCACGCTCATCTCTGTACTCTTCCAGCTGGGCAAATGTAGTCGGGCCGTCTGAGTAGTCATTCACATACAGGATGCTCTCCTCCTGCATATTAAGATAGCAGGACAACCACTTTTGGGTTAGGGTTAGAGAATTGGTTGAGAATATTTCAGTGTCACTAGTTGCACATTTTGCCTGTTTCCATTCAATGATAAAATGCCAATGTCAAGTGAGACACATTATTGGACATGCATTTAACTTTTTATACAAAAACATTATACACAGACTCACAGCTTTGTAGCCTAGGCTATTGGTCTGCAAGATAGAGGGTAGCACGGGTCCAACAAATGGGAGCCGAGGATATCTGGACCGAATGTACGGCACCGAGAGTGGATCCGGTCCGAAACGGAGCCGCATTATATTGGATCCGATCATAAAATGGACCAAATCTGCCCGGGACTTTAGACCTGTAGCCTACTGTGTCCGATGCTTATTTTCACCATTACTTTGTCTTTGAGTGAGACTGGTCATCTTCTCTCTCTACTCCATTGCTGAGCACACCTCCCCTGCCTCTCCGAGAACAGCGGAGGGCTGCGGTGTGTGTGTGTGTGTGTGTGTGCGCGCTCACAGCTCACTGCGCTGTGTATTTCAGAAACCCTCCTCGACTAGAACAGAGACCCATTTCCATTGCACTGATGCGCATTTAGTTTTTTTCGATTAAGCCCCAAAATCCACCTCCTCCAAGCGCAAAAAGTTTTTTTTTTTTACATTTAAGTGTTTCCATAAAATTATGCGGATAAGCCTTAATGCGCAAAAAACTGCTTTATGGAAACGCCACTACTGCAAAACAATGTAGATCTATACCAATTTGCATACCGTCATGGATGCAGCACAAAAGATCTAACTATAACTGTAGAAACCAAAATTACGTAATTGTTTAATAGCAGGTTGATGGCGCACTATTTTAAAACGGCGGCGCACCCCAATGCATCATCAGTTCAGCACTATTATTTATAATCTATGAAAATGACTGAATGTTGTGTGACGCAGATTACCCCAATCTCCAACAAGACGGTGCCAATTATCAGAATAGTGTGATCATAAACACCTGATTTTAAACATTTTAAAAACATAAGAGATCACTATCAGTCCCCAGAATGATATCCAATTCAGGACGCAAAAAGTATGTTACATCCTATAATAAATAAATAAATAACGAAATAAATAATCTAAATCGCAATATGAACTACTGCATTTTTAAAACTGTGTATGCTTTGGAAAATTGCCAGTAGTAATGTCAAATATTCATATACCGGTATGCAAAACATGCAATAACATCGGTATGATCCTGCACCAAGTTTTCCCCCTGGATCCTGCAACTGATTTTCCCCCTTGGGATAATAAAGGTATCTATCTAATCAGATATAATACCATCATAATGGTTGTTTGCCCACATTTTTAACCATCCGTGAACCATATAACACAAACAGACGAAACGCACCTTCTCTGCACCGTCAGCCTCTTTCTCTCTTTGGTAGTGCCGGCTGTAGATCATGGCCACCAACAGGAGTGCAGTGAGCGCCAGGAGGGAGATCCCTATAGCTATGGCCGTCTGGGTGGCCGGCCCCAGCGCGCTGAAGGCCATGCTGCCCATGGCGTACAGAGGCTCGCGGCTGACATCCGAGCCCACGGCGGGACGATGGTTCCGTAGCCGCGGCCACGAGGGGGCGTACGCCGAGGAGACCTGGGACCAGGAGGCCCAGATGGAGGAGGAAGAGGAGGACGAGGAGGAGGTGGAGGAGTTGATGGCCAGCTGGAAGGTCACCCGTGCCACACCGCCCGCGTTCCACGCCTCGCACTCGTAGAAGCCCGCGTGAGCCACGGTCACGTTGCTGAGGAACAGCATGCCGCTGCCCGTGTCCGGGTCGAAGCGTTCCCCGTCCACCTTCTGCAGGCGGACTCTGCCCTCCTCGGAGTGCTCCTCTGTTCCCGCCGCAGCGACCCCTCCAGCTGCTCCTCCAGCCCCCAGCTCCTGCACCAGGCTTCTGGGAGAGAGAGCCACTTTACCCTGGGAAGCCTTCCTCCAGGTCACCTGCAGTAAAAGTAGTTTCCCCCCACCCCCATTAGAGCAGTGGTTTTCAACCTTTCTCATATCAAGGGCCATTATTTATTCTGCATTTGTGCCACGGACCACCATTTGATGAGATTTAGCCTCTCAGACCCAAAATAACAATTCTTATACATTCTCTAATTGTGTAGAATTCATATGAACTAGAAAGATGCAATTCTGGGAAATTGCGGTGTGGTTGCCGTTTTTACACTTTCCCATTCAAGACAATGGGGTTACTCAATCACTAAGGTGATGTCACCGAGAAAGCTGCTTCCTCATTGGCTAAAAGTTTATCTAGGAATAAAGTAAAAATATTATAGTGTGTTGCCCACACTGATTAAGTGATGCAGATGTTTAACAATAATTTAACTCTCAAGATATTAAAGATCTATAAGGGTCTACAAGGGTCCAGGTTACCAACTCTCCATCATTTAGCTGGGGACCACCTGGAACCCCCTCAAGGACCACTGGTGGTCCCCGGACGACTGGTTGACAACCACTGCCGTTAGCATTGCCATCAACAACATCGTCGTCGCAGACGCCCTCTGGCTAACATTAGTCCCTGGGCCATACGAGATGTCTCTCTCGGAAAGGTGGCAAAGGTTACTTTTAAGCTCTATATCTGTAGATTATATTTTGGTATGATAACCCTTCCTGAGTCGCGGCTAAATTGGTGTTATCAGCTGCTAAAGTTCCATTGCAAGCATGTGTATTGCTCAAAAAACATTCCTTGGGCTAAAAATTTACCCCACAAAACTGTGAAAAGTGATGACTCATCACTTTTCATCACTAAACCATAGTTTTGTGGGGCCGTTTTTAGCCAGAGGAATGTTCTTCGTGCAAAACACATGCTTGCAATGGATTCAGAATCATGACAAAACCCTAGTTTGACCCCTCATATGCTACCTAAAGCAGATACATTTTTTGCATTTTTTTTTCCTGTATAGTAAAGTTAATGGGACACCAACTTTAGCAACTTTAACACCAATTTAGCTGTGACTCAGGAAGGGTTCTCATACCAAAATATATCTACAGATATAGAGCTTCTCAAAAATGCTAAGTAACCTTTGCCACCTTTCCGAGAGCGACTTCTCGTATAGCCGAGTGTTTCAGGCAAAAATCGTGCACTTTATGATAGAAGCATGAAATTTGGCACACAGTTAGAACATGCCATATGGAACACTGTTGGCTATAGGGACATCGCAGATTTGTCTTGGGAAACTTGTGGGAGCTAATCAAAGTTGGGCTCTCATAGACTTTACTATAGAGTAAAATAATACAAAAAATAAATATGTTTTAAGTAGCATGTGAGGGGTCAAACTACTACAGTAGGTGTTTTTCGGGATTCTGAATCCAATGCAAGCATTTGTTTTGCACGAGAAACATTCCTTTCCGAGAAACGGCCGCCACAAAACTGTGAAAAGTGATGACTCATTACTAAACCATAGTTTTATGGGGTCCGTTTTTAGCCCAAGGAATGTTTTTCCTGCAAAACAAATATTTGCATTGGATTCAGAATCCCGAAAAACACCTAGTTTGACCCCTTACATGCTACTTAAAACATATTTATTTTTTGTATTATTTTACTCTATAGTAAAGTCTATGAGAGCCCAACTTTGATTGGCTCCCACAAGTTTCCCAAGACAAATCTGCGATGTCCCTATAGCCAAAAATGTTCCATATGGCATGTTCTAACTGTGTGCCAAATCTCATGCTTCTTTCATAAAGTGCACGATTCCATCTAGCGGGGCAGGTAAATGCATTTTTGCACTAAAATACTTCACAAGTGGAAAGAAACCTAAAACTTTTCACAAGTACTCCTTAGGGGTTGTTCCTATGATAAAACACGTTAGACACTGAAAAATCAAAATGGCTGCCATGTTTCCAAGATGGCTGCCTCAGAACAGTACGCCAGCCAGTTAATGTCCGATTTTCATAATATTAGAGTTGTTTTGTAGGTTTTAAAACATCGTGAGTTCATTTATTACTCTTTTAAAGCAGCCAGAATAACTTTTCTGACTTTTGGTTGGGGTCTTTCCTCACCTGGGACCCCCCAAACAGACCCCTGAGCTTATCTGAGTAGTCGCTTTGCTCCTGCTCCAGAGCAATGTTAAATTAGATCATAACTGAAGCATTAAAGTTGTTGTAACTGGGCTCTGAAAGCAAAAATGAGTAGTAGCAAATACCCAGGGGTCTTCCACAGGGGTCCCGGACCCCTAGGGGGTCCTCAGAGTTACTACAGGAGGCCTGCCGAATCTTGATGGGGAAGTTCCTTTTTTTTATATGTATATATATTTTTACATTTGAAACTGTTTTTATTAGTATTCTCAGTATTATTTATAACATGTGTGTGTTAGACAGACAGGTTCACAGGTATTGCAAGAATTAAGGTATTGCAACTTCTCACTTTGGGCGCACAGTCTAACATGTCCATTTATTGCATTGCACTAACACTGACAACACAACACACACACCTCTTTGTTATCGTCACCCCAAAACCCGCACCCTATCCTCTTAAAGAGCTCACGGTCAATTGTACCCAAAGAAATTCACTACTATACATGTCCTCCCTAATAATGTTGACAGTTTCCACTATATCATTTGCAGGGAGGAGAGTGCAAGGCAGGTTATTGTTTGAGCAGCTGCACCGTCCCTTGTAACCTGCTTTGCAAACACATTTGATGAGCTTTGCCTTTGCAGCAGGGATGGCAAGAAACCTGACTGGAACATACCCTCCACTCTCTGAATTCCATCTATTTTTTCAATTGATGGAAGCTCAGGGCAATTTGTCAGGTATGACGAAGTAGGCATCATAATACGATACCTTCATCAAGGGACATGATTTTGAGGAAGTGCAAACACATGAAGAGGCTGATACCCCGATTCCTTATCAAGTCCTTGCCTCCGGTACAAAAAAAGGGAATTGATATATTCGAGTGAGTTCAAGTTGATGTTACAAATGTCAAGGGTTCCTTTGCGTTTTTCAGGTGTTGACTGGGGAAGAACATTTGTTGGAATCACCAAAAAGACATGGGTCAATGCCTACTTGATGATGATGATGATGATGATGATGATGACCAAGCCACTAACCGCTTCAAGGACCTTGGCAAGGTCATTGGCCATTCCTCCTGAGCTTATAAATTGTGAGCTTCCATCAACATTGCAGTCCGAACATTTTGCATGCCATGTTTACAGTTCAAAAGGTCCAACAACCCTGGGATTACTCAGATGGGAACTATTTCTGTCAAATAACTTGGAGGGTGAGATGCTACCTCCAACTCGTGCTGCACTGCTACCACATTACCTCCGTGCCAACTCCGTCACAATGCAGGATAAATCATACCTGACAAATTTCCCTGTGCTTCCACCAATCGAAGAAAATAGATGGAATTCAGAGAGTGGAGGGTATATTCCAGGTTTCAGTTTTCTTGCTCTCCCTGCTCCAAAGGCAGTACTTGAGCCCATCAAATGTGTCTGCAAAGCAGGTTGTAAGGGACGGTGCAGCTGCTCAAATAACCTGCCTTTCACTCTATGCTATGGTGGAGACTGTGTCAACACTATTAGGTTGGACATTGAAGATGATGATGATGATGAAGACGAATATATCCTGCATGTCTGAAATTACTGTAGTGTAGTGAATCTCTTTGGGCGTAATTAACCATGGGCTCTATAAGAGGATAAGGTGAGGGTTTTGGGGTGACAATAACAAAGAGGTGTGTGTGTGTGTGTGTGTGTGTGTGTGTGTGTGTGTGTGTGTGTGTGTGTGTGTGTGTGTGTGTGTGTGTGTGTGTGTGTGTGTGTGTGTGTGTGTGTGTGTGTGTGTGTGTGTGTGTGTGTGTGTGTGTGTGTACAAACATTCCCGTGTCATTCCATCCATGTTTCATCTCTGTGATAACTTGGAAATGTTTGCATCTTTGACAGCTAATACACCAGATGTTGTTGTGGTTGATGAAGAGTCCAGGGAAGTGTCTGTATTGGAGATGGCCTGCACCTTTGACCCTAGCCTAGAGGAAGCTTTCATGACCAAGGTCATTAAATACCAACCTCTCCTAAATACGATCTCAGAGCTGGGGTACAGGTGCAGACTATTTGTTTTCATATTTGGCAGCCTAGGTGTGTGTGTGTGTGTGTGTGTGTGTGTGTGTGTGTGTGTGTGTGTGTGTGTGTGTGTGTGTGTGTGTATGTGTTGTCAGTGTGAGTGCAGTGCAATAAATGGAAATGTTGTTCTGCACCCAAAGTGAAAAGTTGCAATACCTTCATTATTGCAATCCCTGCAGTAACAGCTGTCAACCATAACTGTTTTAACACAAAAAACATTATAAATAATACTGAGAATACTAATAAACCATCAAAGTACAATACATAAAACCAGGATACATAAAAACATTCAAAGTTTCAAATGTAAAAAAAAAAAAAAAAAAAAAGATCTCATCGAGATTTGGCAGGCCCCCTGTAATAGCTCTGAGGACCCCCCCAGGGGTCCCGGACCCCCCGTGGAAGACCTCTGTTATTTGCTACTAGTCATTTTTTATTTCAGAGCATATTTCAGATCTAATTTAACATTGTTCTGGTGCAGGAGCAGAGCGATTACTGAAATAGGCTCAGGGGTCTGTCTGGGGGGTCCCAGGTGAGGAAAGACCCCAACCAAAAGTCAGAAAGGTTATTCTGGCTGCTTTAAAAGTGTAATAAATGAACTCAGGATGTTTTAAAACCTACAAAACAACTCTAATATTATGAAAATTCGATATTAACTGGCTGGCGTACTGTAAAACATATCCGAAAAGGCGGCCATCTTTAAAACTGGCGGACATTTTGAAAATTAAGTGTCTAATGTGATTTTTCTAAAGAATGACCCAAGAGGTACACTCTGTAAAATTGTGGTGCTTCTTTCCAGAACTGAAGTATTGTTCTCCTTAACAGCCCCGCTACAAAATACTGCCCGAAACACCTGGACTAGTATGGCCCATGGACCACATGCAATGTTTCGCCGTTATTCTTCACTATAACCACACCTGTGGTCGGGGATATCCAGAGGCGTGGCAGGACACCCGCAGGCTCTCTCCGAGGCGCACGGCTAGCCTCCTGGGCTCCAGCTGCACCACCGGCGGGATGCACACCAGGCTGTTGAGAGGCACTTCCACCAGGCTGAGGTGGGAGAGACGCGGTGGCTCCGTGCAGACCAGACGACGCTCCGCCGAGCTGAGCAGCCGCTGGCCCTCCTCATCGATCCAGCTCCTCAGCCAGTGGAGCGCACAGTCACACCGCCATGGATTGTCTGGATGGGAGAGGAGCAGAACCAGTGGTGTAAATCAGTGTTTCTCAACCTTTTCAGGCCGCGACCCCCAAAATAATCATATTTGAACTGGGGACCCCCCCACCCTGACGAGCACTAAGAGTTGAGGCATTACATTTTGCATAGCAGTTCTATTGTGAAAATAGACAATCCTACATGCTCACAACGCCTCTAATATTTCACAATTTGGCCAATGTTTAATTTGTCATTTTAGAGGTATTAAAAAGTCCATAAATTATCACTTTAGAAATGTGTAGATACCCTCTATACACTTAAACTTTGTTTTGGTTTGTTTACTGTTGAATGACAAAACAACATTGCACATTAAGTTAATCATCTTGGTTCTCAACCTGTGGGTTCCGACCCACAGGTTGAGAACCACTGGTGTAAATAACTGTGCATTTACTTAAGTACTGTACATTTTGAGGTATTTGTACTTTACTTGAGTTATTTCCAATTTCCAATCCAACGCTTTCTATACTTCTACTCTGTTACATCTCGGCTCCAAATACTGTACTTTTACTCCACTACATTTATTTGCAAACTTAGTTACTAGTTACTTTGCAGATATAAATTGTAATATTTAAAACATACATTAACCACTTTAGCCCTATTTTATACCTAGGCTGTTTGAAAATGGCCGATCTACAAGCTCACAAGCTTGTAGATTAGCTATTTTCAAACATTTTGCAATATTGATACTTTTACCACCACTGAGTAGAACAGAACTTCCATGCCTGACTTTACTGGAACAGTTTTTAACAAAGACCCAGAGTCATCTCAGTCTCTCTCCAACGGTTTCGCTTTACAATGGTTCATTAATTCATACATTGGGGGGAGAAGCGTCCTCACTTCCCACATTCACACACCAATGGTGGCACTGAACGACTCATTGGAAGCAATGTGGGGTTCTGTGTCTTCTTGCCCAACGACACTTCGACATGTGGACAGGAGGAGCCGGGATTTTGATCGCTGACCCATGCATCATTGGATGACCTGCTCTACCTCCTGAGCCACAGGAGGTAGTACATTTGTACAACTGTACATTTAGTTAATTTAGTAACATTTAATGTTACTAAAACTAAATTAAGTGTTATTAAAGTGGGAGGCACACACTCAAAACGGCTAAATCAGGCTATCTAATTATCTAAAATTTGTGATGAT
Source organism: Nannobrachium achirus (assembly GCF_963921795.1). Classification (NCBI taxonomy): domain Eukaryota; kingdom Metazoa; phylum Chordata; class Actinopteri; order Myctophiformes; family Myctophidae; genus Nannobrachium; species Nannobrachium achirus. Next base: position 22,933,781 of record NC_137810.1, on the reverse strand, counting down.
GTCAAGTAAACCTACCTTTGATTACTGAAAGTAGTACTTTCTGTACAGTAACTGCAATAAATGAATTTGATTGGCTAGTATAGAGGGAGGGGGCCGGAGTTGAGCGTGCATATCATTGTATTCTGAAACTACCCCCACAGAAGCTGTGCAAGGTGAAAATGCGAATTTAGAAAACACTAGCAGTTGTAGGTGTAAAAATTATAAAGATTCATGGCATATTTCCCTAGTTTGTTAGTTTGTTTTCAACAAACTAGCTGTCAAAAATGAGTTTCCAAGCGCACGCTTTTCTCCTCCCATGCTCGGGGCATGTTTAGCGACTGTGTCCTGCTCTCTAGCAACCGGAGCGTCGGTGGAGCTTGTGACTGTTCTGCATGAGTGACTTCTCCCCCAACACAACGCGCGTGTGTGTGCATGTGTGTGCGTGTGTGTGTGCGCGCGCGTGTGTGTGTCCATGTGGTGACAGAAAATAACCGTCCTTCAAAAGCTCACAACGTGTCCCAAACGCGCCGTGTTGTGTGCGGCACCGTACGACGGACGAATTATACATTCACTACTAACTGATACTTTTAGCCCTTTTCAGACTGTTTGGAGAAAGACCACGTGACCTATTGTAGCATAATGTAATATTTCGGTGCGCGACATAACACCTTTAAGAAAGACTAAGACTAAACTAAATCAGAATTTCCTATCAAAATCAACACGGCTTCACACAGGTACTTTGCAGTAGTTCAACTCTATGTAATCTTCTGGGAGACCAGCACCCACACATAAGGCCCATGAAGGCTTCACTGAAGGCTTCACTTCCTGCGTCAGCTTGAAAGGCTGGTGTGTCTGGGCAGGCGATGCTGCACTACAGTGCTGTGTGCAGTGTCCTCGCCCAGTCACAGTGTTGTACTGTATGGCAACACAACCACCCATGAGAGGGCACAGCTGGAAATAGTTGTACTCACAGTGTCTAATATATCCCTCGCTGTGACCTTCCCTCTGTCTCCTCTGTACAGGCACGTGCACACATAGACATCAAAGGGGGCTTGAGCCCCTGACCTTTTATCCGTCTTTAAAAAGTGCCCTCTCCAGACCATGAATGCTGTTTTTACTATGGTGAAAGAAATGCAAATGCTCTCTTTCCATGCCATACCTGAAGGCAGCATTCAAGAGAATTGCCTTGTCCAAACTCTCCTGAACTTGAATGCAGCATCTTATGTTGAAAGAATTGCCCTCTCTGTTTAGAAATCCATGCCGTTACGCCACATCTCCAGTATTGACTTGATTATGGTTAGTTCAGTGTGGTATCAAGCACTGAAAATATTTTCGATATTTTTACCAAAAGGCCCTTTTAGAAATGTCAGCCCCTGCCAGCCCTGCCTCCCTAACATTCTCTGCATGTGCCCGCCTCTGTATATAGGCCTAACACACGTATCCGACTCAAGATGAAGAAGGTGATTGCGGACTCCTCTCACCCCAGATCTCAGCTTTTTAGGCGTAGGATATCTCGCCTGAAGAACAGCACATTGAAGCTGTTTGATACTTGAACTCTGACACGCAAGCACTTTTGTCAGAGCAAGCATTAGCCAACAAGCACTTTAAAAAGTAGGTAGGGAACAGCACAAAGCAACAAGCACTTCAAAACGAATGTATCAGCGCCAAGCACTTTATGGCTTTATTGTATTATGCAAATGGTCTGCATTTGTATAGCACCTTTCATCCAAAGCTCTTTACAATATGCATTACTTTCACTTATTCACGCAGATTTGCACACCGGTGGAGGCAAGTCAGGCACATTCCCAATTTCTGTGTCAAACAGCGAGATAGAGATCTCATATATTAAAAACGATCAAAAACGAAATGACAGATTTTCATGATCATGTCCTAAATGTCTTGGTCTTACCTGTGATGCGCAGAACCTGCAGGCTGACCAGTGGCCGCAGGGAGGCCGGGCCCATGGTGTGCAGGTTGTTCCTGCTGAGGTCCAGCAGGGCGAGGGAAGTCAAGCCAACAAGGGCTTGGTCGGCTAGCATCTCTATGCTGTTGTGCTGCAGGTGGAGCTCCTGCAGGCGCTGTGGAGCAGGAATGTGCTAGTTTAGATAATTGTAGTGATAATAGAGCAGTGGTTCTCAACCTGTGGGTCGGGACCAGTTATTTGGGGGGGGGGGTCCCCAGATGATTAACTTAATGTGCAACATTGTTTTCTCAATCAACAAACCAACATACGGTTTAAGTGTATCTGCACATTTCTAAAGTGACAATTTAAGGACTTTTTAATACATCTAAAATTACAAATTGAACATTGGCCAAATTGTCAAATATTAGAGGCAGAAATGGTGTTGCGAGGCGTTGTGAGCATGTAGATCGGCTATTTTCACAGTAGAACCATGTTATACAAAATGTAATGGGGGGGGGGGGGGGGTCCCCAGTTCAAATATGATCATTTTGGGGTCACAGCCTGAAAAGGTTGAGAACCACTGTAATAGAGTGGTTGGAGCTTAATTGTCATGAAACCAAAAGGGAACTGGAAAACCTCCTTTGCTCATCTGAGAACTAAGAATCCCTTTAGTAAGGTCAAATTAATAGTAATACATACATTTATAGAAAACAATCTGTAATGCATACAGTTATGTCAAATGTGTATGACGCAGATTTAAAATGGATGCATGAGGGCCCGGCTCTGCCTCACCTGCAAGCCCCGGAAGGTGTAATCCTGCAGACGTGTGATGTCATTTCCTGCCAGGTAGAGGATGCGGAGGTGATCCAGCCCATGGAACATGTCGGCCGTCACCAGGTGAATCCGGTTCCCGTTGAGCGCCAGCTCCAGCAGCTGACCCTGCTTCCTGAAAGAGCCGGGTTCCACTGCTGATATGGTGTTGTTCTGGAGAGGAGAGGAACAATGGAAAGGAGAATGAGGCTGGTGGATCTGTATTTCTTTGACAAAATGTGCTTGAAGGGTGGTTGGTGCAGTGGCGTCAGTTCAGAAAAAGCTACGGTATGGCAACATGACTGGTGTCTTGACAAGTCATGTTGCCATACTGTACCTTCGCAAGAGGCATGATACATTTATTTTAAGAAGTACATTTTTTCCCCCCCCATTTCTATGGTTTCTTGGGCTGGATATGGCAGCCTGGAATGGTTGTTCAAGTGCAGAGCTCTAAACTTGGCATGTTATTAAACATGCCACAATTAACAATAATGCATTGCACCTGTGCAGCTGACCTGCGGAACCTGGGAATATACCATTTTGTCAAGATGGGGAGAATAAAAGTGTGGAGAATATAATTATACTTTGATAAAGTGACCATTTGTAGTTATTTTACTGTAATTTAAGTAACAACATAATAACCAGCACAGATGGACAAAGAGACATTCATGGATTTATATTTAAAAGTAACTTAAATTTTCCCCTCTGGACCCAGGGTATGGCAGCTGCATACCCTGCATACCCAATTGACGCCCCAGGGTTGGTCGGGCAAGAGAATACCTCTAAACTAAGAAAAAAGACTAAGGGAGTGATCACATTGAGACACGTCGTTACAGGCACAGAGCTCGGCTAATAATAAACATATAATTGGAAGAAGGGAAAAAAAGTGCTCTGAACCTGCTTCTGTTTTGATCCTGACGCTGCTCTAGAGAAGAGGGGGGAGATGAGTATAGGGGGCGGGGGGTGTCCACATACTGATGTAGGTTTGGGGTATCATCAAAGACTTGTTTCAGTGAGTTAAGCGTTAATTATGAAAATAGGTTACAGCACTGCATTGTGAACCCCAGTACATGTACAATGTTCTATTTCTGCTATCTTGCAGTAATTGACTGTGTGTTGTATTCAGCAAAATGACCTTCATTTTGCTGAATACAAAATGGGCTGTCTACATTCCAATGTGCCGAATAACTATCCCTCAGGTCACCACAGCTCTAGATGATGGGAATTAGGGCCAGTAATATGCCTCCCCCTGCAAACTGTGACTGGTCTCAAAGGACATCGATCGCTGTGGTGTGAGGAAGCTATGATTGCACTATCACTCTCTATCAGAAGTCTATTTAGAGTCAAAAGAGGAATCAGAATCCACTTTTGGAATAAAAGTGGTACATGCTATGAATCTAATTCTGCAGTACATCATGCTTATGGACCTACTATGGCATTTCAGAAACTATAGGTTGTCAGCCTAATCGAGTGCTGGTACACATTTGTTTGAAAATTAAAATTGGTTTGACTGTGTTGTGGAGCAACCTGATTCTCAGTCTGTAGGCGTTTAAATGCACATTCTCCTGAATTTTTACCAAATATGGCTATGGGGCCAGCCATAGCCATATTTCGTGTTACTTTCTCTCATTGGCTCATTGGCTGGCCTCATATCCACATTTGGTAAAGAAAATCTGGATATTTTGTAACATTACACAGAAGTCGGAATGACCCATTATTTAATCTAATCCAAATGAATCAGCTGCTGCTACTGGCACTTGTTGAATTAATTGTCTCCACCAGCCGAAGGCATGGGGGAGAGTATGTTTTCCCCTCCGTCCGTCCGTCCGTGCGTCCGTCCGTCCGTGCGTCCGTCCGTCCGTGCGTGCGTGCGTCCTCGCAGTTTGTGAGCACCTAATCTCAGTCGCCGTTGGCCCGGACGCTGCCAAAGTGAGCGCACACACTCCCTGGATGTCAATCTAGAACCTCTGCCCTAAATTTTTAAAATGGGCCTTTTCTAGCGCCACCTAGTGGCCGATGTTCGCAAACACATTTCTGTGCACTACTCTTACAGATTTTGTCCAAAAATCCTACAATTCTGTAGACAGTATCTCGACAGTCATGTGATGGACACGGATCTGTCCGATTTAGCATATTCCATCCTGATTGGCTAAGGTTGGCTTCCAAACCGTCCGTCCGTGCGTGCGTGCGTGCGTGCGTCCTCGCAGTTTGTGAGCACCTAATCTCAGTCGCTGTTGGCCCGGACGCTGCCAAAGTGAGCACACACACTCACTGGATGTCAATCTAGAACCTCTGCCCTAAATTTTTCAAATGGGCCTTTTCTAGCGCCACCTAGTGGCCGATGTTCGCAAAACACATTTCTGTGCACTACTCTTACAGATTTTGTCCAAAAAACCTACAAATCGGTAGACAGTATCTCGACAGTCATGTGATCGACACGGATCTGTCCGATTTAGCATATTCCATCCTGATTGGCTAAGGTTGGCTTCCAAACCGTCCGTCCGTGCGTGCGTGCGTGCGTCCTCGCAGTTTGTGAGCACCTAATCTCAGTCGCCGTTGGCCCGGACGCTGCCAAAGTGAGCACACACACTCCCTGGATGTTAATCTAGAACCTCTGCCCTAAATTTTTCAAATGGGCCTTTTCTAGCGCCACCTAGTGGCCGATGTTTGCAAAACACATTTCTGTGCACTACTCTTACAGATTTTGTCCAAAAATCCTACAAATCGGTAGACAGTATCTCGACAGTCATGTGATCGACACGGATCTGTCCGATTTAGCATATTCCATCCTGATTGGCACATTTTGGCTTCCAAAGTTTGCAGGATTTGGCCGTTTTGAAAAAAATGCCTCAAATCCCAAACGCAAAGTGCAATTATCATGAAATCGTGCACACACGTTCCCACTAGGTCGAGGAAGAAATGCCACAGCATTTTTTTTTATTAGCCTCATGGTGGCGCTATAACAGGCCGATTCGTGGTTTTACCTATAACTCCACCGATCAGTTTCAAACTTTGTAAGCTCAGTCCCTATAGGCCAAGGAAAAACCCATTCCCTGCATTTTTAACATCAGCCTATTATAGCGCCACCAGGAGGCCGACTTATGTAAAACACAATTTTTCCTATTATTCCTTGAGATTTTATCCAAAAATCATGCAAATCGGTACACAGTATCTCTATAGTCATGTGATCAAGTCCGATCCGTCTGATATTTCATATTCCATCCTAATTGGCTAATATTGGCTTCCAAAGTTTGCAGGATTGCTCAGTTTTTGGAACACAATGCCTCAAATCATGCATGCAGTGTCCGATTGCCATGAAAGGTCTAAGGTGAAGAACATATGCCAGCCTTTTTACATTGGCCTATTATACAGTAGCACCATCAGGACGCATGGCCTGGTGGAGACCTGTGCTCGGAAGAGCACTGCTTCTAGTTGCATTTGCTTTGTTTCACAGGGCAGTACATTGATGCTGTTGTGTGCAAACCTTGTTGCTTAGTATTAGTTTTCTTTTATTTTAAGTTTCATGTGCTTGAAATAAGGTTGTTGATGTGTGTTGGCTTATTGGCTTGTCAGAAGAACTGGCGGGGACGTGGCCTCTGAAAGAAGGGCGTGTTTTATGGATCACCATCGGTTCAGCGTCGCAGACACGTTTATTCTTACTAGAGATGGGCTCATACCATTTTGTAATTTTTTTTCCTTCCCGATGGGGTCCAATAAGGGGTGTGGTCTAATGTGGATATCAGACTTTTCATGTGACCAATCAATGACATAAGACTGTGTGTGTGTGTGTGTGTGTGTGTGTGTGTGTGTGTGTGTGTGTGTGTGTGTGTGTGTGTGTGTGTGTGTGTGTGTGTGTGTGTGTGTGTGTGTGTGTGTGTGTGTGTGTGTGTGCGTGCGTGCGTGCGTGCGTGCGTGCGTGCGTGCGTGCGTGCGTGCGTGCGTGCGTGCGTGCGCATATGAGCATGGTACAGTACCTGCAAGTAGAGGTAGTGCAGTCTCCCTAGCTGAGAGAGGTCCTGTCTACGGATCTGACCAATAACATTGTCCTGGAGGAAGATGGTCTGGAAAGAGTAAGGCGGTAGTAAAAATGAGAGGACAGGAATGGGCGAATCAATCAATCTAAACAGGGCAAAAAAGCATGTTCATAATCACATAGTCGTACAGTACATAATGTGAGCATACATGTGTGTTTCAGGTGTGTATGAATGTGTACTTGTGTCGTCTACTCTACAGTATTTCCCTTCTGGATTGGCGATTTACAAGTTAGGCATTTAACACTTCTTGAAGCTATACTATGTAAGTTGCTCAACTACTGGTCAGTAGCAGTATTGCTTTTTTTGGCCGTTTTTCGCCCGGAGTCGCCGCGGACCACCAGAACGGGGCCGCAAACCACCGCGATCGCCTCCGCCTCGCCTATACGAATCCGTAGAGCCGTCTCCCGTCATTTTTAGACCAGAATTGGGGGAGTATGAGGCAAGATTCCTTCACAAACGTAAACACTGTTGCTGACGGAAGCTACTTCTTGCAGAGACGGCAAGACGCGCTGTGATTGGCCGGTAGTGTATATTTAGGTTATGTGTCACATCTGCCTTGTGCAACTTCAAAACCTAAAAAAACGAACTAGAAATGTAATTATCAACCACAAAAACACAATGAGATCGTTAATCGCAATTATTTGAGCGACAATTAATCGTCATGTAAAATGTCCTCCTGATGGTGACAGCCCTACCTGCGTGGAGGGCGGGACGTGCTTGGGGATGTCTCGGAGGCTGGTGGATCCACACTCCACGGTGAGGCTGTAGCAGCGACAGCCGCCTGGGCAGGACAGAGAGCCCTGTCCCGGGCCAGGTAGGGGCAGGAGCAGGGAGAGCAGGACCACAGACGTCAGAGCCATCGCAAGAAGGAGGTGCAGGACTGCAGAGAGGAGGGAGGAAATAAAAAATAAATAAATGTGCTGATGTAACGTTAGCAATAGTTTCTTTATTATTGCTCAAACGGCATTCCTGGCTGCACACACTGACTGCAATTTCCTCTTTTCTGCAATTATGTGCCAGTGCTACTGGAGATGAGGTGAATAATCACTGTTGGACAGTGCAATATGTATGCCTGGAGCTCAGGGGGTATGAGTCAGACTGGGACAGAATAATCTAAAAAATCTATCTACATTATACATACACATACTGTAGAAATGACTGACAGACAATCTGAACAAAGATTTAGCTATCAAAGTCATGTGACCTAAGACTTATTGAAGTTCTTGGGTTGCAGAAATTCATGAAAAATATATTATGAAGGAAATCTTTCAAAGTAAAGGGTGTGCATCTTGTAAAAACGACTGACAGACAATCTGAACAAAGATTTAGCTATCAAAGTCATGTGACCTAAGACTTATTCAAGTTCTTAGGTTGCAGAAATTCATGAAAAATGTATTTTGAAGGAAATCTTTCAAAGTAAAGGGTGTGCATCTTGTACAGTAGCATATCCATTCAGTACAGTAGTATGTATGAGGTTAGACATAATATGCATGAACAACATAGCAGGTATATACCACATGCTATAAAGTATAACAACAAAAAAAAGATATGTTGATGAGTGGGAGGGGGGATAGAACATATTGTAAGTAAACATACAGTTGCACCAGGAAGTGAGGCAGAGAGTTAGATGAGATAATCTAGATTTCACAGTCCGCTGCTAAGGACCGTGACTTCGTCATTGTTTTTTGGATTTTATCTTGTGTATTCCTGTTCTATTTCAGTCTTGTATTCTAATCGACAGTTGAATGTATGGAATATGATTCTGTTGACATATGGTCTGAGACAGCTGCCTTTCTGTCGAGTTACTTTTATTCTGAAGTAATGTTGCATTCCTTGTTTCCTTGTTGGGTTTTGCTTTACTTTCTTGTATCTTGTTTTGTAGTATTAGTCCTAGTATTTCCTGTCCTTGCCTAGTATTTGTTTCCTGTCCTGTCTCGCTTCTCTGTGATTGTTACGTTTCCTCCACCTGTGTCCACTTAGTCCCCCAGCCTATCCCAGTGTTGATTGTCAGTGTTCACCTGTGTCTAGTCTATTTATCCACGATTTTCCAACGCCCCATAGTGCATTGCGCAAACGTCTGCTTCGAGCTTCCGCCGCCGATTTACAAGCTCACAACGGGTTGCATCTGCGGCGCGACGTGAGCTTGTATGTCTGCTGTTAAACCCGGAAGTTTGGTCCTGATAGTCTCCAGTAAACCCCCGGGGAAAATTGTGGATATGCCCTTGTATTTTCAGTTCCTTGTTCGTTCCAAGGAAGTTATTTTAGAAGGAATGGAAACACGTGACCACTGGGCATGCATCATGGAGCTCAGCATGGGTGCCAGAACTCGCACCGGAAGTACGATAAAATACATGTCAGTGAAGTGACCGCAGTTTTCCCAGTGACCCTGAGCGCAACGGTGGGGGCCGATGGGCAATAGGCTTCCCACACTCCCGCGCCTATCAAAGGTATTTTTACAATCACTTGCTTTTCGATGTGCACAGTACATAATGAAATAATAATAATAACAGTAAATAATAATCGTTTCTGTCTCCGAAGTATCGCGAGATTTGGTTCCCAGACAGGAAACGGTGGATAGTCTTGCGATACTTGGCACGTTTAGAAACATACTTTTTGCTCTTTAGATACTGCTATAAAATGACACCGTGCACACATCGAAAATCCACGCAGCACAAAAAAATGTGTGACATCATCGCCTTCTTTTATTTTCCTGTTCTGAGTATGTTATAAAGGTCTCACTTTTTCATAAATAGTGTTTGTTCATGAACTTCATGAGCTGCTGGGAGCCTGGGAGGCTGCTCCACAGTCTTCCACCGAACTTCCGGCTGCAGTTTGGCACCCATGGTGCGACGAATCTGCCGGTTGGAACTGCGAGATAGCGAAAGGGGCGTGGCTGTCTTTACCTCTCTATTTACCTTGGTTCGTTCGTAAAAGTAAGTCACCGTATGTAGTCATGTGTCTTACCTAGTCTATTCGTGTTCCTGTTCTTCTATTATTTGGTGAATAAACCACCTTGCATTAGAGCTGCCCTGTGTCTGCCTCATCCTCTGTTTTCGTGTTCCTGTTCTTCTATTATTTGGTGAATAAACCACCTTGCATTAGAGCTGCCCTGTGTCTGCCTCATCCTCTGTTTTTGTACTGCACTTGGGTCCTGCACCTCTGACTCAGATCGTGACACTAGACTGGCATAACCTACATGATAGAACAATATTTGATAAACAATTTAGGTGATATCTGAAAACAACCATATATTCTGGGTTCAATTTTAAAGGGACTTTTAAATGCATCAGAATTGAATAACTTCCTTAGTGTTACACTCCCATGGTGGCAGGTACACTAATGCCATATACAAATAATCTCAAACTCCTAAAAGCATATAATGTTACCAAATGAAAAATAAATAAATAAAACCATGTCATATTGTTTTAGTTCACTAAACACTGACCACTGATACCAAATCTGTCAGGATACATCACAGCTTAATATGCAGTAGAGTAGACAGAAATGCACACATGCACAGTATGCATACACTATGCAGTCCAACACAAACACTGTTGTTTCCACAACATTGATGCTCATTGCTCACACATACACGTACAAACAATCAGTTAACAAAGATAATTATGGCAGCTCCACCATTAATCTCCTAACATTAATCAATGCTGGCAGGTAATTGCCTTTCAATGGATTCTATATTAAAATGAATGATCATGCCAGTGATTATAGACATAACTTCATGGCCGTGTATATAGTGGATTCAGTAACACTTACATTTCATTATTAAACATAGATTTAAACAGATGGGTCATCAATTACAAACAAATCTGTTGCTAACACAGAGGTATGGCCAATACAATGTTGGATAAAATATGACAAAGAGAAATATTCTAATTAGAAACATAAATTATCAACAGCACCAAAGCAGATCAGCTAGTATTAACACAATATAAATTAAATGTAATTACATTTAATTAAATTAAATTAAATTTAATGCTTCCCCAATCCCAGCATAGTTTGACTATTCACACACTCAAAGTGCTGTTTAGCCGAAGAATCTGAAGAACTCAAATTCAAAAGTTTATTATGACCTTGGCTTGGATCATGCAACACTTCAAAGACCAGAATGACTAAGTGAATTATTATATGGGTTGAAGTTATACGTTGAAATAGACATCCTCTGTTTCCATTTTTAGTATCTGTATTTAATACGCAAGCCTTGAGTCTAACAGCTCAGGCAAATCCTGAGTCTATACTTAAAGGAGTAGTTCACCCCCAAAATATTTTTTTTTTTCAATTGATTACCTGTACTCCATCATGGAGACTTGAGTTCAATAATATATTTTTGTATTTCTCGCATTCCTAAGACATTTTTTTATTTGGGTCCCCATCCGGAATCAATGGGGGTACATTTATTGTAATCACATTTTTGTCTTAGGAATGCGACAAACCCCCAAAAATATTATTGAACTCAAGTCTCCATGGTGGGTGTAATCAATTGAAAAAAAAGTTATTTTGGGGGTGAACTACTCCTCCGATGACTACTTTGACACATGATGTAATCCTCACATAGAGGGGTACTTTTATGTCTCTTATGCCATCCAGAGTCCCTCTCTTGTTGTCTTTTTTTGTCCTACTTCCTTCTCTCTACTGACTGTAACTCATTATGGAGGTACACTTCCTTCCCAGTTCTCACGCTGCGGGAACTGGGAACCCTATTGGCCTCTGACACGTCCTACATCTGTGTTTCTCAAACTTTCAAATTTCAAGGTCTCTCCTTAACTCTGACAGTGTACAAATGGAACCAAATGAACCCGGCCGTGAGGGTTCATTTGGTTCCATTTGTACGCTGCCAGAGTTACAGACTCGTATGGTTCAATTTAGATCAATTTAGAGTCCCTGGAATCCACTTTTAGAACCTACATGATTCTATAAACTGGATATAAAGTATTACAAAAATCATACTATAATCAACATGTGATAAGTTCACAAAATGCTAATTTTGGTTTCCAGTTGAAAGTAAGCATAACAAATTGCACCCCTTCAGCTAAAAATATGCAATGTGTTGCTTCAAAATTTATTCTTACCATCCACAATAAAGGATATGATAGTGAACATACTCTCTTGCTTTCATTGATTACATCGATTTTATATTAAATATTTAATTGCTTAAATGCTGGTGTGTTGTTTATTTTGCCACTTTCAAAGATACAATCAAGATAAAGTTGTAGTGGTGGTCTAATTGTCTCCGGCAGGCCGAAGGCATGGCAGAGAATCCGAGACTATGATTTCACCCCTGTCCATCCGTCCGTCCGTCCACGTGTCCTTCCGCGTGTGTGCCCTTCTGTCTGTGGACAGCTAATCTCCGGCACCGTTGGCACGATGGCAGCGAAACCGTACACGCACACTCCCCCAATTTTTCGCATGGGCCTGTTACAGGGCCACCAGGAGGCGGATTTGTGCAAAACACATTTTTGGACAGATTTTGTCCAAAAACTACGCAAAGTACACAGTATCTCTATAGTCATTAAACGAAACAGGTCTTTCAGATTTTTCATATTCCATCCTGATTGATCCTAATTGATTCAGAGCAGTGATGGCTGAGTGGTTAGTGTCCATACCTAGGACTCTGAACGGGCCCCAGAGGTCGCAGGTACGATTCCCCGCTCCAGCTATCACTGCTCCCCTCCCCCTCGCGCTCCTTGTGGGCAGCACTGGGTTCAGCTGGGTTAAGCTGAAAAAAAAGCAGCTGGGTTGGGCTGCGATATCTGAATTTCCCTCGCGGGAGGAGTAGGTAACTATTATTAAGATTGGCTTCCAAACCTTTGAACAAAATGCCTCAAATCATGAACACAGAGTGCTATTTCCGTGACATTTTGCACGCACATTCCCAATAGGTCAAAGATCAAGTGCCACCCTTTTCACATTGGCCTGTTATAGCGCCACCAGGAGGCCACAATAACCTACCTGACCTGGCGGAGACCTGTGCTCGGAAGAGCACTGCTTCTAGCTCTTCTTCTTTTGGTTTGATTTTGCCTGTGGTGGAATTCAAGTGTTGCAAGTCTCAGGAGCTACAGTAATACAGTAGTGTGTGTTATAGTGTGTCATAGAGGTTTCAGGATGTTATGGCTTTCTGTAGTAATGCATGATGAGTTACAGTAACATCCTTCTCTTTAAGTGCTCTTTTACTTACAGTAGCACTGTGAGTCTAGACTGGTCTCAGTGGCCCCAGTCTGAGTCCATTCTCCAGACCACATTTTAATTGTCTCTATCCCATCTCCGCCTTGTCTGCAATTATACTCTGTCTCTCGACTCAAGCGACTTAAACGTACTTGCATTTGTGAATAATTCTGTCTGGATCATTTGATAATATTGCCAGAGAAATAGTGTGATTTCAGAACAACACAATTACGGTCACACACAAATAGCCCTACAGCATTCCTATTCTATCTATTCTATTATAGGTGAACAATCTCACATCAGTGTTGGTCTACTCTACAAGCTTAACTACATTTCCAAGTAGGTCTGAATGAATGATGGTCCCTGCATCTTCTAATGGTTAAAAAAAGTTAAATACACATTCTTAATGGAATATGCAAACACTTTCACCATGCCAGCCTGCTTCCACTGCTCTTCTCAAAAAGACCATGTAAGGGACCCATGCACAGAACACACTGGCGGCTACTTATTTCCTCAATGTCAATATCAAAGTCTGTGCAATATAAAGGATTGGCACATGCAGAAATGATCATATCAAACATTAAAATGCACAAATGCAGTATGAAACAGGCACCAGCCTAACAAGTCACTAAAAACTGATGTATTTTGTTGTGTCCTATAGCACACAACAATGGACAGCAGGCAACTTGTCTTGACTTGCCAGTTCTCCTGTGATTCGTGAACATGAACAGTCTGGATATACCAATATCCTCTCATCTCTCGTCATTAAAAACTACTTTTATAAACTACTACTAGTCATAATATCTCATTGAGCAATGGTGTGGACTGTGGACAGTGGAGGCTATTGTGTCACAACAGATGCTAAGACAACTTTCTCCCATGCTGTTTGCCTGTAAAGTCTAGATTTTAGTTTGTTGACCTGAAAGGTGACGCCTACTTTTCTTAAATTTCTTTTCTGAAATTGTTCATCAGACAACTGTCTATATAACCTTTGCATACTTACACACAACACCCGTAATGGCATGGTGGTCAACATTTTCATGTGTTTAAAATGATACCTATACCAGAGATCACACTGAAAGTGATTCACATGCAGTGATTAATTTATTGTAATCTAATTATGTGTCATTCTAATTCTTAACTCCTCAATCCTGCAGCAAATGTTTTAAATGTGAATGTAGACTAACTGTAGTGTAGCTACCATGGGAGGCAGGATCAAATCATAATGATGTAACTGAAACATAGTGGAAATGTTTAACGTCATGCATGTCATTAGTCATTTTACATAGCCTCATAGTAGCCTAATGTGGAAATTAGGCTACACATCAATCTCATATTGTAGCCTATAGATATTACACGCCATGATTATCCAATGTTTTCCATTTGATGAGCACAATTCCATCACTGATATAAAAAATAAATAAAAGGCGCACGACTGCATGCATATTCATTGTACATACCCAGTAGATGGAGGATGAGATGATCGAGGCGATGCTTTTCACTGCATGGCGAACCTGGAGAATATGTCCGTCCACCACGGCGCCTTTTTATTTGTAAATAGGCTAGGCTACTTGAGCCTTGCTGACCAAGCCATCAAAACAGTAGCCTGCTAAGCTTCATGCAACCACGAGCATGCATATCATGCAGAGGTGGTCAGACCATCTGGACGGATCCATCCATCGCATCTTTAGAAAAATAAGATCAGGCTAGCAGAATATAACACCAGAACCACGACGAGCATTGGCCACAATAAGCCTAAAGTAACGTTACATGACTGGAAATGTATGGGTTTATATAGGCTATATATACAATTATATGGACCTGGTGGTCATCCTCTTTCATAAATCCCATCCAGTTATCTTCTTGTCAGCCTCCTTGCGCACGCACCGTGTCATCACATTTCCCCACGCTCCCCACGATGGCCCCTCCCTTCCCCCTTCGCCATCACCATCACTCTCTCTCTCCCTCCCTCCCGAGTCGGTTCTCCTACTCCCTATCCGTCTCGTTATTTCGCTTGCTGTTAGCTCTCACTCCACAGTCAGTACACGTATAGCTATCCAGAATTATTCAGAACATAGTCTGATCTATTCTTGATGCAGGGTTTTTATGATTGTGTTGCAGAATATAGATTAGTCCATGCATGCACATGATGCACATTACATAAACAGATAAAAGCACATAAATCAGCAGGCCTAATATTTCTCAATGCAAAACAGCATAGGCCTACGTGTAATATGGACACAAAACAGTTATATTTAGCATTTAGCTTCTTTTTTTTACCCTAATGCATGGTGTGACATAGGCCTATTATAGAAGAGAAATGTCATTCTTTCTTTTGTTTGAAAACATTCTTGGGACAAATGGGTTCTATTTCAGCACCAACACAACTTCACACTCTTAGATGCACCAGATTAAATCACCATACAAATATTAGTTATATATTTTAGATCTGATAATACAACCGGGTCTCTCCGCCAGGTCAGGTATAGGAAGATTATTTTGGGCCAGCAATGTTTGGAATTCAGACATTATAGAGTAGAGTGGAATCTGTAGACGTTGAGGGATTAATGTTGATGAAGTTATTGCACAGACATGCAAACTTTAGATGTCAAAAATCAGGATGGAATATGAACAATCGGACAGATCCGTCTTGATCACATGACTAAAGAGATAATGTGTACCGATTTACATGATTTACATTTACCTCCTGCTCCTGGTGGCCCTTTTACAGGCTGATATGAAAAATGTGGTTTTGCTCTGGCCTCCAGGGAATGTGTGTGCACAGTTAGTTTTACAACGACTGGTCCAACGGTGGCACAGTCGGTTGTGCTGTTGCCTCAAAGCTAGAAGGTCCTGGCTGGGGATGCTGTGGACGCTGGGGGCGTGTTCCCTCCTCCACGTCATCAGTGCCCATACGCTAGGTGGGGTAGGCGAAAGGGCCTTTCTGTGTGGAGTTTGCATGTTCTCCCCGTGTTCCCTAGGTACCCTCACAGAAAAAAATGCAGTAATCCTGGTCTCTATAATGCCTCCCCCTGGTCAGCCGGGGCGCCTGATGGAGGGGAAAGGAACTGGTTGGAATAACGTGTTCATTCCACACCCTACGTCCTACTGGGGAAACTCCCCCCCTGTCAGGTGATAAGAAGCGGCCTGCTCACTCCTCATGTACTGAAGGAAGCATGAGCTCAGTTCGGGGCCCTCCCCAGGTTGGCAGAGGGAATGTAGCACCCAGGATTACAGTTTAGGCATTGGGTGAAAAATGGTTTACAAAATTGTGGGATAAAAAAAGAAAAAAGAAAAGAAAGAAAAACACATACGGATTGACAGTGGCAAAATCATAGTCTCAGCCATGCCTTGAGCCTGGCGGACACAATTAGGCTATCTGATGCACCACTCTAAAATCACACATTTCCAATCTTTAAGATTCTGAAGGAATCAATGTGATCTGTGTTGTTCTTCAGGTAGTCTCCCAGTGTCATCACACCCTGACAATATACACAGAACAGAGGAACACAGACGAACAACAGACAAGTTAGAAAGAAAGGCAGCAGGGACAACATTCAGTCAGACAGACAGAGTGAGGGGCTATATGTAAGCATTCAGTAAATAAGGTAGGCCTACAATTTAAGTAAGTGTTAATTTAGCTCTTGAGTTATGTTGACACCTCAAAATCACACAAAACGTATAGCACACTTAATCAAAATGCTATTCTGATGTTTTATCTAAGATTTCTTAATTTAGGCCCATTGTGCCACAGTCCTTAATTATCCATGTACTGTATACTGTATGGGGATGGGACTTGAGTGTCATTAGCCTAGGGCACAATGGACCTAAAATGACCACATTCTAATTCTCATGGACGGATTAACCCCTGCGAGGGCCCCTGGCCAATAATTGTTTTGGGCCCCCCACCCTCCATCAAAACCTCCCCTCCCTCCCAATGCATACTACCCAGCTCGTATTTTAAGCCATAATTATCATCTGTGGGCCAAGAAAGCACCTGTAGACAACAGAGGAGGGGCCCACACATTAGATTTGTAATTAATGTATACATTCAATTTTAGTAAATTGTCAATGACCACACGGCCCAGTTCCCCCAAGGGCCCCTGAGAGCCAAGGGCCCCTGGCAACGGCCCCACCGGCCCAATGGTTAATACAGCCCAGCTAATTCTAAATGAGCAAAAATGCAATTTTGATGACCATTTGCCTCAAATCTGAGGGTGATTTTGAGAATGCTCATATGCAATTCCCTTGGTTGACAAAACATTTCAACATAACAGGATATCTTCAATGGCCAAGGTTGATGATTGTTGCAGGCAGAGAGCTGCATTATGCTGCTGCCTTGGTAGAATAACATACTGCTGACAGCGTTAATAACTTGCACACAATGTTCTTTTCAAAGAGATATTTTGGGACTTTTGGGACATTTTTAACTATAAACTAAACTCACATTTCAGAGAAGTGCAAGAAAAGCAGAATTTGCTGATGTTGATGGACCCCTAACAAAGATTTTGAAACGGACAACCACTGGCTTAATGTCTGAAAAAGAGACAAGACAGATAGGATTAATTGGTTGGTTACGCCTACTACCCCTTCTGGGGCAACAAGCGATCTCCATGCATCTCTGCTCTATTGGTTCCAGGTCATCTTCATGGTCCTGGTGACTGTCGGGTGTTTCTTGGGCGACCCCTTTTCTGCTTGCCTTGCAGGTTCTAATGATTCATTAGTATCAGTAAATTATCATTTTGAGGAGACAATTTTCACATAATGGGCAGCTAACCCTGTTCTGTTATGACTGGCAGCCTGTTCAAGCATGAGAAAATGACAACATTCGAAAGGTATTCACTGTTCAACAGGTTCACTATGGATTATATTTTGACAAATAATGCTCTCACACCCTAGATGTGCTGTATGGTAAGATGTGTTTTACTTGCAACACAGGTGGTTATGTAGTCAGAACAACAGTCATTGAGTTGAATGCAGATTTCATCACAGTAATTATTATGCTCCAGGCAAAACATCACAGGGCTATTGGAACAGGCTACAAAACACAACATTGGTTAATGCCAGGCAATTTCCCCCCTCAGGATGTTACTTTAATCCTACTGTAAGTACTTTACGGTGAAATGAGAGCTTTTAATTTTGGAGTTCTCCGTAAAAAGACAGCCATGCAAGTCTTATTCTTTATGTGCAGTCTCAGGATTACGCTCAATTCTATTCTAACTTTTTTATCTCACCAACGGTTGTTTGGAAAATGTCTAACCCACTGGTTTCAATGAACAATGATAATAATTCTAACACACACAAATTCAGTTAAACGTTTATATCTCATTGTGAAATGGATGTTAATGCTAGAAAAAGGTTTATGAATGCAAATGCATGGGGTTACACTATTCTAAAAAGGAATCTAATTTCCAATGCCTCTCAAACAATATTGAAAGGCAATGTATATTTTGATATTCAATTCAAGGTGCATGTTCATTGTAAATAATAATCCTCATCTTTAATACCACATCAGGAAATGGCCTGTTGGCTGCCGTTTGCACAAACTCACTCTCCCTGCTTTCACACAGCCTTTTCCTCATACTATCAGCCAGAACAGCACTCAGTCAGCAGCACATTGCCAGTAAGAGCACCAAACCACATGTGTTTGTGGGAATTCTCCATAAATACATCTAGACCAATGGTTTACATTTAAAGTAAAACTTTAATGTAGTTACACAGCAAGAGCCATTAACCCAATTTGAGCAGGTTCTCTTGTTAACAACACATAGATCATTGACCTGATCATGTTGGGTCAGATGGTTGGATTTGCAGGAGAAAGATGAACCATTGTCAATAAATGAGTAAGTCTGACTATAAAGTACAGTATCTTGCAGCAGACAGTACAAGTGTCTGTTTAATAATATAATAATAAAATATGTTCAATAATATTTAATAATACAACATTCAATTTGGTATTCTACTATTCAATGAACATATTCCAATATGTTATTGTGTTTATTACCCTAGCGGAAATCTTGTAAGTATCCTACAAATTAATACTGTGCATATTCAGTACAGTATACCTTCTTAAGATTACGCTGGAATTGGCTTAAAAGGGTGCAACAACACAACGCAAATGTACACTTGACTTTTGTACACTTTATAGTAACTTTGTGCTGTTACACAACAGCACTCATTATTTTATAACCCAGATTCATACACTGTAATGTGAATAAGCTATTACTTATTACTTATTCCTTATTATTCTGTTACTGTATGTTACTTGCAAAGAACGTTATATTTTAATTTTATAACCCAGATTCTTACACTGTAATGTGAGTAAGCTATTACTTATTACTTATTCCTTATATTCTGTTACTGTATGTTGTTACTTGCAAATAGAGAAACAACACAGGCACAAACAAAAGTTGTCTTGGAATCCCTATTACCCAATGCTACAGCAGGTGTTGTTGTAATTGCAGCTACGCACGTAGTGGCCTGAACTTTTACCTACAGTATACTTGCAGCTGGTGACTCAGTTGTAAAAGTTAGTGCTCCAGCTGTAATAGGATGAATACCTGTTGGTATGTTTTTTCCTGCCAAAAGTCCTCTGTTTAATGATTGTTCATTTGATAAGCCCTACCGTAACTTATTGATATCAGGAATCAGGTTGTTTGTCTTTGATTTTTAACTCCTCCTCCTTAGCATGAAGAAATAGGTTTCATGTTTGTGGAAATCTTGATCCGAAGTATTTCAAGCGCTCACTAATCTTCCTATCTAATATTCTAACATCATTTCTCCTGCACATTAGGCCTATATAACCCTAGTACAGTGTGCCCACCTGGTTTAGTGTGTGAACAGATACTGTATGAGAGTCTAGGGCTCTATTTTGATTGTCTTAAGTACCAGCTCTTATGCTTTAACTTAAAGGCCTGTCCATACTGTCTCCGACCACTGAACCTTTCGTCTGAAAGGTCCGGTTCAACTACAAAATGACGTCACTCGCATCTTCTGAAAAGCATTACCCCGATTTAGAGTTCGGAAAGCTGCACGTCGGAAAGTCGGAACTCTCAGACGAAAGGTTTGGTGTTCGGAGACAGTAGTTATGGCATAAGAACTGGTACTTAAGACAATCAAAATAGAGCCCAAGGTCTCCTGGGTGTAACAACAACAAAAACATGATCTTATGCAATGAAAGGTATTTCATTTGATGGTATCTTTCTTTTTCATTCAGTCAACAACATTGCGAACCATGACATCTTGCATTTGTCTTTGTTCTACTCCCCAGACATACTGTATGCTACTTTATGAGAAAACTTGGATACCAGCATTGCCAAACATTTGTTATGGAAAATAGGGTGATAGCTATATGTTTGGATTGATAGAGGAATATTTCTGCTACCTGCTATATATATGCCAAATAAATTACACTGAAGGAGTCTGGATTTCATTTTGCAGTCCCATTAAAGCCTGAATACTTAAATTATTTTATTAGAAAATATTGAAACATACAGTATGGCTTCAATGTTGACTGTTGAGTGAATATAGTGCAATTCTTTTTCAAAGAATGTACTATAGCTCAATATTAGTTTTATCTGGTAGACCACAAAACCCAGCTCAGACTTGCTTTTCACAGTGATCAAATATTGATCCTTTGGTCCTGGACCATGTTCCCTGCTATACGGTTCAAAGAAAACTCCCAAAGCAGAGAACTGGCAGAGAGATAGACACACACACACACACACACACACGTACGCACGCACGCACGCACGCACGCACGCACGCACGCACGCACGCACGCACGCACGCACGCACGCACGCACACACGCACACACACACACACACACACACACACACACACACACACAAAGAGATTGGGAAACCGAGAGAGAGAGAGAGAGAGAGAGTTAAGGGACTTAGCCCTAGTCGGTGAGGCAAACAACGCCATGATCCTAACGGGCAGTAGCTTCTGTCTGCCATCTTCAGCCACCATCCAGGAGCTGTTCTCTGTGTCCAGGGATGCAGGTATCATCCCTGACATCTCCTTGGACCCTATCCTCACCTCCTTTCTCTCTTTGGACTCTGCAGAATCACTGGAACACCAGTACACTTCAATTCAGCGGAGTTTGACTGAGGAGCAGCTAATTGCCTTCAGCCATAAACTGACTTCAGAGCTGGGAGGGAACAACAGGGTCTCCTACGGAGGAGTAGGGGTGGTCGCTCTGTCCCTTTCAATCCTCATTGACCTTGTGGCCCAACAAGTAGGAAAATAAAACTTTTCAACAGCACATGACGAAATACAATTACAATTCTTTTTTTTCGTGATTGGTTACAGTTGCTTTGTGGTTGTCCTCTAAATTACGTGAATGCTATAATAATTAATTAAATTAATTCATTCATTTAAGGTCTTCATTTAATCAAGAACAAGGATTGGAAAGATTATACACATTTAAACAATCACACTAAAAAGTCTTCTACTGCATACTGTAATCCGGGGCTCTGAATACCCAGGGTCCCCAGGTGGCCTCAAATCATGTTGTGGTTTGTGACTTTGGTCATAGATGTTGCATTTGTTCCTGGATCATTTCCTCCACCAGGAATGTGTCAGCAATTCAAACCAGTTTATCTAGCTTGTTTTATGTGACTTATTAGGCTATATATATAAGATATAATAGTTCCTGTTTCCCCACCAGGTCCGAGCACAGGTTTCCGAAGTGGAGGAATCATATACCCACAGAAGACAGGCCAACACGATCTTTGGCATTAGCAGCTCCTCTAGAATTGGCGGGATCATCTACAGCTACCTCAGACAGATTCCTGGGATTGCCAACAGCACAGAACAGATGGCTGAGACCACAGAGCTGTATGACAACTTGTTGAAGCTAGAGTTGATCGACCACTTTGAGAGGATGACCAATAAGAAGAAGAGAATGAGTTCAGAGTCCATGCAACAGTGGCTGGCCGGGGCAGCAGTTCATCTACACATGAGAATTCACCAGGTCAGTCAAAAGACCAAAAAATAACTTAAAGAATTCCACAAAACCTTTGAATCAGGAACAGGATTCTACAGGATTTGAAAGAACACGACTAAGAGTCTAAATGAAGTACTCTCTCTCCCCATTTCCTGTCAACCTTCTGTACTATCCATAAAGACATAAAAAGCCCCCCAAAAAATCTTGCAAAAAAAAAAAAAAAAAAAAAAAAGAATAAATAATAATCTACTTATGACCTGAGTGTTCCTGAGTGAATCGCTCCTGGAGAGGCTGTGGAGCTCCTTAGGATTTATCAAGCTGCAATCCTCATAGACGGGTTTCTGGTCCACGTCACGGTACCAAAATTAGCCAATGAAACCAGCGCTCCCCAAAACAACAGGTTTGGGGATTGGACGGACTGATTACATGATACAGTCACCTGTGCATTTAGTCTCAACTAGCCCTTACCCGTTCAAAGATATGAGCTCCGAAATGATGTGCAGTGTGTGGGTTATGGGATGTGCACTGTGCACACAGTATATGAGGGATGGAAAGTAACTTTAACTGGTGCTTGCATGCTAATATGTAGGAGCATCAATGTAAGAAATACCCGTTCCATTTAACGGCTACAGAGATACTGTGTACCGATCTGCATGATTTTTGGACAACATCTGTAACAGGGCCAGAACCCCCCCCCCCCCCCCCCCCCGCCCGCCCGGCTGCCTGCACACCCCCCCCCCCCCCCCCCCCCTCGTGTGTGTGTGTGTGTGTGTGTGTGTGTGTGTGTGGGTTTGTGTGTGATTGTGCATGGCCTGAACAACAGCGCCCCTCCCTTAACATGTGTGGTCACAAAAGGTACTGTAGGCTAAATAGATATAGATACACGATAAAAATGCTAATATACAGCATACGATTTGTGAAAGTGACAAACGGGCTTCACAGTTATGTCAGGTGTGTTCATATGCTGATGGTGATGCGATTTCAGATCAATTGCTCCAGCCACCGAGGAGAAACGCTGTGACAGACAGACACTCACTCACTCACTCACTCACTCACTCACTCAGACATTCGCAAAATTATAGTATAGATGTTTGTAAACAAGAAACCCATCTATAGGAGAAATCTTGAAAGTTTACATTTTGGCCTGGGGGTGGCGCTAGTGGAAAGGTCATTGGGTCGAGATATATTGTTTTGATGGACAGACAGGCAGACAGACATCATCCTTAGAGAGCCACCAATAGTGGGTCTCCTAGTAATAGTCTCCTTTTTAAAGAAAATGTGAGAATTTTAAACTTTTCTTGTTTTCCACATTTGTATGAATCGTTTTAACATTTGAATGACTATAAAACAATGTGTTAAAATATTCTTGAGCAAAGCAAAGCCTCAACAACTAACTACCTTTACTTCATTAGGTTCGACAGCAGTCAGTGCCATCAGGCTCTGCTGAGTCCCTGCGGCTCTCTTACAAGACAGGCTTCTCTCGGCTGGTTCAGGGTTACTCTGCATACCTGCGCAGAAACATCCGAGAGACTGCACCTTCAGGAACCAAACGACTCAGAGGCAGGGGTGCAGGTGGACACAGTAAAAGTAGTGCTAACGGTTCTAACATAACCAATATGACGAGCTTAACCAACATTGGGCCTACAACAAATATAACTAATATTGCAGCTCAACAAAATAGTCCAACTAGACTGAACAGGAATGCAACTGCAAAAACGTCCAATGTTGTTAAAAGTGAAAATATCCTTGGATCCAGTGAGGCTATTGGCTTTAATAAGACAAAAGAAATAGGTAAAACCGCTGCAGCCACAGTAAGCAGTAAAACTACTGGAACCTCTAGAGCGTCTACCTTGTCTACTGAAGAGAGAAGGCTTTCGGAACCTGCCCACCAGGGTCTGCTGGTTATTGAGCCCCTGAGGAACATGAGTCATGGAGTGCGGCATCACCCCTGTGAGTCGCCCGCTATAGAGCAGGCCCTGGTGAGTCGCATCATTGATGCTCAGGACCTGGATCAGAACAGGGAGTTCTTTCTTTACTCTGAGAAAGTATTCAGGGGCCTGCTTAGACAGAAGGATGACTTTGAGTTGAACATAAAATAGATATTAAATTTAGTTACAATCCCAGCAGGGGTGAAAGGTGACACAAGCTTCCTGCAGTCACACCCTGTAATAGTAACAGAACTATTGATTTTTGGAGCTGTGTGAAACACAGGCTCCCTATACGTGGCTGTGTGGGTCTGTCTGTGTGTGTGTGTGTGTGTGTGTGTGTATGTAGCCTGACTTCGGCGCGTAACTAGTGCCGCACCATTTACGCCACTCGCGCAATATATACATCAAAATGTGCGGCTCGGCCGGGAATGGTGTTCTATTACCTTTCGTTCCGATCCGCCTTACCATGCCGACGTAATCGGCAAAAAACGACGCTTAATTGTCCCCATTGACTTATAATGGGACAATGCAAGAAATCACTTTCAAGTATTTGTCTCTCGTAAACCATAGGAGCTACAGTTTCAAACCTCGGAGAGGAGATTCATAATGATTTTAAGAATGAATCGAAAAATAATTACATCACTCGGCCTCATGGTGGCGCTATAACGGCCCACTTTACATTTTGCCCCGTAACTCTTGAACCGTGGATCGGAAAATTCAAATTCTTTTTTCCCTGGATTCCTTGGGTCAAGACGCATCTCCCCATATAGGCCACGCCCATTTGCGCCAGGATAGATTTTCCGCCATCTTGAATTTTCTCCAAAACACACTTTTTGCTCCTTTTCCTACATATTTTCTTCAAATGTCACAAAAATCGGTACACATGATCTACACACACACACACACACACACACACACACACACACACACACACACACACACACACACACACACACACAGCTCCACTTCACACGGGTGTGATTTTTTTTAATTGATTGATTGATTGATTGATTGATTGATTGATTGATTGTACAGCACATGGTACAATAAGACATTAAATCTAAAAGATTGACACAAAAAAGTCCTGGGGTCCTATGAATTAAATTCAGCAACATGATAAGTGACCAGATATCCACCAGCTGGACAGTGGGGTGAGGGGTGTCTCATACTGTAGTAGTTTAAAGGGCACTAGTTTGATGTCAAATGTTGTAACAACAGTGCACAATTCTGCTGAAGTGCCTGAGCAATGCACATGTATTGTACTGTATACTGTACTGCATATGTTCCATCCTTTCAATGTGAATTACACGTATGACTGCAGAGGGAGACAAAGTACAAGATTAGGGCTCCATGCAAGCCACTGGCTGACACCATTAGTCCAGTAAAAATAAAGCTGAGGTTGGAAAAAATTGTGTTATTTAGTTTTTCAATTGATTCTGACAGGAAATTAGGTCTACTAGCCAGGATAAAAAATCTACCACAATCTGCTCACTGCAAATACCCACAGTGGCCAAATCAAGTTGGGCTCCCATCGACTTTCTATACAGGAGGAAAATACCCAGAAAAAAAATCTGCTTTAAGTAGGATGTGAGGGGTCTAACTAGGGGTTTGTCATGATGCTGAATCCATTGCAAGCATTTGTTTTGCACAAAAAACATTCATTGGCCCCAGAGAACGCCCACAAAACTGATGAAAAGTGATGACTCATCACTTTTCATCACTAAACCATCATTTTCTGGGGCCATTTTTAGCCCAAGGAATGTTTTTTGTGCAAAACAAATGCTTGCAATGGATTCAGCATCATGACAAACCCCTGGTTAGACCCCTCACATCCTACTTAAAGCAGATTTTTTTCTGGGTATTTTCCTCCTGTATAGAAAGTCCATGGGAGCCCAACTTGATTTGGCCACTGTGGGTATTTGCAGTGAGCAGATTATGGTAGATTTTTTATCCTGGCTAGTAGACCTAATTTCCTGTCAGAATCAGTTGAGAAACTAAATAACACAATTTTTTCCAACCTGAGTGGATTGTTTTCCTAGAATTACTAGACTACATCCAAAGTTCAGAGAAATAGAGATCAACTGCCTGCTGAATCCAAAAGGGCACATTTATACGCCTGTGTCATACTGAAACATTTACTTTTGTGCTCAATTGCATGATGGTGTCGCTTGCCAGACATAAGAGATTGTTTTAAAATGAAATGAAACCATCAAAGTATAAAGTGGGTTTAAGGATACAATAAACTTGGTTCTTATCTCCAAACATTCCTGGAGTGCTACTTCTTGTTGGTGTGACTCACCTGAATGTGTGGGAGCTTCAACATCTTCAATAATTAATGATGTTTTGACCTTCCTGCTCCAGGCAGGACAGTAGGGTTGCTCTCTATCCCCCATTATAAGCTCCTGTCAAAATGTATACCGTATGTCCTCTTCAGGCCCTTGATCAGATCGCTTATCTTCCTGCTGTACTGGCTCAATGGTTAGCGATTAATCAGCAAACATTTTCCCTGGTGCATGCCTGCTGCGATATAAAGACATCAGGTGAACCCTTGGTTAAAGTAACAGTATTGTCTGTAGCTACTGCCAGATTCCACAGGACCTATACGGCAAGTCGGCAACACACTTTTTTGACCACTTAAGCCCTATACTGTATAGGCTACTTTGTAGAAAGGTATAACGTGCCGCACCTTGTAGATTTTTTCCATTTTGGAACATTCTGAAAATCTTTGGGTTAAAATATTTTAACAGAGGTCATGATAGTAAGTAGATGATAAGAAACTTAAAGGCATCTTGTCAGGGTGGTGGTAGTGGCTCAGGAGGCTGAACCACGGAACCCCTCACTGTTCCTGATGAGCAGGTTGGTACCTTGCATCGTTGCCTCTAAAGCCTCTATCTCTATCTTAGTGTGTGAATGTGAATGTAATGCACAAAGCGCTTTGGACAAAGATGCTATAGAAATGCAGACAATTTACCATTTACGTCACAAGCATGTGGCATGCAGCCCAGTCCACCGAGCCAACAGGGCACTTAGCCCATCATCTTCTAACCTTTATCAAGCCGCTTCTCTCTGAGGCCTATAATGAGTCCAGCTGTCATTGTGTACACAGTGTGAGCCCTGCAAACAGCTGACCACAGACCACTGACCTCTGGACTGTGTGTGTGTGTGTGTGTGTGTGTGTGTGTGTGTGTGTGTGTGTGTGTGTGTGTGTGTGTGTGTGTGTGTGTGTGTGTGTGTGCGCGCGCATGTGCGTGCATGTGTGCGTGCATGTGCATTTGACAGAGAGGTTATATAAAAGGTTAATTTATTCTCTTTCTTGGTGATAGGGTTTGTAGTTAGAATACAAAGAGCTGTGTTAAAGAGCGAGGCACAGAGTATTGTGTTTTCCTGGAATGGTGATCACTGATCACAGTTTGTTGTGCCTTTCTCAGCCACAATACAGTATGTCAGACTTATTTATAGTATAGTGACATTACATTACTGCCACTTAGTGGTCAGTCTGTATAAGTTTCCATGTACTGTACAGGTACAGTATGTGTTGCTGGTATCTGTCATGCATTAAGTGCATACATTGGAATTAGCCTACTATAATGTCAATTTTCAGTTAAAATGACTCTAGGCATTCCGACAGTGGTCTTGACTGAGCATGATGGCCGACTGTCGACTCAGCGCTGTTCAAGTTGCATACCAATAGTGTGGGAATCAGTTATAAATAATCTATTAGGGGTCCTCACAGCTGTGTCAAAACATAATACATGTGTGGGGATGTGCAGGGAGGAGTATTGGCATTAATGACTAAATTGGGAGAAAAGGTTTTGGAAAGTAATACTACTCTAAAAAATACTACTCATTTGATGATCACCAAATGTGTTCTGAGCACATATTCTCCTCATACATGCATCTGAGAGCTACACAATATGACATGCTCTCATGTCCAGCAACAATCTTTTTGAAGCTCTGCCCTCTGCAACTGATGTCTATCAAAACCATGAGAGCCATGCAGGCATATAAACACATTTCCACATGCAGACACATTACTCAATATCTGAACTGGACAATTAACAGGTTCTGATTCTACTCAGGAACTCCACTGCGCAGCAGGCAGTTTTAGGTCAAGTGTCCGGTTTCCTTCGCTGTAGCAGTGACCCAGGGGAGAGCCTGTCTTGTTATCATAGCCCCTGCATTGTTTGACCTCACTGTTCACCAGGATCCGAAGCCAGCGGGCTTTACACCCTAATCTGCTGGGGAGCAGAGTCTGTGAGCTTCCTTTTGTGCGGTGGAACTGTAGGTGTTTACACAAGCACACACATGGGTGCGTCTCCACACACAGACACATCGCATGGGCAATCACACTTCACTAATGAGGATTACAGTTGCCATAGCTGTGAAATGCTTGTCTTCTCCTTGACCTGCATTCTGTATGTGTCGGCATCAGGAGAGGAAGGCGAAGCGTTGTTGTTTGGTGATCTGAGATCTTAAATGTAATGTTGTATTAACCACTTAAGTGCATAGGCGGCTCCACAGGGGGGCATTGGGGGGCAATGCCCACCCAGTGCCCCCCAGTCCAGATTGGCCAGTATAGTACCCTACCCCACCATTATTTTAAGATGTTTTACATGTGTTAAATATATATGTTTTGTGTTCATTGTGATTATTAAAAATATACATTTTCAAATTAATTAATAGTTTAATGAAAATGCAATAATAAAAGGTAGCCTACACTGGAGCTGCACTGAGTTGGGTTTGTTTTGATGTCTATTCATGTGTTATTGTGCATGCAGCACCGGAAATTCACATCTTTTCAGTGAGAAAACTTGTAATGAACATTACTAGTTTGGCTTGCTATATATAGGGGTGTGTTGAGAAATTGGAAAATGTAAGGCCCCCCTGCTGATTATTCCCTGGAGTCGCCACTGTTTAAGTGTATCTTGCAACAGGAGCCACTGTGAGCTTGTAGAGTTTGTCTATAAAATTGGGACGCCAGGTTGAAAGTGGTTTGGTTAATGGAGACTATTAGATCACAGAGATGAACAGATCATTTGTTCCATTGTGTTCCATAAGCTCTGTAGAAATCTACAAAGTCTTGGGCTGGGGAAGAGTAGTTGGGTAGCGAGGTGAACGTTTTTACAGGTTGAGGGCCCAATTATGAACATCTTAATAAAGGCATGTCTTATTACTTAAATTAAGACGTGGAGGGGTGACCAATGGCGATTTTGCTATTATGAGTGCGGTAATTTGCACAAGGCCAAGGTGCTAAGCATAAAAGGCCCTGAATTAATCATGGGCGTGTTTGAGTGTGACTTCAATCAAACCAATGAGAGTATCGGCTTCCATTCTCTTTAAAGATCAGCTCAAGACACAGCAGTGCTATTTTGAGAGCGTTAAGCGGTGAGACCAAAAGAGAAAGAAACATTGAAAGGAGAAAGTGCATGCATGGCCTTAATCATATTCATATGGTCACAATTAATCCCAATGCTTACATAAATAAAACCATATTTGATACACATACTGTAAGTATCACCCACATGTTAGGCTACTGATCATAGAGTTTGTAATGACAATCACAATCTAAATTATGAATTAAAGTGTTGCCGAGTTACACATGAACTCTCCAGCCACACTACAGCGGTCAAGTTATCGTTTCAAATCGTTTTTGCTTGCTATCTTTTGATAGGGAGACAATACAATCATGGTTGGTAGCCTACAGCAAATTTAAGTTCCCAAGGAATATGGAGAATTTTAAAAATCAACATAGAATTGACTGAGCTATGGCTGAGTAAAACTGTGTGTCCTTACAACCAAACATAATTCTTTTGCACCCAAGAAATCTTTTTAAGTCAAGGTTGCACTCCTTAATTAACATATGAACACTCCCCCATGCATTAAATATACTGCCGAGTCTTAAACCTTAACTGTTTGCGTTCAATGCGACTTGCATAGCCTGGGCTGGCTTCCAATTTCGGGCTTTTGATCCGGTCGGGAGCGGAAGAGCTCCTACGTTTTTCTGTAGTCCAAAACGGACTACACTTTGGCCGGAAACAACGACCGGAAACAGTTTTAACCCGTACTTGCGCATGCGCTAACTACTTGCGCATGCGCTAAACTGGGTTGAAACTGTTTCCGGTCGTTGTTTCCGGCCAAAGTGTAGTCCGTTTTGGACTACAGAAAAACGTAGGAGCTCTTCCGCTCCCGACCGGATCAAACGGCCCGTTTAGTAAACGAAGACCAGGCTTTCTCTGAGGGGAAAGCCTGGTGAGGCGAGGTTACGACTTGCATAAGGATTGCGCATAAGATGGTGGCGGTATCACTTAATTAACGCATAAGACGTGGGCACAAGATCATCATAATAAGGCTCATAATATCACAATCATTGATTTTGCACAGATATTTCCTACGATTGATCTGCAGAAATGTAATCTGAGTTCCCAGAAGTCCTTCTTTTTTTTCGCCACTAGGGAAAGGCAGCAGAAATGCAATACAAATTTGACTTACATTTTAGCATCTCCAGCAATCCACCAAACAGCAACAAAGAGTCATTGGCATTGGTAAGATAAATCTTTATGAGAATCCAACTCCAGGCTTTAATTGATAGCTTGGAAAACTCTTGCCATGATAACATTGCTTTAAATGAATAACCACACATCTACTTATTGACTATATTATTATCTTAGACTAAGCTACCAGATGGACAGAAAACTAAAAGTGTCGAAAGTAAAGAAAATGGTCAACCCACTTTCCTCTTCACTACAAGGAAGTGAGAGCAGCAATCAGAGGGAGTCAGTAGTGTGTGTGTGTGTGTGTGTGTGTGTGGTAACGTGACTCTGTCTGTGAATGAGCCAACATGGCTCATCTATTCTTTGTTAATGACAAACACTCTGGAGATGACCTAGAGTGTTTATCCTAACTGCTTTGCTGGATGGCTTTGGCTACAGTGATGTGAAATCTACTCCATTTACAACCATCATGATGGTCCATCAGCTTGCTTGTGTGTGTGTGTGTGTGTGTGTGTGTGTGTGTGTGTGCGTGCGTGCGTGCGTGCGTGCGTGCGTGCGTGCGTGCGTGCGTGCGTGCGTGCGTGCGTGCGTGCGTTCGTGCGTGTGTGTGTGTGTGTTCTTGCGTGCAGATATGCCCATCTATGGACTGGTCATGCATGCCTGACATCAATCGTTATGCCCATATTTGGACATGCCTGACTTCAAAATTAAGCAAATCAGCAATGTTAGGCAATGGTTGACATCAAAGCAAATGATAGAGATACTATGATAAATTATAGAATGATGATCAAAAATTCATCTCTTTATGCTGCTCAGTTGTTGGGGTGGCATGGCTGACTGGTTAGGGAGCCTGACTCAAGAACCAAAGCTCCTGGTTGGCTCTGTTCCAGGCCAGGGTAGCAATGTCGTTGTGTATACCTGAGCAAGACTCTTGACCCCTAATTGCTCACGTGCTCCTTGTGGGCAGCGAATCATCTGGGTTGGGCTGGAAATACTGAATTTCACCCTTGGGAGGAAGTAGGTAACTATTATTATTATTAATCACATGATTGACAGCCTCAGCTGGCAAACTTCACCATGGCAATGATGGTTGATAAGCAGTCACACCTGGTCTGAGTCCACTAATTGGACTCTGAGCTGGGTGTGACTGCACACCCAAAACAGTCATCTCCACTACTCTGGAGAGAGCCACACAGCACCTACCCAGGCTTGTACCATCTTCACACTCCTCAGTAAAAGTGTTTGAACCTGTGTCCCTGAGGAACCCAATCCCTGGAGTGACTGGTAGCACAGACTTTAATGCATACTAATTGAAAGAGTTGTGCTATACTCTTTTCCTACTATACCCAGAGTCAGGGTCATGGTTGTGGCGAAAAAACATGAAAAGCTTCTGGGAACCCAGATTATGGTTATCCAAACTAGACAAACTCATGGATGCTTTGTGCTGTTGATGGACCGTTGAATGGTGAGCTCACCCTAGTTTATCTCGAGTATACCTACTCATCCCATTGCTGTATTCGCTCCTGTCACAAGTAGGGGAAAACACCTTTCAACTTCTCAAAATATGGGTGGTTGGTTGGTCTCACAAAACTACACATTAGTAAATTCATTATGATCTTACTATTAGTAAATAAAATTGATTATATCAAAGAGTCACGGGATGAAGATGAATATGCACACGTTTCTGGTTTCTGTAGTTTTGTGTGGAATTACAATTTGATCCGATCTAAATTAACTATCCTTATCCTTTAAGCCATTTTAGCCTATTTATTGGTAAAGGTCAAAGTAAAGTCAATTACAATGGTAATCTGCTTAATTATACAGTGTGATATGGAGAATGACTGAAGAAAAATGGAAGATACTGCAGGAGCTTGATGAGTTGGTCTTGATCTGGGCCTGAAAACATGACTCTTTCCTCATCTGACTGAGCCGCCAGTGTACAGTAGGTGAGTTAATCTCTTTCTGAGGCACACCTGGTACCAGCTTTAGTTGACAGACTTTTTATAGCTAAAATATAAATTATATTGTACGTTGTTAATATGACCATAATCTGCTATAACAGTTTTATTTGCATTTTGAAGGTGTTATAACAGCCTACAGTATATGAGACTAATATATGAACATTCCACCCAAATGTATAGGCATACTACCGTACAGAGAAATACATGTAGACTATTTGGCATAACTTAACGGAAGGAAACGTCTATGGTAGGATTCATGTTGAACACAGATGACTAATATTATCAATAAAGTAACATGTTGGGTGGGGGAACGGTGGCACAGTCGGTAGGCTGTCACCTCACGGCTAGAAGGTCCTGGGTTCAATTTCTGCTGGGGACGGGAGCGTGTCGATATTGCGACATAGCATTTGTTCGACGTCCCATTAGTTTGACGCTGGTGAATGCTAACCTGGGGAAATTGCTACCTGGTGGCGTGTTCTCTTCTCTGCGTCATCAGTGCCCATACCCTAAGTGGGGTTGGCAGGTGTGGAGTTTGCATGTTCTCCCCGTGTCTCCTAGGGTAGATACCCTCACAAAAAACATGCAGTAATCCTGGTCTCTATACTGCCTCCCCCTGGCCAGCCGAGGTGCCTGATGGAGGGGAAAGGAACTGGTTGGAATAAAGTGTTCCTTCCACGCGCTACATCCAATGGGGGAATCTCTCCCCTGTCAGGTGAAAAGAAGTGGCTTGGACAAATCATGCATAGAAGGAAGCATGAGGTCTGTCTGTTGCTCTCCCCAGGTTGGCAGAGGGAGTGTAGCGCCTAGGATTATAGTAGATAATTGGCACTGGGTGAAAAATGGGATAAAAATGTTAAAAGAAAATAAATTAAAAATAAATAACATAACATTTTGGGTCATAAAAGAGAATAATAATGCAATAAGAACATTGATAAACACGAGCACAATTATGCAAAATGTCCAACCTCAACATTGTGAGGGGACACAAAATCAATATGAGGGGGCATTGCTGTTTTCTTTTCTGCTCCCCAGTGTATTTTATTGCATAGGGGAGCTTTTCCCACATTTCATTTTGTTGATTGCAGGTTTATTTATGACACAGTATTTTAGAAGACTTTCACAATAGGAGAAATCAAAATGGAAGCAGTGCTCTTCTGAGCACAGGTCTCCACCAGGTCAGGTAGGTTATTGTGTGGCCTGGTGGCATTATAAGGCCAATATGAAAAGGGTGCCATGTCTTCTTTGCCAGGCCTCATGATTTGAGGCAGAGGCATTTTTTTCCAAAAACTTGTTTTGCAAAAGTGGACCTGCTGGTGTGACTATAAGGCCAATGTGAAAAGGGTGGCATTTATACCTCGACCTAGTGGAATGTGCATGCAAAGGTTCTCGCAAATCGCACACTGTGTTAATGATTTGAGGCATTTTGTTCAAAACAGACCATTTCTGCAAATTGGTCTGTTTGGAAACCAATGTTATGCAATTAGGATGGAATATGAAATATCGGATCCAGGGAGATTAGCTGGTAACGGACAGACAGATGGACAGGATACAAAACATAGTCTCTGCCATTCCTTTCGGCCTGGTGGAGACAACCAGATGAAGGTATAGCTTGGCTTTCTCTACCATCACAGTGTTACTTAACAGAACAAAATGTATCAAATGCTAGCTGTGTTCTTTCAGTTTCCATAAAAAATCAAGAGCTGTCATTTAAAGGTTCAATATCTAGACAGAGTTTGTTCTAATAATGTAAAATGAGCCAACAGCTCAGTGGGTGGTTTGTAATCTGCCAGGATGTGTAGACCTGCTCCTGGCACTAAGGGATGCAATATGAGGATGTATTGCGTATTCAAACGCTTTTCAGGCCAAGGACTCCTTTAGCTGAGAGAGAGAGATGAAACACGGACTCCTATTTTTTCATATTCAGTTGGAAAAACTTAACTTTTCTGATTTTACGCTTGGTGAACTATAGTGACATCAATAATAAGTTAGTACCCTGATGGAGGGGAGATCAGGCTGTATGTTTACACAGTATGTTTACTCCTGTACAGTATGGTATACCAGTAAGACACCTAAGGGCGAAAAGCCCTTAGGCGAGCCATGTCTTGGCCATCTGGCCAGTGATGTATATTGGACCAGTTACCCATATATGGAGACCCCTGGTACCCATAGATATTCAAAGATATAAAAGGGATTTGGTTCCCCTGGCATCACAGAGATCTCCATATCTCCATATATGGGCATAAAGGGATTTGGTTCCCCTGATATCACAGAACTGTCCTAGACAAAATCTAATTTCTTTTTTTAACCAAATAAATAAATCAAGTCTCTCCCACTTCTATTTGTTATATGTTGAACATCGATTCAAGACTGTATAAGAAACAAGACCATGAATAGCTACAGAATCGTAGCACCATAGTGTGTGTAACCCAGTGCAGGTGTACAATGTCCGATTGTACAACAAATCCTTTATTGTTGCAATTTTCTTTAATACTATTTCTAAATCCTACCAGTCACCAGTAGCCTTCTCTGGTGTCAGTCATCACTGACAATTACATTTTCCGCCCTCTGGCTTTTACATTATTTATCTGTCTCTCTCAAATAGTGTTTTTCTGGTCATTGAGATGAGTCTCATTGTTTCAGTATGAAGGGTGCCCCATCTCAGTGTTCCCTCCCTTCTCGTCTCAGAACAATAACGCTGTAGCTGCACCAGAAAGTTGTCATTTTGTCTTTCCGATGACAACGCTTCACTTTGACAGCCCTTCACCTCCTGATGCGGCCCAGCTGGTCACACATTATTGACAGGTACTGGGTCAGCTTCACCAAGGCAACGATGATGGTCCCGCAGATCAAAGTACAGGTGGGCCAGAACAGGGAGTGAAAGACGGCGACCTGGCCATAGATCTGTGTCAAGATGGCGCTCTCCACGTGGTCTCTGGGGTCCACAAAACATGGAACTATCTGTTGAGTGGTGAGGCGTGCGGAGATGTTCTGGACCATGGTGTGTGTGGCTGCATAGTCCTTGCGGCACTTTGGGATGAAGAAGCACTGTGAGAGGGGCACAAGAAGGGGAGAAAGTTGTGTACCGTATAGCACTGGTTCTTTTCAGGCCGCGACCCCTATCATATTTTAACTGGGGACCCCCCCCCCCATCCTGACGAGCAGTAAGAGTTGAGGCACTACATTTTGTATAACACGGTTCTATTGTAGCATACAGCACTGGTTCCCAAACTTTGGTCAAGACCCATTTGTAGGTCGCGGACACATTTTTATGGGTCCCTTTATTTTTCCTGTATTTTGTTATTAACATTTAAAAGGAAAAAAAAAATCTAAATTCCATAAATTACAAAACCAAAAAGTAGTGAGAATAGACAATCTTCAAGCTCACAACGCGGCGTGAAGCAACGCGTTGTGAGCTTGTAGATCTGCAAATATCTTATCTCCCTTTTGGGTCTCAACCTGAAAAGTATGGGAACCACTGCCATACAGGGCCTATGTATCTAGCTTTGTTAGTATATTCCATCCTGAACCTTGATGAATTTTTGATATGGCAATCTTTGAACAAACACATTTGGAAAATTAGTCCCACTCTACTTTCCCCCTGAGTCCTAACCTATGGTGGAGAGTAATCTGAAGCCATTAGAAGGTAATGATGTGTAAATTAGCGATTAAAATCAAATAAAACGGGCATTAACATTAAACAAAAATAAGTTATCATTAGTCTCATCTTTCATTGAGGAAAACATTGTTTATTAACACAGAGGGATGCTGGCTGTACCCCTCTTTAGAGATTATGGATATTGCATTGATTCAGCCCTGTCTTTGTGATTGAGTTTCTGTGTGTCTGTGTACTGTACTGCTTTTCATTTGCCGGTACAAGCCAAGGCTCAAGATTGAAATGCTAGCTCAAAGTTGCATTGTAGTTGAGAATTTAAAATGTAAAAAAATATATTTGTCATCCAATCTCTTAGTCACACCAACATTGTTTTTGTGAAGTTGTGTTCTTATTAGAACCCCATTGAAAACGAGTTGCTGCATCTCAACGGGCTTATCCTTGTGAAGGTAGTGAAGGTTATAATCATCGCTATGTCTATTTAGAGACAAGCCTATTGTAAACTGACCCATTGTAATAAAGACTAATCAGGCTACTGCTAGACCT
Organism: Nannobrachium achirus; assembly: GCF_963921795.1. Classification (NCBI taxonomy): domain Eukaryota; kingdom Metazoa; phylum Chordata; class Actinopteri; order Myctophiformes; family Myctophidae; genus Nannobrachium; species Nannobrachium achirus. The sequence goes on along the minus strand of NC_137810.1, from coordinate 22,897,388 downwards.
CACACCTATAGGACTCATCTAACCCCTGCTCATTATTCTAGGGTGGGATGGCTCAGCGTAGAGGACAGAGTACAGTAACTTGCAATGGGCTTGGTTTTCAAGATACTTATGTACCTGTGCCCATGTACCTCAAACTACTTCCAAAGAGTGAGAGACACTCTTTAGAAGTAGCAGCCAGCAATTTGTTCTTGTCCGAGACCAGGAGTGCCGAGTCATCCGCGAACACCAGAGGGAGCTCCACAAATTCGACACAAGCATAGGGAAGCATGAATTTGTTCTACTGTTAAACCATCAAAACGTGGAATGCCCTACCAACAGCTATCAAAGAGTGTGACTTTACCCTCCTTCAATAACACCATAAACACCTAACCCTGCAATTTGAACTGGACCTACATTAGACAAGTCTTCTAGCTTGCCACCAGAAACGCACGCACGCACGCACGCACGCACTGTTTTTCTGTATAGTCTACTCTTTTTGCTCCTATTGATGATTTCCCGCATGTCCTCATGAATTGAATACATACTGTAGGACCGCAATGGAAACAAGCCCTCAGGGCTTTTTGTGTTGTCCTTTTATATTAGCATCATTGTGTAATTGTACCACTGCACTTTTTGCAAACCATTAATAAAGAATTCAATCAATCGATGGGAACTACTGACCGATGATAGTCACATACACTGTACAGCTGGACCAGGACAGACAGGACGCAGTTTGTAGTTCAGTCGTAACATGGCTTACCTAAGTCTTTATTAAGGCACAGCTTAGGCCATTCGTAAGCATTATTTTCCATAGTTTGACAACAAATTAAATTGATTCCTTTTCAAGGCACCTATTTTGTTCTCGCGTTATATATCATAATACTTCTTACTGTCCTATTTCTTTAGAAATCGCAAGTTAAATGTTACACACAAAGCTCATTCCATTTGCCGATAATTGAGCTTTATGCAGACATGCCAGGTGGACATGTAAATATGCTGAGGTCTGCTTTTTTAGTCCGCATAGACCCCTATGTGCTACATGAATGTCTGGTCCATGACCTTTGGGCTATAACATTTTAACATCATGTTTGCCCTAGTGATGACAACATGCCACACTACTTTTAGAGGCGTTCACTGTCCAAAGCTTTGTCTACATATAGCCGGTCTACTCTGGTTGCGCTGTAACGATGTTATGATAATAACGTTTAATATGCTGTATCCCTTCCCCCCATGGCTCATGCCTTTTCATACACGTCCACTCGCACAGAACCCCAACGCATCACATGCCCTAGGCCTAGACTGACAGACAGACAGATGGAGTGACATTACACTAATATTAAATATACAGCATGCCTCCTCTTAGATATTTGATCTCAGAAGAACATTATAATTGTAATCTTAAATTAACTGCACTGTGCACGTGAGGATACCATCTGCAAAGCACATTACTCTTATTACACATTCCAAATCAGTTGTGTATACCTCCATGCTGCTGTCTTGTGTCTCCTCGTTGTGCGACAGTCGGACCACCTTGCCCGAGTAGTTCAGGCTAACGTACACCTGAAGACAAGGGTAGCGGGAAACCCTCCAGCATTCGGAGCCACAGCTGTATGAGCAGTTCACGTCCCACACGATGGTGGAATTCAGAACCGTACAGCTCGTCTCCTCTGTCCACACACTGGAGAGAAGAGTTGTTCTGCTTACACTGCATGTTTTGCTCAGTGGTGTCATTTTTTTTCTTTATTTTTTCTCCATACTGCAGTATGTCATGCTCGGTTCCATATCGTCATTGTTGGGCAGAAACCTTGTATCTCCAAGTTTCAAATTTGTATGTTTTTTCGTAAAGTGAAGCCCTGCTTCATCATACAAGAAGATGGTCGCACAAAACTAGTAAAAATGGCAGATCTACAAGCCAACACCGGCTCGTGATGCGGGGCGTTGTGTGCTTGTAGATCAGCTATTTTCACTTTTTTCTTTTTTAATGATAAATACAAAACGGTTTTGGACATACAAGGTTTCCAACCGACAACAACAATATGGTTGTGCCCCAAATGGCATTTGATCTTACTGGGCATGTGATACATAATAACTTGTTTAAGTTAATAATATAACTCTGGCTTACCTGTCAGAGTATGAGCGTAGTATGGTGATTCCCAGAACAAAGTACATCATGACCGAGATGAGCACCATACTGAGGCCTAGTAGTATGGCCCTGTCCTCTCCTGCCCTCAGAGCTGTCACAGTCTTCCTCCTGTCCAGCACCTCATACTCACGAATTTTCTGGTAGATGGACCTGAGCACATTGTACCACAGAACGCACATTGTGATTGGTTGAGAAGCCGCTGTGCCTGCCTGCGACTGCATCATGACTGTACTAAAATGTCAAAGTATAGCATTCACTTGTGTCTATTCATTGCCTAATTATAGGCACGTATTGGCATTCAGCACTTTTGTTCTTAACATTCACCTGCAGACACATGCGTATGTGATGAAAGAAATGACTGATGAGTAATCTGAGAGGGTGGGTGTGTTTACACATCACCCTTAAAGATGATATGTTTTATAAAGAACACATTCATTCAAGGCGATATTGAGTCTAGGCCAGGGAATGTTCATAAATTGACACTCCAGGTGACAGAGTGCACTGTGTCACCAAAATGTCCTGCTCCTAAATCATGATCAGAATTCCTAATGGTTTATTCAGAGCATCACCCTCTCAGAGTGCACTCTGGACATTCTGATTAAGAGTAGGTGCAAAAGAGCATGATTCAACTTGATATGATTATTAGCTTATATACATTTTTGAGCGGTGGTCACAACGCTCCTATACGTGGCCGTGTGTGTGGGTATGTCTGTCTGTCTGTCTGTCTGCGTCCGTGTCTGTCTGTCTGTATGTAGCCTACAGTACCTTTTTTGACCACACATGTTAAGGGAGGGGCGCTGTTGTTCAGGCCAGACCACACACACACACACACACACACACACACACACACACACACACACACACACACACACACACACACACACACACACACACACACACACACACACACACGATGGATACCAGTGGCGGCCTGAGTGACATGCATTTTATTATTAATATTTTGTTTAATATTGTTTTAATATTTTTTATTATATATATATACAGGTATATATATATTTGTTTTGCTGTTGCGCAGCCTCCACAACCACCGCTCAGTTCACACGGGTGTGATTTTTTGTGTCAGTCTGCATATAGTTTATTTGATGAATATGAATTGGTCTCATGGACTGAGCTTTACACATTGACAAATGCTTTTCATAGGATCAGTGCCAGCTGTATTGACTGGATTTGTTATTTCCCCCCAAGATAATTGTAATCATTTTGAAGATAATTTTACTCTTGGCTGTCTGTTTGTGGTACCATATATTTGTTATTCGACAATTTGAACCTCCATCAGTAGGGCATCAGCTTTGCTTTTGTGAGAAATTACGTTTCCAAGGCTTTAAATTTCTTCCATGACACTATAAAAAGTACCAGTACCCAGTAAAAGTTACGCCTAAGAGGGTCACCAAAATCAGCACGGTCCATCCTCTGGGGAGTCTAAAGGTGTACGTTGCAACAAATATCATTGCTATGCAATCCAACCAGTAGTTTTCCAGATATCTAGTTTGGGACCAAAGTGGCCTGCCCAACCGACTTTAGAACCCTGCAGCTATCAGAGCTGAAAACATTGTACATGTGTAGTACTGTTGTATTACTTTACATTCACTTCTACATGTATGTACGTACTGTGTGTATGCGTGCAAGGGGAAAAATGCCCAAAGGGCGCCTTCTTCAAGTATACACTACAGTAATGTGTACAACAGGATGATTGTGAAACAGGATCTGAAGCCCAGTCAAGTTTGTAAATAGCCTTAAACCAATTCCTATTGTAATTGAAAGCTTAAGTTGATAGGAAAGTCAGAAAATACACAGTACCTCCGGTCACTTCCTCCCTGTGTTGCCTTACTTCCTGCCCATAGGAACATCCTATCAGAGGATTGTGGGTATTGTAGTCCACCGCTGCTGCCAGAAGTGCTCACACTGGGCCGATATCGTAGTTCACCGTTGCTGCCAGAAGTGCTCACAGTCACACTGGGCTGAAGAAACCACCTGCCAAGAACATACACACTTAAGTGTTCATAGATAGATTTCGGGGAAATTCAGTCACCAGAGGCAGCACAGCAGTTATACTTAAGTTTCAGACAGTGTAAGAAAAGTACTGTAAGATACAGCAGGTACAGGAATAGTACCACAGAAAGCACCATCAATAATGAAGCAACAGTATACCGTAGTATAGACCGGTACAACAGCCTGCACTATGCAGAACAACAAACACAAAGTCAGTGTCATCTCAGTTTCTTGAGTCACACAACCTGTGAGTCACACAAAAAGACGCCAGATGACTTTCCTCCCAAGAGCATACAAGCTTTGCCAGCAGTAATAGATTTTATTTAAAATTTAAAAAAAGAAATGTGTTGATGTGTTTTGATGTTTGATGATTTGTTTTTTAAATCTTATCTTGGAGTGGTCCCCTTGAATCCTTAAGCACCCTGGATTTTAGGTTAGTCCTCTTCTGTTCCAGTCCTCAACACTGTATTTTGTGGGCTTATAGACAAATCATGCCCTTGTCAGTTGGTTCTCTCCTCCTCCCATCTTCCTATACTATACATTCCGTTTGTCTTATATGTAATGCCAGCTTCGCTATTCCAAAGCCAACCAATTATAACTCACTTTTAAGACATAATTACATGGCATAATGCCCATCTATCCTTTATGTGTTGCTAGTTGTTATAAAATGATAAGGCTGGGGCTCTGTATGCCAATCTGAGACCAATTTAAAAAAGTTAAACCAGGGTCATAGTTTCATAAATTAGTCATCAAAACAAATGCAAACAAATGTTGTTCATTTATAAACCTTAAGGTATGCCAACAGCACATTTCCAAATCTGAAAGATAGTAGTTGAGACCATTTGAACACTGTATCTCCTCTGAATAACTTTGCCCAACAATTATTCACTATTAACTGAAACATGTTTTGCATCAGCTGCCGAAGCCAAAGCAGTGACCATTATCAGTAATAGCGCAATATGTTATTAACATGAATTTTATCCGGTTGGCCAATCCCCATCATCCCTATCCCTTAACATGATATTTTTATTGTGACCTTAACAGTTCTGATTAAGGTGAACTGCAAATGGTCCAGATGCTATCTTAATAATGTCTGATTAAATTCTGCTATGTGTGTGAGTGTACAGTATAGCCTATCACAGTGTGATGCACATGTACTGTAGGCTAGTATTGTGCAACAAGGTTAAAGCCAAGGAATGATAATGTTGAAGAATGGACACATTTTGTGTAGTGTTAAAAAGTGATGAGTGTACTTCAAAAGCTATACTCAGAATATTACAAAAAATTACAATACAAATGTTGTCATCCTTATTAAATGAGATGTTGGAGTTTGTAACTGGTCAGGAATTTTAAACTATTTTACAATGTTTTGCCAAATTAGATTATTTGTTCAATGTACTGTGTGTGCAGCTATCTTGTATTGTCCATGTCCACCACCCATATGGTCATGTAGCCTATTGCAATGTGCTAGATTAAGCTAAAACTATTAGCATAGACCTTACCCGTTCGAAGATATGTGTTCCAAAATATGTGCAGAGTGTGGGTTGTGGGGAAAGTTACTGTGGTGCGTGCGTTATGATGCAAATACTTTAACAGCAAATTTAGGTGAATAGAAGTATGAATGCGCCACATAGTTTTTTCATACCCGTTGGAAGATGAGACACACATCAAACGCACCTAGTAAAAGCGAGAGAGAGAGAGAGAGAGAGAGAGAGAGAGAGAGAGAGAGAGAGAGAGAGAGAGAGAGAGAGAGAGAGAGAGAGAGAGAGAGAGAGAAAATGCACATTCCTAACTGTGAGAGAGGGGTGTGTGTGTGGGGCTACAGATCCCATGGCCTGGAGGAACGGACCGTAACCATGACAACAGGCAAAGAAAACGCTAATAAACAGCTTTAATTTGGGAGAAATTAAATTTGGGCTCCGTCAGCGTTGGTATAATGCTAATGGCCAATACCATGTGAACTTTGGGATCAGTTGCTGAAGCGAGTGAATAGATAAACGTAGATAAGCGTGAGCGTTTAGCGTTAGAGGGTGAGTGAGTTTGGAAAATTATATGTTTGATGTACACTACTGAACACTAAACACTGAACACAGTGAAGTCACTAGATACATAGTCCAACATTAGCAGTGAGACCGCAAACATTCTCTGACTTGAATCGAAAATAGCAGATGCAAGTTCACAATTCAGAGAATAGATTTATTGTTGAGTTTAATAATCGTTGTACGCATATCCTTGTATATTAGAGCCCTGGGGGTTCTATACAAGGAGTCTGTTAATGTGTTTTACAATAACGGGTATAATACGGCTGAACATAATTGGCTTTAGTTTATGGGTCCCATAACCTACAGGTAGCCTAAAATGAGTTAAAATGGCAAGAGCACAAACTTGCTCCCAATATCTTTCCCTTTGGCTCTGAATAACTTAATTACCATAATCTGCCAGAAGCCATACATTTCCTTCTGGATTATAATATATTAGTAATACAGTTTTTATCATAAATACAACACCAATCTCATCTTGTTTATTATTTTAATGACATAAATAATGTCATTACCCCCTGCTGTTGATGTCATTAGACAAATGATTTCATGCTAGATTAGCTGCGTAATTGTCCATTAAATAGCAGAGGTTAGGGGGATCACACTACACTAATGAACATAACATTTGTAATTACTCTATGGGCTCTGTTGATGCAACCTTGATAATTGGAACCCCCAAGATGTTGTGAGCATCTGACAAGGTCCCCTTTTCCAGCATGCACACTTTATTATTATAACATAGTAAAGGTTCTGATTTCATTATACTGTATAATGTTTATTAATTTATTTAAAGTCAGTTTAAGAGTTTATTTCAATTCATGAAATAAACAGACTTTCGTTGTAGATTATTTTGCATTTCTTTAGTTTTATTTTTTTTGCTTTATTCCCCCTTTTCTCTCCAATTTAGTCGTTAACTTACAATAAATGCGAGAAGTCTCTGCGTGCGTGTATGTATGCAATCCGCGTATCTCGAGAACCGTTCGTCCGACCAGCTTCAGATTCGGCACGCGCGTTCCCCGCCGTGGCACAGAGTGCAGTGCCGGGCCTCGACCCCACCCGAAGCGGACCTAGAGCCACCGGGAGGACCTAGAGCTTGCGTCCTACTCCTCCTGTCCAACAGTACTCATTAGCATGTGCCATCCCAGCCTGTTGGAATAATGTGCAGTAACAAATACCACCCTTCCCGCCCGGTTTCACTCTTCCGGAATAGACGCTCGGCAAAGCCAGATGCAGCATGGTTGATTTGAACCTCCAAACTGTGCCGTGGTGGACAGGTACTTTACCACTGCACCACCCGAGTGTCCCACGGGTGCATGTCTTAAACAATTTGGTAAATTTTGGTTTGAGGCTTCAGTGCTTTGCTTAACTCATTTTGTGCTCCAGAAATGAACGGATTAAAATGTCCAGCTTGCCTCTCGCTGGAAGTCGATTGCGTAAACACTTCCGGTTTGACGTCATCACGTCATTCACCGGAATCGCTCGTCGTCAACATGCCGTTGTGTAATGGCGGATCGTTGCTTTTCAACATGTGTTTTATCAGCGAGAATCTACTGCCATCCTCCCCTTTGAAAGTGTTGTTTGGAGATAATGGACATTAAAGATGAGATTCCCCGTCTGCCTCAATGTTATGGGATTACTATTTTGTGCACGTGGATCTGTGATGATGATGAATCGGCGAGGGCGATTGTGCCAGGACCTTCCGCGCAGCTACAGGGTAGGAGAACCGCCGTTACAGTAATATAGTACTTTTCACGAGTATACTCGGGATCGGCACCATATGATACTCGAGTATTTTTCACGAGTATTCTCGGGATTGGCTACAAACAACTGTCTCCTTACACTGTTTTCCTGCCTGCTCATGATGGCCACGTTTTCTTTTGGCCGCGCATAGCGAAATTATTCATTTTTAATGGCAGAACCGTTTAGGCTTAATATAATAGGGTTTATATAAAGTATGATGTCTTAATCTTACCTTGGGAGAAAGTTCTTTCACAGTCACTCAAATCTTTCCTACACAAACTAGACTGCTCCTGAGTCCCGTTCAACGGGGGCCCCCCCACCGCAGGGCCCCCCTTTCCGGGAGGGGGGACAACAGTATCCTCCCCCCTATCTGCGGCCCTGATGTTAATATACTTTGTATAATTCCCATTGACTGACTTTAGTTACCAAGAACAACCATGGATGCCTTGTATTGTACTCATGATAGCCTTGTTTACCCACAAAGGCGAGGAGAAAATAGCATTTATTCAAATACAGCTGCCATGTTTGACATGTCGAGTTGAGTTCACAGTGAGGTTGTTCATGGTGACAGTTCAGCAGGTGGCAGATTTACTTGCACTGACTATTCAGCCCTTGGGTTTATCAGTTACCACCCCAAGGGGTTATTAGATATCACCCTCACTGTCCTTTTATCACTCCCCTCACCCAGGGAAAATAAAGGGCAATTATCATAGCCTTTGATGTCTGTTACTAACTGTAATTTAGGCATTTAGCAGACACTTATGACTGCTTTACTTTTTTTTTCTTTTTTTCTTGTATGATTGGTTCTCATTATATGCGAACAAGTCATGGATTAATGTATGCCCTGAATTTCAAATAAAAAAAAGTGAAAAAAATAAAATAAATAGGCATTCTTAATCCAGAGCGATTTTTGCCTGGTTCTAGCCCATAGACCCCGCCCACTCTCAGAGTGGACTCTTTCTCTGGTCTGGAGCTCAGAGAGAGTGGCGTCACTCCCGTTCACTTCATGGGGCCAGGTCTTCCACGCACACATCTATTTGCGTATAGTGACAAACCGCGAACCGGAAGTTTCCAGAATGCATTGAAGTCTATGAGGTGTAAAGTGAAAATGAACCACGTGACCAGCACTGTTTCTGACCCCGCAGTGGCAGAACTCTCTGATTAGACGACTCTGCTGGAGCTGAGTACATGAATAGTCCATGGGCCATACGAGATGTCAGTATCCGAAAGGTGGCAAAGGTTACCATGCATTTTTGAAAAGCTCTATATCTGTAGATTATATTTTGGTATGATAACCCTTTCTGAAACACAGCTAAACTTTACTATACAGGAAAAAAAGTGATGAGTCATCAATTTTCACACTTTTGTGGTCTGTCTCGAGAGAATGGTGCGGGGCTGGTTGGGCCGGGCCCAATTGGTCACGTCAGCCTTTGAGTTGGGTCTGGCTTTTTTAATCAGGCAGGCAAGCGCAGCACGATTTCACAATGTTGTCTTTGTGACTGTGTAAGATTTTTATTCTCAATAATAATACATTTAGTATTATATTTAGTATTGGTTATTTGTGTTTTTTAAGCATAATACAGTACCGTCTTCTGCAATACAATGACTAACAAGGTTACAATATCTGTTACACTGCTGTTACAGCTACCTTCCTATAAAATAAAGTACACAAAATATGTTTATTTACTTGTCCTGAAATTAGTTTGGTAAGATAAAAGGTAAAAATAGTGTTTTGCTTAACAATGCAACAAAAGGCACTGCAGTTCTCATCAACCACCAAAGGGTAATTATAATTACGTTTTAATGAGCGTGTTTTCAGCTCTATTACTCTGATTACATATCTCATAATAAATACATTGTGGTCATGAATTGGTGAGATGGATCACCCTCAATCCCAAGGGACTCATCTTGTTCCTTTTAAATGGCCCAGCTTTTCCAACATCTAGTCATTCACATTTAGGGGTCTATTTTGCCGATTAGGGTTTAGGAGATGCTATTTCCTAAATATGGGGGTTTAGTATTTAGGAAGGGGTGTTCCCACGTATTTTGGGGACCTGCTAAATCCCTAAAAAACACCTGCTCTACCTGTTGCATTATGCATACCGGTAGGTGTGATTTGGGTGTGGCAACAATCAAACCAATCACCATGCCAGATGCCTTTAAGAGAAGACACGCAACCCGTTAATTGTGGATTTAGGATCCCCTAAATCCTCAATCCTTTCCCTCTCAATCCTTTCCCTCTCTCCGAATGAAAGAGAAAATACCAATTTTAGGGAAATTGCAACAACACGCCCACAGCCACACCTCCATGCGCAAATATTGGAGTCGGCATAATACCATTTAGGGAAATAACAAGTTGCCTTACCCGCTTTTTGTGGGTATAGGTGAGGGTTTAGGTTATAGGGTGGCATAGAATAGAGGCCTTACGGTCGTTGCACACTGCTGCGTTTTTTTGGACGAATATAGAAGCGAATTTCGGACCACGTAAATAAAGAAATCAACCTCACATTATGTCAATCACGTTTGCACACTGCCGCCTGTTTCGTATTCATTTTCAGACCACTGAGTCCCTTGCTCTCTCTACCCCTCTCTCTCTCCTTGCCCTGAAAAAATAAAATAAAATCACAATGAAAAAATGCAGCAGTACTGTGCAACCAGCTCAAGTCTTGAATTACGCTCTTTGAAATGGCACCTATTTCACATTAGCCTATTAAAACGCCACCAGGAGGCTACAATAACCTACTAGATCTGGTTGAGACCTAGTGCTCTGAGGAGCACCTTTTATAAATATTTTCCTTTTGAAATGCCGTTTTAAAAAACCCTCCCCTATGAAGAACATTCATGGGGGGCCCGCAGTGAATCCTTGTACCCAGGGCCCAGAATTTGGTGCGACACCCCTGGTGACAGCTAATCTTCCTGATTAAAAAATATTACAGGGAATGAAGAGGCAAGAGCCCTCTAAGGGAATCAAATAGAAAGTAGCTGCTCCGCAGGCTTTACGTATCATTTACAGTATAAACATTGTGAGGTAAAGAAGCACCCTGCATCTGTCCTGGGTTCAATTTGAGTCCATGCCTCTGCTATTGATATCCCCCTCCGTTCATTCATTTCTGTAGGCAGTGGGGATATGTTTTATCCCTGCTTCTGGTCAAACTTAATTCAATCTGGGAACCCATTTGGTTTTTTGTGTAAAACACACTTGGTTTGGCTCCTCCCCTTTCTTAGTCCACTTCTGTGTTTATTCCTACTAAGGGTCGATTCATACTCCACTTTTAGAGCCTAATTTATTTCGGTTCGGCTCTGTCTAAACTATGATATGGCGTCATTCAGAGAGGATCGGGGGGCGGGTATTAATTCGGCTCCGAATGACGCCATATCATAGTTTAGACAGAGCCGAACCAAAAAGTGGAGTATGAATCGACCCTAAAAAATATGTTAATGTTAACCACATTAACCCTGGTGTCCCTATTTTGGGCCACAAGTTTCAAAATATGTAAAAAAAAAAAGAGAGAAAAAACTGTTAAGAATGTATTTTACATATTTTCTTCTGCATCACCTGTAATACCATTAATGCCCAATAATACCGTATAGTAGCACTCATCAATGGTAACACTCATTGTTGGTCAACACATCCTAAGTCATCATACACAAGACATAAGCTTATTAAGAGGAATTTATTCACCCCTCAGGCTATAAATGTTTGTTTTGCTAAACTGCTGGTGGGTGACATAATTAAAAGATGCACACACTATCCAAGCTGGCTGTTGAGGTGGAACACATGTGTCACCACTGAACACGACTAGCATGCCTCAGGATGGTTTACAGCCCAAACTGAACCGGCCACTTTCAGCAGCCATCAATAAGGGTCCTACTTTAAATCCAAGGGGCAGGGCAAATGTTTCGGTGACCACAAAAGGGGGAGTGTGTCATGAGTCTGTGTTGATGTCTACATGTTTATGAGTGCATGTGTGTCTCACATAGTTTTGCTGGAGGTGTGATATCTTTGTAGCAGAGGAACAAAGGTGTGGTGGCATGCAGAGACGACATGTTATATGGGCACATGGTACTGTATGCATACTGTACGCACTCTTGCTACCCATGCACTCAGACATCACACAACGTATATAAACATAGCAGACATTCCTTTACAGTTTAAGACCTTCTGGTCCAATGGAAAACATGCTCACACTTCAAAGGTGACATGGTGAAGGTCACTAAGCAGTATCGCAAATGTGGCAGACATTAAACTATACTGCTACAGTAGCGCTACAGTAGCGCCTGTCCAATAGTTCCCGTAACTATCCCTAGACAGCTCAAATAGTGGGAGATATATGTCTCTGAATGTGGTAGAGGCAGCATACAGGCCTTTATGATAGATTAGAATTTCTTAAACATAAACTTACAACATTTCATGACTGTGGCTCCATGCAGGAGATGTTCAGGTTCACTTTTCAGTTATTGAGCATTTTTATTCTGTCGGATAAAAACCTTGTTGCATCACATGCCTTTTTTTTTTTTTTTAAGATTTGTTTTTCGGCTTTTTATGCCTTTATTTGACAGGATAGTAGACTGACAGGAAATGGGGAGAGAGACGGGGAATGACATGTGGCAAAGGTCTTCCGGATCGGGAATCGAACCGGCGACGCCAGCAGGCATCATAGCCTAGTATGTGGTATGCGCCTTGACCACCAGGCCAACGGGCACCCCCACATGCCTTTTTTTAACCAAAGGACTGAATGCGTAGCAGATTCATCCTGTGCGTAATCCTAAACTAGTTGCTAGAGAAATCTTTGGTGGGTGTGGGGTTTTGGAGGGGACTGAGCACAATTTGGAGGGTATAATTTTGTATTGCTGGGGGAAGAAGGGGGTGGTTGAAGGGCAGGTGCTGATTCTATTTGTGTGTATTTAAGTAGCAGTTGGAAGAGGTTGCTAAGGAAGCTACGAAATATATCCATCATCTGGGCTTTGCTTGAGACTTTGTGCACGTGTTTGGTAAGCTAAGAAACCTCATGAGAGTCAAATATAAGCACATGTCTTCTTCACCCTTTAATGATTAATATGCACACACTTTTGGCCACATTTTGTTATGTTCTTTTCTGCTTGTAGAAGGCTTGATAACAGGCATGAGTCATCCATCTCCTGAACCCACAATGACAGCATGTTTGTCAATGAGAGCGAAAATTGCCTTTTTTGAAAAACAAAACAAAACTTTATACTGTGGAACATCCTGCTACATCTGCTGGAAGAAATGTTTGATTATAGACCCTGTAGAGCAGGGGTCTTCAACGTTTTGAGGCCAAGGACCCCTTAGTTGAGAGAGAGAGATGAAGCAGGGACCCCCACAACCTTTTCATAGATTACATATACAGTAGTTTCATCGTTTGACAGCATAATCATCAGTATATTTTGATGTACTTTTGTGTTTTTTTTTTCATATATTTAACCATTTGAACATGTCAACACTTAATAACCTTGACCTTTCACTCTGTACTTGGTGTGCTCTTTTTCCCCTCTACAGCAAACCTTTGCCAAAAATAGCCGATCTACAAGCTCACAACGCCTTGCGAGCTTGTAGATCTGCTATTTTTGGCTAAAGTTCTCAGAATATGGACACTAGGGTTCAAGTGGTTAATATAAAAAAGGAGAAAAAAGTTTCTATCACACTTTTAGATTTGGAGGACCCCCTGTAGTAACTCTGAGGACCCCCTAGGGGTTCCGGACCCCCTGTTGAAGACCCCTGCTGTAGAGTGTGTATGGAGATTGGAGGAGTCTGTCTGTCTGTGTATGGGAGCATGATGAAGGGAGAGTGGCTTTTTGGAGAAGAAGGTAACATTTATCTTGGTAGTCATGTACCGTAGAATGGTTGAAACATATAGAGATCTCCATATATGGGCATAAAATACAGAAAGACAGACGTTACAATGCTTAAGCGTGTGGGCAACTGGGCATGCATTGTGGCATGCATTGTGGTACAATTGTATTACTTGTACACACATGTCACTCAAAACCTCTCTGTTAATGGTTAATGTGTTAACATAAGGCATGCCACCTGTAATTTTGGGGGCCTCTGGTTATTCCTAAAATACGCTTCACGACTCAAAGTGGTGTCCAGTGCTGTCCAGGCCCTCAGCTGTGGAGATCCATAATTCTGTATTCATGCTAGCTCAATCAGTATAATCTATTTTATTTGATGGCATTTGATGGTTATTATAATGTTATTACATTTCATCATTTATCACTGTTTTATATCTTTATTTGTTGACCTAAAAAAGTGGGTCCTCTTGTCTTGTTTTTAAGTTTGGATGTCTGTTAGTTACAAATCCCTTTCTTTGTAGCTTTGTTTTGAAACATGCTATAATAATAAAGTGTTTTATAATTCTTTTTAGAGGGTAGGATGGAGTTTTTTGACCGAAGGGCTTTTTACTTCTATTCATTGGTTCAATATTATTTTAACCAACACACAGACCTAAAGAGTGTTCAATAGTACATAATTATGAAAAAAAGAGAGGGCCAATTGGGTGGAGTACCAGGTTTGGCAGAAAGTGTGGAGTTAGGAGGTTTTGTCCAAAGCACTTTTTACTACTTTCCATGTTTTAAATATTATGTTAACCAACACTCAGATGTAAAGGGTGTTCAATAGCCCTGATTTTTGCACAAAAAAAAAAAAAAAAAAAATGGAGTTAAGACGTTTTGGCCAGACAGTGACGATATGTTTGTACATACAGTATCGTACATATCATTATGGTTGTTGGCCTACAGTTGACACAGACACCTCTTTTACGATGAAGACTGCCTAGCGAAGCCACTAGCAGAGGTGAAAGGTTTATTAGTCTACGCGTGCATGCTCTCCTGGTGCCAAAACTGAAACCACATCCATACTCTAAGTGAAATTCAAAAGCTCAACGTTGTATCATAGGCTAATTTGATCATCTGTGCACTTTTGTACTTATCTATACTATAATTTTGCGAATGTCTGAGTGAGTGAGTGAGTGAGTGAGTGAGTGAGTGAGTGTCTGTCTGTCACAGCGTTTCTCCTCAGTGGCTGGAGCAATTGATCTGAAATCGCATCACCATAAGCATATGAACACACCTGACATAACTGTGAAGCCCGTTTGTCACTTTCACAAATCGTATGCTGTATATTAGCATTTTTATGGTGTATCTATATCTATTTAGCCTACAGTACCTTTTGTGACCACACATGTTAAGGGAGGGGCGCTGTTGTTCAGGCCATGCACAATCACACACAAACCCACACACACACACACACACACACACACACACACACACACACACGGGGGGGTGGGGGGGGGGGGGTGGTGGAGTGTGTGTGTGTGTGCAGGCGGGCGGGCGGGCGGGCGGGGGGGGGGGAGGGGGTTTCTGGCCCTGTTACAGATGTTGTCCAAAAATCATGCAGATCGGTACACAGTATCTCTGTAGCCGTTAAATGGAACGGGTATTTCTTACATTGATGCTCCTACATATTAGCATGCAAGCACCAGTTAAAGTTACTTTCCATCCCTCATATACTGTGTGCACAGTGCACATCCCATAACCCACACACTGCACATCATTTCGGAGCTCATATCTTTGAACGGGTAAGGGCTAGTAGATTATATTTATAAGATCACTATTTTCATTCGGCCAAAGGAGACGTAGACCGAGGGACCATCTCCACAGTCCACACAAGTCTGCTGCATGCAGCCAGGTTTTCAGTCAGTTTGAGTGTTTTCATTCACAAACTTCTCACATACTGTAGTAACTTACTAACTATCAATAACTTTAGATTGACGTGGATGGTTATTACACTCTACACACTGTTTTGTTGCCCATCCATTATCTAATCACAGCCAGAAACGAAGTGAAATTATGATGTACAAATTGCTTGCAGCTTACTGAATGGATCTTCAAGCATTAAACTTTCTATTGTATTCTCACAGCATACCAATGAGGAACTATAGCTCACCTGGTCTCTGATGATGGTGTTGGACATGTATCGATGGTCAGACTGTCAGAGCAGTTGTCCTCTAGCATGGCCCTAGTCCGTTTACTCCACCTCTACCCATGGGCCTGTTTCTCTCTCACTCTCTAAATAACTTATTCATAATTCTCAGTGCTTTCTGAATGGAAAGAAATCACTAATCTTTCATTTTTTTTTTATCACATTGTTAGGTCGCCGTTTCAGTTCCAGGAGGCACAGCTAGATTGCCAGAACAATAGGAAAAACATAGACAAATTATAAAATAAAGAAAAGGCAAAAATGCTGTAGTAGGCTACAAAGATGCTGTTTTATAGAGATAAAAGGTGGTTCTTTTGCTTCTCCTGGTAGCAAATAAATCACTGAAAAATGTGAAAAACTGCAGCTGTTCTCCAAAATACTAATCAAGGCACAACTTTGTAGTGAAGCAAAATAAAAAGCATTAATCTTGTGCGACTGCCTGCCCTGTGGGCAGTCTAATGGGTCACCTCTAGCCTTCACTAAGGTCTCTAGTGTACTGGTGTAGCCCTGGTAGCCACTGGCTTCTGCCTCTGAACAGTGAGTGTACGTCAGTCACATAAGCATCTGTTGGCATTGCTGTGTGACAGCGTGTATACGGGAGGTGGGTGGGTTGTTGGTAGGTGTTGAGAGACTGAAAGGGAGGGAGAGGGGCCGTCTGTGTGTGTGTGTGAGAGAGAGAAAGACGAAGTGAGACGAAGAGAGAGAGAGAGAGAGTGGTATGCTCAAATGCTTTGGCAATGTGTGCAATGTGTATGTCATGCCAATAAAGGTAATTGAATGTAATTGAGAGAGCTAGAATATGTGTTGAGAAGAGGGACAGGAAAATAAAAAGGAGAGATTTGTATTGTGATTTCTGAAAGTAACGGTAACGTGAGACTCCCCTTCTGACTCTGTCGCACATGCATGCATGCACGCACACGCGCGCGCACACACACACAGAAACTATAATGGTTGCATATCATGATGACTATAGACACTCCCCCTGTCATGTCACTCAGAATTCTCTGAACATCATTTGTGTCAGTGGCTGCTGTCCTTTTTTTCTGTCCTACACTGGTCCTTCCATTTCCTCAAACTGGATTGTTTAGTAAAAATGTGTTTAGTAAAAACATTTGAAAATGAGTTTATTTATTTATATTGAAATCCAGATCGCTGACTACAAAATCTGAATCTTGGCCTTCAAGACGACGTAAACGTATTTTTGAAACATTTTATTCAATCTAAAAAGGCTTCAAACTACAGGCGCTATGCCTTTTTCTGTTACATACTCAAAATGCTGTAAATATCTTGTCATATAACCAGGGACAGTTGACAATACATGGAAGCTCCTTGTTCATTCACATAGTCTCACATTTGGAACTATAGTGTCCTCTAAAATCACAGTCTTCTTGGTGGCTACTGCAAGAGGTGAGCGTTAACCATTTGAACCATATTTTCGGTGGCGAGATTTGGTGAAAAGAGCGGGGGGGAAAAGGTATTCAAAAGATTTTTTCAAAAATAGCAGATATACAAGCTTGCAGAGGTGCATGAAGTGATGCGCTGTGAGCTTGTATATCTGCTATTAATAGCTAACGCATTAAATATAGATAAAGGGGTTCAAATGATTGTGATGCTGTTTTAACTAATTCTGCCGGGGACCCACTGGAACCCCACTTTGAGAAACAGTGGTTTAGAAGGTTTAAGGGGTTAAGTGCCACTGCCTTCATCAGAGTTATTGAGGGAGGGGAGAGATTTCTTCACAGACCTTTCTGCACCTACACAGATCTGAGCCAGTGTGGACATTTGAACCAGCAACCATATGATCACAAGCCTGCAGCCCTGTGCTTCCCTCACCCCCATTTATCAACATTTATATGACAACTATCCTATCAGATGTCCATGGAACATTTCATCTCCACATCCAATCTTAGAATCCCACACACACACACGCACACACACACACACGCACGCACGCACGCACGCACGCACGCACGCACGCACGCACGCACGCACGCGCACTCACGCGCACTCACGCGCACTCATGCGCACTCACGCACACACGCTACAACATCGCTATCTATTTCACCCCTGTTACTGCTGTTAAAAATATAGATACCACACCTTGTACTGTTTAGTCAACAAGAACATTGTTCTATTTTTCCCACAGCATCGGCTAGCATGCAAGGCCAAATGTAGCAGGACACTCATGGACAATCTGCAACGGCGACTGTGCAAATAACCCTTGTTGTCCCTCCCTTTGTTCGTCTGTCTGTCCGTCATGCCACGTCACACTTTTGGCCCCACTCCAAAGGTTGTGGTTTTGGCAAACCACAACCTCCAGCCCTGATTTCTCACATGGCCCTCTTCTAGCGCCACCATGAGGCCGATTTTTGCAAAACACATTTTTTGGACACTGCTCCTACAGATTTTGCCCTAAAATCATACAAAGCGGTACACAGTATCTCTAAAGTCATGTCATCAACATGGATCTGTCCCATTTCCCATATTCCCTCCTGATTGGCTACGATTGTCTTCTTGCCGACCTGAGTCGCTTATCTCCCGGGAGTCTTACTGGTAAGGCATGTAAGCGTCAGTGTTGTTAGGCACGTGCCATGAGGCTGAATGGCCGCACTATACTGTAGGCTACAATGTATTTGTGCTTGTTTCGTCACACATGCACACATGTAGTATGTACTCAACTAAATCCTCAGCGTGTTATGATGAATGATGTGTGGCCCTCAACACTGAGGATCTTGTGCTGTATGTGCAATAGGCCTACAGTATGTACGTGCTGTACGTAAGCTTGTGTGTACTGTGTACGTGTTGCCATAGGGAGCAGTGTGCGTTACAAGGAATTCTGTTCTCTTCTTTCCACAGCGTGGAACACACACACACACACACACACACACACACACACACACACACACACACACACACACACACACACACACACACACACACACACACACACACACGTGCACACAAACTCGTCAACAATGGTTGTGTGATGTCAGTTAAAGGGATATTTCGCTTTCAAAAAAACTTTTTATCATTTTATCGTCTAATCAGGCTTTTATGAACACCCTGGACAGTTTTTAATTTGCTTGATTCAATATTTAGATATTTGATGTAAATGTTATCAGGCCCTCCTCCCGTACCCCTCACCACACACCCATTGTAACTTCAACACATTTTAACCATGATAGATTCATTAAAAACACCCATTATTTTTTTCTGGTGACTCATACTACCCTCCTAATATGTGAGCAGGCCGTGTTTTTTCGATAACTTTTTCATTTATTTTTAATAAATTGTTATTGTATTTTACCAAAGAATTATTAAAAATAACTGAAAAATGTTATTGAAAAAACACAGCCTGTTCACATAGGAGGGTAGTATGAGTCACCAGAAAAGATAATGGATGTTTTTATTGAATCTATCATGGTTAAAATGGAGTTTGCAGTTACAATGGGTGTGTATGGGGAGAGGCCCTGGGCCTGGAGAGCCGCATAACATTTACATCAAATATCGAAATATTTAATCAAGCAAATTAAAAACTGTTCAGGGTGTTCATAAAAGCCTGATTAGACAATAAAAAACGTTTTTTTTTTAAGGTGAAATATCCCTTTAAGGAACATGTAACAGTGAGCCACCTGTCTCACTCTGATGCATAGTGTAATACTTCACAGCTTTCCTGGAAGGCTTGACCGACCATCAGGTGAAAATGCATGGTGACAGCACAGGTGTTGGCTACTATGACAGGGTTAAAGGACTCACATTCACATATACATTACATGCCTTTATGGTCACACATGCATGCACACATGCACGTGCGCACACACACACACACACACACACACACACACACACACACACACACACACACACACACACACACACACACACACACACACACACACACACACACACACACGCACGCGCGCACACTTCAGTCTGTCTGGGTCAGTGATGTCATAGTTCTCTTTCTGGAAAGTTATTTCGGTGGCATATGTGTGAGGGGTGTGTGTGTGTGTGTGTGTGTGTGTGCGTGTGCGCGTGTGCGTGTGCGTGTGTGTGTGTGCATGCATGCGTAAGTGTGTGTCCTACAGTTGGCTATGTCCACCTGACCTGTGGGAGAGTTGCACATTGTTTAGTCAGGTATATTTAGAAGTCAATGGGCTCTATACGTGGCTTAAAATATGAACCTAGAATACATGATTATTATAGACGCACACCTGAGTTTCAGATAACCGTTTAACCTGTTTTCCACAGACAGCATATTTTGAAACAATTATAGTTGCTTTCAGTGAATTCAGAATAGCTGGCACAGTATTCGTGGCTCTGTAAATATATAAAAGAAAGGTGAGCAGATCTCCGCCAGGGCTGTGGGGTACAGCTGTCTGGACACAAGGAAGCTGTGGGGGGGAATAGAGTTTGTACGACAGACGGAGCAACTTTTTGTGTTTGTATTTGTGGTGCATAGAGGCCCCTCGACATGTGATTCTTATTTGGGTGTGATGATTGGATCTTGCATTTCTGATATACAGTATATATTTAAGAAATATGCCAAATAGGAATTTTAAGAATGTGAAATGGTCCACAAATGTGCTTAAGTTGGTGAACATAAATCATGTTTCAACCAATCTGGCTAGCCATCGTCAAAGAAAAGTTTGGTCCTCTTTTCTGCAGTGCATAGAAGTCTGTCATCGAGAGACTATGTTTCAACAAACAGTGATATGTGTAGCATTTGTGGCACCCTTATGGTGGAAGTGAAATCACCTTTGGCCCAGAGTTCAGATGCCCATCAATATGGGATGCAAATGTGGGGTACATCAGATGCTGGGTTTATGATTTGTAGCATTTGTTTTTTAAATGCATGGGCCCCTCCTGCAAAGGTTTGGAAGCCAATCGTGGCCAATTGGAATAGAATTGGACAAATCTTACTGAACATTCATCCAGACACGGCTACTGTAGCATATGTATAAGAATGTTATGAGGACGTTAAAGGGATATTCCACTTTCAACAGGGAGCAGTGGAAGGGCCTCTCTCCACATACACACCCATTGTAACTTCAAACTCCATTTTAACCATGATAGATTAATTAAAAACACCCATTATTTTTTCTGGTGACTCATACTACCCTCCTAATACGTGAGCAGGCTGTGTTTTTGCAGCCGATCCCCGTGTTATCCTCCCTTGGGATGGGTCTGTTATCACCCCTGTCATGCCTTGGCCAAGGCTCAGTAGTCAGACTACCAACTACCAGGAGCTGGTAGTTCCGATATCACCCATAGACTTGTCATTGCAATGCGCATGCGCCAACGCACGTTCTCTGGAATAACGTACTGGTGGCTCCCTGTGAGAATCGAACCCGGGTCTGAGTTTTACTAATCCCATGCTCTACCAACTGAGCTAACGAGACGGTTGGAAATCGCTCGTTCTTTTGTCTGCTCTTATTTTTGACAACGTGGATACTCCTTTATTTGAGCAGTCCCCTGGTCAAAATTTACTATTCTGTCCATAACGGCACATAATTCGGTAACGCCGCTGAGTCGGCTCAGGCGCCGTTCGCACCGCTCGTCGCGGCGACTCGGCTTCGCTATCGCTCGCCTCGGCGGCTCCTCACGGGGCTCATCGGCGCCTGAGACGGCGCGGCTCCGTCGTCTATAGTGGCGTGAACGGTAGCGTCGGGTGGCTGATGTCACTGGGCGCGGTATCGAATCTCGCTTCGGGAGCAACTTTTTTTTTCTTTCTTCTCGGCTGATATTAAGGATGATATTGGGACTACCCAGCTACTGGTAGCTGGTAGTCTGACTACTGAGCCTTCTCTAAGGCAGGGATACTCAAACTTCTGAACCGGTGGGCCACATTACAAAAATGACAAGGGGCCGCGGGCCGGTAAAATCTCGCTCTTTCGAACGACCATCATTTCGACCGGAGGGTTAGCGACTCACCCCACGGAGGTTAAGGTTAGGATAAAGGTTAGAGTTGGGTGTCGAAAAGATGATATGTAGAAACAGCGAAGCTATCCCCCGCGGGCCAGTTGATAAAATGACATTACTTGATAACTTTTTCCACATAACTCAAGACTATTTCAACGTGCATTACTTTATGGCTTGGAATTCCATTTATATTCTGTCAATCAACATTTGTAATCAAAGTAATTTGCTACATTTTCTCTCTTTTTAATAATTCTGTGAAATTAGCATATTCCACAAAAACACCAAAACAAACTAATGTACGTTTGTCTGCTATTTGTCTGGGTTGATATCTGTCTGCCTGTTATCGAGCTGGATAACATTAAAGATAGCTGAGCACATCTCTCTTTCAATTGCTTCACAATGCTATTTATGACTTTGCCACATTCACACAAATGGCTTTTTACAGAAAATAAACTTGTGAAAATTGATAGTTAAGGAAAATAAAATAAAATCAAACAATCTATTTAAAATAGATTACCCAGACTGTTTAGCTACCAAATGGCTAATGATGCAGCTGTTAAGTAGAGCTACAGTACGTCTCTTCATTTGCATTAGGCCTACTATAACATTTTGGGTATGCTAATAAGTTGGGCAGAGACAGAGCCACTGGTAAAAAAAAAAAAGAGAGAGAAAAAAACCCCGGCAAAAATCAGCGATTTCTATGGCCGTTTTCAAGATGTTTTGGCCATTATCTCTGGAACGCAAGGTCCAATCTGCTCAGTTTAAAGCTTGTTGGATGCGCAACTTTGAGGACATTAAGCTGGTGGGCCAGTCAAAATTGTGCCGCGGGCCGGAAGTGGCCCGCGGGCCGGAGTTTGAGTATCACTGCTCTAAGGTATGACAATTTTGATAACAGTCCCATAGCAAGGATATGATAACACGTGTATCAGGTGGTTTTTGAGCGGTGGTAGACCGCTCCATAGCATGGCCGTGTGTGTATCCGTGTATGTATCCGTGTATCCGTGTATGTATGTATGTATGTATGTGTGTATGTAGCCTGAACTACCACTCAGTGACCAGAGAGGGTGCTCTTGAGTCTAGTCTGAGCATCAACTGCAATATTCTCTCTCTCTCTCTCTCACACACACACACGCACACACACACGCAACCACCGCTCAGTGTGCACACGCGCGCGCGCATGTGTGAAAATGAGTAAATTAAAGAGAGAGTAAATGCAGAGATAGATGGTCAACAAACCAAGAAAGAGAGATTTGGACAATGGCAGAAACAAACAGACATAGAAGTACAACAGTTGCACTGTGAGGAGTGCTAATGACTGTGTTAATTAGGTGTTAATGATTTAAGTTGGTGGCACCTCCCCTCTGCTACATGATGATAATGGGCTGATCCAGTATGATTATGGAGAGTTCTGGACACACACACACACACACACACACACACACACACACACACACACACACACACACACACACACACACACACACACACACACGCACGCAAATCCACCACTGAAGGAAAGAGAGGAACAGGATAGGCCCACAAAAGGTGGTGATGGACAGAGAAGGAAACTAGATAAAGTGCTCTTCCGAGCACAGGTCTCCGCCAGGTCAGGAACAGTGTAACTGGACGCTGCGTTACTGATTTGAGGCATTTTGTTCAAATCAAAACAGACCACACCTGCAAACGTTAGATGTCAATCTTAGTCAATCAGGATGGAATATGAAAAATCAAACAGTTCTGTGTTGGTTATATGACTAATGACTATAGAGATCATGTGTACGTATTTGCATGAAATTTGGATAAAATCAGAAGGAGTTATGAAAAAAAAGGTCTCCTGGTGGCGCTATAAAAGGCAGATGTAAATAATGACAACAAAAAAAAAAAACTCAAATGAGCCTTATAGCACCACCATGAGGCTGATTCAAGTGGCATTTCTTCCTCAGCCTAGTAGGAATGTGCATGCAAAATTTCACGGAAATCACATGCTGTGTTGTGAGTAGCCAAAAATAGGGTTTTGTATTGATGATCAAAATCTAGCAAAAGGGCCTTTCTGCACATTTGTATGTTCTCCCCGTGTCCCCTATTATAGGTACTCTACTCTCACAAAAAACATGCAGT